>NW_027270918.1:260000-762500 GCF_040938485.1 Diadema antillarum
GAACGGCGTAATATTACCATAGGCTCTTATGAAAAAAAAATATATAGGGCCTATTGACACGTTTTGTATTATTTAGGCCTATAACTAGAACTCTTTTCACTGCATTTTGTGTCTCTGGGATTTTCTAACTAGGTAGTAATATAAATCGTTTTATTACCACAAGCATAGAGGAAATTTCCAAATCAACTTTGCCTGAATTTGTTTGTCATGCCGAATAAAGTCACTATTTGTCAGTGTTGCTAAAGCCTTAAAAATTGTATTACATCAACGAAAAAGAAAGTGTTCCCTCCAGAACGACACAGAAATATCAAATAAGCAAATAATCATTTGTATTGTCTGCGAGTGCGGCATTACTCTAACGTCGCCGAGGTGCATGTACTTCACCTGATCCAAATAAAGCCAATCCCTTCGCACCATAGGCCTCAGATGGGATATGATGCAATCGGATAAGAAACGGGAAGATAGTGTGGTATAATTTGCCACATGGTAAGACATGACATTTTGAAATATCTAAATTTTCAGAAAAATTTTCCAAAAAATGACCAAGTTAACAATATGTTCTTATAATTTCTTACGAGTATTTTGAACTAATTTCCTATACGGAAAACAAAAACACTTCAGCCGTGTAAAGTATAAAGCTTGTAAAAAAAAAAGAAGGGTTATCTCGGTATACCTCTACTTTTAGCAAAAAAAAAAATAACAAACGAGCAAATCTCTCAAGAATGTCGTATGTAACAAACATAAAAATTGTGAGGGTATTTATTATCATCAACTCGCTCCGTGCTGTGAATATTCGTTTTACGGACTGACCGAAATGTGAAAAGAAAAAAAGAGGGGGCATTTCAAAATGTCATATCTTCTTCAGTTTTTTCCAATTTTTGTCACTTTTGTATATTATCACGGAAGGTAATAGTTTTATTTGGATGGATTTCCTGTGAATTAAACGATTCAATTTCCTAATTTCAATGCAGGCCGGCGGCCATTTACTGCAGCCATTGACTGCTAATCGAACCGCTGTACAAACTCAAGCGGATACTGGATAGATTTCGTGGTATCCGAGGTGATGAATTATTCAGCCTCCGTTTCATTATCTCCTTTTCATGGGTCATACAGAGTAACACTCGTTTTCAAGACCCCATCATGTCATTCAGAATCGTAATTTACGCCAAAATGTGAAATAAACTTTATCCTTCAAATTCCAGTTTATGACCTATAGTGAAAGTATACAGGTATATAGCGGGTGTTCTGAAAATTCATCGCTCTCTGTCTTTCACTCTCCCTCTGTCGCCTGGCTCTTGTTGATATACGCTTATGTAGCCTCCATTAGGCCTATCAGCATCTATAATCTAGTTCATCCATTCGTATCTGGGGTTTCAGATTGTCCATCACAGTGCAGGTACGATTGTATATAAATATAATACTGTATATGTACATATACATGTATGTAAGTATATACACTGATGTGTATATATATATATATATATATATATATGTTATATGATACAATATTCTTGCGGTAAATTACAATAGCCTCCATGTCAATGACGATGGTATATAACATTTACTTCGTAACCGAAAAGAATGGTAAAAAAGGCCTATATAATATAGCGAGAGAGAGGGTATAACGTACACGGAGCGAAGAGATCCAAAAGTGCTCCATGAGCAGCACCACACCCATAATATGCACAAACAGCCACTATAGGTAATAAATTGCATATATATATATATATATATATATATATTATATACATATATAGGCCGCATATTAACTTAGAGGTACTGTCGTGGATCCATGATGCAAGTCTGCAATCATTATCTCCTTGTTGTAATACAGTTATATCATAACGATTGAGAGTTTTTGAGCATTGTCTTCCAGCAATGATATTCATGTATGGCACAGAGGTGGTCTCTGGTCTGAATATTGAATATTTCGTTATTATACACCGGATAGGTATTACACGAATGATGAAGGGAGATCTCGCTCTACGTACTCGATATTATCATAGCAGGTCATGTCGTCTAGTAGTAATTATCTAGATTTTAGAGGTTTATGTGATTTCTAACCGCGACACTGCCACACGCCCATGAACGGAACTTTCTTAGGAGAGTGATAATCTGTATAGCTTGCACTAAACTGTATCAAGATAAAAACAGCAGCAACAGTTGTACACACCTAACACCTCCTGACAATAATACTATTATATATCAAAGGCAATTTGATACAAATCGACAGGAACATGAAAACATCTGAGAACTAACACTAGTAACAGTATCATTACTATTATTGTCTGATTCTACAGCTTCGATTTGAGCTTCCGGTACCTATATCTATTTCAAACACCAGTGATTATTACTTACTTCTGGACCCCAGTATCGCTGATATGCAGCATCCAGATCAGTTCCATCGTCAGAGTCGTAAGAAAGTTCCATTTGTCTCGTATTTGCCGGAAGTGAGAGGGAACGTTGTACACTTTCAATAAATTTCACCGACTCGATATCAAGATTCGTCTCGTATATACGTTGACTTACTTTGGAGGCTTTGAAGACTAATGCTAAAACTGTCATCTGCACTGCCCTCACGACAGCTCGCCTGGTAAAAGACAACAGATCGGTAACGCGCTATAGGCCTACCGTATTGGATAAATAAACTCTCTAGTCTTCAACCAGCTCTTGATGACAAAGAAGTCAGATATAGCTAAGAGTGGTTGAGATAAATCATGAAAAAGAAGGTAACTATTTACATGGTATATACACATCAAAACAAAAGAAATCTGAAAAATATATGAAAATTAATGAAAATAGAAGAATTGAAATGACACTGACCACAGAATGACAAACAAATTTACTTGGTCTTCAGCATAAGACCACGCTGCACCATGAGAGAAGGAAGAGACCACCACCTCCACAGCTGCAGTTGCACCAATGGTATCGGGAAGTGGCCCATACCATTATGGAGGCACCTCCCTGCTCATTACGAAAGACCCCCGTTTGCTGTATACATGGGGATATATTCGTCTTGCTTGCTTGTTTTTTAGGCGAGTTCGATGGTTGCATCACAGAGCTACAAAACAAAGTGGCTTCGTGCTTCCAACACAAACGAGGACTAAGTAAGACCCTATCTATGGTCAAAGGGGCAGGAATCATCTCCTGAAGGAGGGAGATCTAAATCGGTGGAACATGCCTATCATTATGTTGCGCACATGATTGCGTGGATGTACGCGTGCATAGGCCCAACATTAGGAAAATTTACGTGCTTCAAGATCATGGGGAACATTTTCACATCTCAAACAGGGTGTATGTAAACATATTGGAGCCAAGATTCATGTGCTATAAATCGTCCCGTATATACATTATAATGATACTCATGATTACCGATATCCTCGATAGCATGATTTTTTTTTCCAAATTACACACTCTAAATTCGTTGGATTAAAAAGTAATCTAATAAGACCACGAGGAGGGATAAATCCACATAAGATTACAATTTTTAGTCTAATTGATTTAGAAATTAAATCCATTAGATCTTATTTGGATTTGTCCCTCCTCCGGCCTGGTCCATTAGATTACTTTCTAATCAACGAATTTAGAGTGTGAGGCAAATTCCGGCACTCGTATATACAGATGGAGAAAAAGAAAAGGTATGATATCCATAAATAGGCCCCAATATATATTTGTGGTATAGAACTGCAACGTGTATTATTTTAGTGGACTTTAGGAGTGCAGACGGTATTCATTTCTTCCTCTCGCGAATACTTCTACCATACCCCAGCGTGGTATAGAGCCAAGCCCCTACTAACTTTGCCGCACGCTATATGAAAAATATTGTTGTTTATGGCATTATGTTGACAGCATGCACACGCGATGTTACACAAGACTCCGCTGCACATAAACAGTTATGCTTGTAGTAGACATTGACGTCCTATATTGTAATACAAGTATGATGGCTGCCTGAATGTAATACCACCTCGCTGCTCTGACGAAAGGGGTACTGGGCGAGCTCGCGTATACAACGTACCTCCTTGCTCTGACCAGCGAAGTCATCTCACTCTGCTCCGAGAGACCCTCTTGCGTAATATCCCCCGTCATGTACTTCAACCGTGCACGCTGACCCAAAATACTCGTACAGATGCAGGGGGGGGGGGGGGGGAGGGTGTAGGGGAGGGGGACATGATGCGAGAGAAGGAGAGGGAGAGGAAGAGAACGTGAAGGAGCGGAGGGCCAGGAGAACACAGATGACCACCATCACGACTCCAGTGCGAAACACTTCGCTGGATCTATATGCCTCAGTGCTCTCACGTGTTTCCAGGGACCTCGCGTGTTTACTGGGTGCGGAAAGAGCGAGGCAACCAAACCTTGTTGGTCGCTCTTACATTGCCAGTGCATCTCTTTTGTACACGGCCTATGGGTCTTGCTGCCGGTGGTGCATAGTTCCCTCACGACCAACAAGTGTCTAACTAAATGACCTCCCGGATTTCAGTAACCCAAAAGGGTGAAATTTTGTGACTTTTGGAAGCCCTTGGTGACAAAATTCAATTTCTGGACAAAAAAAAAATCTGTAAAGAAAAAATGAATGAAAATTTCAGTCTGGTAGCCAAATCGTTATTTGGTGATTTTTGATATTTTTTGCTGATTTCAAGACCATGAAAGATATCACAACAAATGAAAACGAATTTTCATTTCCCCAAAGTTCTCCTCCTACAATTGCAATTATTATGTTCCTGTTCAAGTCTTCCGTCAATCAACTCACACCTATATAAACTTTTACTGGGTATTATTAGCAGGGAGGTGAGACCTTGTCTCACCTCCCTGGTATTAGACATTCACATTGTACGGTATGCTTATTTGCCTCGAATGTGTGTGCATGACTGCGATAGGTATGCACTATACTGCACCGAGATAGACTCATGCAATGCAATCCTGCAATTGATAACAAGACGTATTAGTGTTGAAAAGTATACAAAATAATGAATGTTTGTGAGTGCAATGGACAGAATATGTCTGAGTGAGGCGAAAGATAAAATAATGATCCACTGAACTCGGCTGCGCCTCATTGAAAGGGGAACCAAATGAAATATTCCGTCCTTAGCACGAATGAAAAATATTTGTTTCATATAATGTAAATCACCTAAAGTAGATCCTTGTCATGATGTTATGAATTTAGAAAAGTCTCACCTCCCTGCACGGGTACAAGATCGCATGGTACATTACGTATCGTACTAGTAAATGATGACGTCATAATCAAATGGGATCATGCACAATGAATGAGGCGAATTCAATGTCAAACAACTTACTACCAGTACTCGGTTATCAAATGATAAGGATCTACTAGTATTGATGAGCGGTCATAAGTCAACACGTATTATTTTGTGTGGAAATTGAAGCCTATGTAACTACACTTTTCAAAATTTTGTAAGTTTTTTTTTTTTTTTTGTGATTTCTGGAGATTTTTACATAAATTATGCCCGGCCTTTTGGTCATTTTATTTCTTATTTTTGTTCTGTTGGGACTTGGCAACGCAGTGGCGAGCTGCCCCTTTCAATGTCTTGTTTATACCATGGACCCAGGTCCATGTTTACACAGGCTTTCTTCTGTCACTGCTAAATGATCTACTGTATGTCTAGAGAACCAAGCCATTATCATCTTTCTACGCGTTTCTGCCATAATTCATTCCGCCTACAGTGCTGGGCCACGTTTTTGGCATACTCATTGTCGACGCTTCAGCATGTAAATATAGGCCCATTGGGCAGTTTGTTGCTGCTGTATTTTTAGCATGGACTTTTCGCGTAATTGGAGCATATTGTCATAAATGAATGCCTTTCCGAAAGGATCTCTCTCTCTGTGTTTCGTTGTGTTACACGTTTTGTAGGCCCATTTTGTTATTTTTTTCCCTCTGTCTCTCTGCGTCGTCACCGATTTTTTTTTTTCACAAAATTGATGACAAGATTAGTGATGCCATATTGCCAATTTTTTGGAAAGTTTGCAAATCAGTAACGAAGACATTTTCTTCCTTTCTTATTGCTAATAGGATACAACATTTTACCACAATGCCGCCCCTAGCACACTGCTACATGTAGGCCTATCTCACGGAGATCCGTGGCCCAGCACCGGGCGCCCCGACGTCCGTTATAGCCCCCCCCCCCCCCCCCGCAATCCCCAATGCATTGTTTTTCAGCATAATGCCTTGACAATGTAATGTACATTGTATATTGTTTTTCTTCATAGGGTGAATTGGAAAAGTCGCTTCTTTGGATACAGATGATCTCGCCAGTACGTCATCCAAGAGAATGCACTTTGTATTGGATATTCTTATTCAGATTTTGACCGATATACTCCTGTAACACATTACCACGAAATAATTCAAGAAATGTATTCAGCTGAAGATTTTGCCAGCAAACACGCACACATACACGTTTTCAAACCAACGTTCTTTAGTTTCTTTTCATGTCAGTTGTATGAGATTTATTTATGCTGATTGAAATACAGTAGAGCTCAGTACACACACACACACATACATATATATATATATATATATATATTATGTAACATGCTAGAGTGAACAAGCTCCTTTCAATTTTTTTCACATTTTCCCCTCATAAACTTCACACACAAACACACACACACACACACAATAACAACAGTGTCTTGTGTTGTGTCTTCATGGAATACAGTAGAGCACAGTACACACACACACACACACACACACATATATATATATATATATATATATATATATATATGTGTATATATATACATATATATACATATACAGTCAAACCTGCCTTAGCGGCCACCTGTCTATAGCGGCCACCTGTCTACAGCGGCCACTGAAAAATCCCCCCGAGAGAAAAGCCCTGTTAAAGACCCTGTGTATAGCGGCCACCTGTCTAACGCGGCCAGCGGCCACAAATTTTGTTTCCCGCGGTAGATTTTAACCTGTCTATAGCGGCCACAGAGCCGGTAATTCAGCATGTTTTTCTGATTTGTGGCCGTGCCAGACATTCATGGCAATGTTCAGTGATCGCCACCGCTGCATTCATCACTCATTCAGTCATAATAATGCACTAGTGTAAAGCTTTCTTCACGACTGTACAGATGCTACTGTGCAACAATTTCACAAACACTGGCATTGTTCAATGCATGAAATACACGTGTGTATACTTACGCATAGTACATTATGTACAATAAATACTTTAATATCGACGTATCCAACGATGGTACATGTATAGGCAATGCACATTAAGTTGGATTACCTGTCTATAGCGGCCACCTGTCTATAACGGCCACTTTTCTCGTTTCCCTTGGGTGGCCGCTATAGACAGGTTTGACTGTATATATATATATATATATATATATATATATATATATATATTATGTAACATACTAGAGTGAACAAGCTCTTCTTTCAATTTTTTTCACATTTTCCCCTCATAAACTTCACACACACACACACACACACACAATAACAAGTGTCTTGTGTTGTGTCTTCATGGGAAATCAGCCCCTTGGGGAAATGTGTCAGCTGGTTCACAGTTTTGTTATGTTTGTTTGTTTTTAGACTTGGCCTTCTGAACAATCTAAATGTTGCAGTACTTGTAAAAAAAAAAAAAAATACATTGAAAGCAGTTAGAATTCATGTAATATTTTCAACACTTGAGAAAATGAACACCCGTATTTTACGACCCACCACTGATATATATAATCGCAACTGCGCGCAGTTGTCAATACCTAAAAATGTACTACGTGCCGGGCGTATACGATGTAAAAAACAAACAAAAACAAAACAACAAAACGAAACACAGAAAATGCTGTCAGCTCGTACATCGCAACTGCACACAAAGATACAATGGAAACCAAATACATACAAAATAACTAATATACCAAGCTGATTTCTCCGGTCACAATGAATTTATTTGCTTTATTCTGCATATAACAAAATACAATGTATCTGATATAAAGAACATAATGTCTTGGTCCCACGGATGTTGTTATTCATGTGCTGTGTTTCCACTGTATATGTGGCATACCCATACTTACGTACAAGAGGGCAGAATAAATACTCCCAAGGGCATATTGTGATTTAGAAGATATTATTCCGATTACAAATTTCACAAAAAATCATGCTACAAATAAGTTTTATTACAAGTATTCAAATAATTAACAGGACTTGAATAAGTAAAAAAAAAAACAACATAAACAGGAACATTGGCTAGTCTCTCTCGTGAAGTGAAAAGATACAACGTATTCCAGATTACATAAATAAACTCCAATTGTGACGAGTATTGAGACTAGAGTGGAGCTTTGCAGCAGATATAGAAGTGGTCAATCTTTACTGAGTGTGTACAACAATAGTATTACCATGATGAGTTTCATGATGATGACTGGCGGGGGAGGGAACATACCGAATGTTCCACCCGAAGGGTTTGAAATGCTATTGAGGGAGGTTATAAGTTCCGAGCCGATGTCGAGGGACTTACAGCCTCTCGAAATAGCATCTCAAACCCTGAGGTAGGAACACTTGGTACATGTTCCCTGACAACAAAAGTCATTGTCTGTTATTATATGGGTTAGTCAAATACGCCAACCGCCAGCACAACACACTCGATCGCTCGGCTCGCGTGTTGCAGAGCCAAATTCACCGTGTGCGCGCGGTCCTATGCCTTCTGTCATTTGTTCTGTGAAAATATTTTCCCATGGGATAACATTAGAAAAATGTTCGCCAATGGGCGAACTTAACGAATGTGCCTCCATTCACTTACCGGTATTTGACTAACCCAGTTATTATCACATGAATGTTTACTGTTGTTCTTTTTTTTTTTTTTTGGATAACCAACAGCTTGCAATGAGTCTTTTGTGGTAACTAGGAAATACTGAATATGCTAGTCCCAGCTAAACCTGTACAACTCAGTACATGTACATTTGGTTCCGTGTCCAGACTTCTTCCATAACATTTTGAAGACAGTACTTGTTTACCTCATTCTAATTTGAACAGAAGATACAAAAAAAAAGAGCAAGAATTGATGTGTTCTGTTGGTTATCAAGAGATGATAATACACATGCAGGCCCACTTTACATTTGCACTGCATGTGCGGTTGTTCAACTGATATTCCATGTCTCAAGCTTGCTTTTTGCATTTTGTTTCTCATTTTTCAATGGATGAACCAATTTATTGTTGAAATGTTGGATGAATGTAACACTTTCTCCAAATTTAGAGTTTGCATAACTTGGGTGAAAGGGATCTACGACATAATGGATATTATATTCTCATTACTTCTTGTACCAAACTGTATTTTTCACAGGCAAAATACAGATATAAATGTCTGGTGGTACAGTATTCACCACATTACATTTGATAATAGAATAAATAGAATGAAAAAAAAAAATCAACCAAAAGCAAGTACCAGTACCCGTTTTTCTGAAATATACAGTCCATCATGGATAATAGAGACTTAGAGGGGAAATCCAGTCTGACAAGAAAGAGTAAAACATAAATGCATTCACACTACTGTAGATCGAATTAGGATGAAAAAATAGAGTTCCAAGTTAAAACATTTCAAAGTTTTGCTATTTTTGAGGGAAATGGTTCTTGAACAGTCAATATGAATATGCAAATGGGAGGTGAGTGTGTCATTCCTGCACATAAAATGTTGAAATTTCCTGTTTTTCATTCAAATGCACTTATTCCCAAGGCTCAAATCCTCATATATCTCAGTGACCACTATTGTGAAGTTATTCAACCAGTAATAATGCCATGTTTCAGACTTCAATGACTGAAACATTGAATTTTCATGTGTGTGTGTGTGTGTTGTTGTTGTTGTTTTTTTTTTTTGTACTTGATTGCTGCAAAATTATGAGGGTATGACATTGTTAGCTCATTCACTTGCATAGTCATACCCACTGTACAAGAATTGTTTTGGAGAAATAATGAAAACTTCAAATTTTCATAACTCTGTATTTTTCATCCGATATCAATCAAATTTTTACTGTTGAATTCATAAAATTGTTCTCTTTTAGACTCTATAGAAATCATTCAGTTTCTTGCTTGGTAAGTGAGATACAAACCATGTAGTTATTCTCTTGTCAACAGACATAATCAGGAAAAGTTGAACTTCAATCAATTCAACCTGGTTCTCATCACTTTTTATTCACTGATATATGTGACACATTTTTCTTTTCTTTGTCTTTCTTTGAGGAGTGAGAAAAATTAATGATTGCTGGCAGATGAGCATGAGATCAGCTGCTTTGGAGTGACACTCTCATCACAAGTGTGACACTTACATTAGTAGGTCTGATAAAACTGCCAAGATTTGATGTGTAGACAACTCAACTGAAAATGTGGGATTCATACATGGACTCATATCATACAAACATAAAAGGCCTATAAGGGTGTGGGTTGGAATTGTAACGTTCCATGAAAAAAAAAAAAAAAAAAAAAAAAAAAAAGATAATAAATCCATTATTAGCTTCATACAATGACCAAAGACTTCCCATTTACAAACTTTGACATGGGGGTGACATATTTTTTTCAGAGTGATAAATGTGAACAAAGTCAGATCTTTTTTTCCTCCTCACCAAAACTCTTGATATGATGCACTGGTGTGGAGTAAATCATACCCAGCAATTATGTCAACTTTCTCCAAGGAAATGGGGTTGTTGCTGTGTAATGTACCCTTTGACATTACACAAGGGGCCCCATGTCATATTTTACTGACCAACAGCTAAGAGGGCCAAAATGTGAATAGTTCAAATCAATATTGCCCCTTGTATTTTACCCATAATGACAAGAACATTGCTTTATGGGTCACAGCTAAAATATTGGTCCCAAGTAAATAAGTTAATCATGATATTACAATTGTACTCTGTACTATGTATGAAAGATGTCAGCAAGTGCCTACCCAGGATGGAAGCACAAAAACATGTATGCACATGTACGATTAAATGAAGACGCTTCTGGTAACTACTTGGCACTATCTTGAAGTTCATTCGGATACGTTTTCAACAATGCCCAGTCAAGCTGAAAAGATATGTAGCAGCAGCAGATGAAGATGGTGGTCACGATATATTGAGTAGGGTATGAGCTGTAGAAAACAAACAAACAAACAAACAGACAATTGTATACAGCAAAAATTACTTTCCTTTGGGATAAAAATACTGTAGAGTCAAATCAATTTTTAGCATTGTAAAACCAAGGTATCTGCAATATCCCAAAGCACATCTACAACACTTTCAATATTGAATAGACAACTGTAAACAGCTTTTTACAATAACAAAGTTCAAACTTGGTATTTATTGTTTTGAAAGATATACCTGTGAGTCTCTGTGTCTTTCTTTTTATCCATACATGTTTTTGAAATGAGTATGGTGTATAAATATCAAGATTTCCACATGTCATCCTCCCCCAAACATACACACACTTACATTGGTATATCTCACCACTTGCCATATGTGTGGTACATAAGTGTGCATCTGTAAGCTAATGGAATGGGTAGGGTACAGAATATCTGTAGAGTGTAGTGGAAGATACAGTCATAAGAAGGTAAAACAAGTGAGTCAGTAAACATACAATAAGTCCTGAATAAGTCTTTCCTACCAAATAATAATAACATAAAAACTATCGTTACACTACATACAACACGTACATACACGTAGTACAGAACAGACAGATCCAGGAATTTTTAGAAAAAGGGGTGCATTTACAAACACGCACTACTCCCCAATTTTTTTTTTTCTTTTCTTCCAAAAATAAAATAAAATAAAAATAAGGGGGACAGGCATGTGACCAGTGAGGTCCTGCCTGGATCCGCTATTGCAGAAACATCTTGCCAAATTTGCTAGTAATTACTGTACTAGCAACTACCCTACCAATAGCAGCAAATGTACCCAAGCTTACAAAACCAGACACATCCTTCATGTCTTTGACTCAAGGATCGAAAACAATGTACATGTAGGCCCTATGTATTTATTTTTGCTACTTAGCTTTGCAGCAATGTGCTAGAACAAGACAAAGGGTTGTTGAGACCCTTCTACACGATACATCCTTTTTGGGAAGTTCTATGATGTTTTATGTATCTTACATTGTCACGCCCAGTGTACAAGTGTACGTGGTTGATTGACCCTCTTTTCATAAGGAAGGACCTCGATCTACTACTGGAAGAAGCAAATGGAAATGTACTGCATTTTACAGGTGCAAGCTGTATACTTCAACTACTGCAGCTGTAGATCTAACAATCATGTAAACTGCACATTACTACAGTGTACAGAAATTTAAAAAAAATTATACAGGGACTAGTATTCATCATAATCATATATCATTATAGCTATGATGCAATCTGTAGGATTGAAATTCTTTTTATTCTGGAATAGCAAATGTTGATAATTCCATGAATAGTAAAAATACAACTATGGGTTACAACAACAAAAAAAAAAGAAAAGAAAAGACAATCTTACATGTAGAATCTAGTATCTTCAATTTCATGATTGACAATATGTAAGCATTCAAATACAAATGTAGTTTCTACCAATTCTAGACGTATGATCAAATTCTTAGAAGTAGGAGGATCCAGTGTCAGTGAGTGGCTGAGCAGTAACAATTTCAATGTTGTGAAACTCTGGAATGACCTCCCCCTGAAATTGCATAATTATTATGGTATCTTCACACTCAGCTCATCCACTCTGGTCATACACAAGCTCTCTAAGTTAGAGGTTTCTATAATATACATGTAGATTCTAACCTTAGCCTTACTTATAGCTCATTTGTATTCTGGAGTCTTGGACTCTTAGTCGGATTTGAGTGGCAGCTGGTTGGAGTGAAAACTAAACCACGTCGAACAACTATCGCCATTTGAAAAATGAAAAAAAAAAAATTGTCAAGAACTTGGCTTGGGTATGACATTAGTGGATGAGACGAGTGTGAAAATACCATAATAATTATGCAATTTCAGGGGCAGGTCATTCCAGCGTTTTACAACTTGAAATGGTTGCTGACCGCACGGCCACTCACTGACACTGGATTCTACTTCTAGAAATTAGATCATAGGTCTACATCTAGAAATGTAGAAACTATTCAAATGCATGTATACTTGGTTCTAACTATCGACTGTACAAGGCACAAGGTGGGGCCTACAAGATTGTAGATTGCAAGCTGTCAACCAGTCGCCACGTTAGATCTGATTAGGATAGGATGAAATTATCAACAGTGCAGTAGAGGGGTCTATATCTCCACAAGCACTAAGAAGTTACATGTTAGTTTCTACCTAGATATAATGTCACCACTACTTAGTAAACAGCCTTACTACTACAGCCAAGGATGCAAGGTTAGTAAGTACTACCAAGGAGGTTTTATACATGGAGTAAAAACATTATTCCCTTTGATCTCTGTTGGAAGCCGCCGCTCAAAAATGTTTGAAGCATGTGCCAAACAGGATCTGCTGCGCTGATACAAAGACAATTTACTCGTGTCTCCTTGCATAATCACCAGCCACTTTCAAAGGAAGATAACAGGTCTTTGTGATGGTAATTAGTTTTTGCTGATCCCTTTCTAAAGCTAGGTGGTACAAACACGGGATGCGCAAACAGAAATCGAGGAAAAAATGCTGAAATGAAGTTGAAAATTACTTGACTGGGCATACGCGGGCACTAATCTGATATATTTATCAATAAAGAATTGTACTTGAAGATTACATGTTAATTCTATTTGGGGAAATAACGTTGAAAGGTGATAAAACCAGCTGATTCTACTCCCTCTCATTCCCAGACCCAGTAACTATGAGTAGGGCCTATCTAACGTTAAATATTTTCAACTAGAGGGTCTAACCAGTTAGTGTAACGTTAGTGATTTATTGTAACATACAGTTGTAATGTCACGCTCCCTCCACGCATATAAAGTATGAAATTCACGTCCATCTTTCGTCCATGTGCACACTCACTGTCATCAGCTACGACACCCAGCACATGACACCGAACTATGCTAGAATTTGTAGAAATACAGTAGGCTATGGTATACCAGAAAATTTGGTAATGGACTATTCGGTGGTACTCTGGTCTGTACCATATGAATGGGCGCTAGGTCCTACCATGCGAAATGTTTATTTCTACGATTCTAGCCGGAGAAAAGAAAAGAAAAAGACATTCAGAGATAGAGAATGATCTAACAAAAAAAAAAATAAGAATAAAGTGTTGAGGGCGTAACTGTTACGAGTGTTAGTGTTAGGGCCTAAATCTAACGTTAGCCCGACCAGACGCTGTGAATACAATTGTACATGTACGCTGTCGCGCTACATACGTACAGCAACTGGGCTGTGTATAGTTAGTCTAACATTAGAAGTTTACTCGAGGCTACTAACAGTAGGCGTGTGTTACTATAACATGTTAGAGCTAAACTAAACAGTCTCTAACATTGCTATAATTATACTACTAATAACCATGAAGCCAAAGGCAAATACTAAGAGTGCAGTTGTAATTGTGCAGGCCATTATCAGACAGATTCGTCGGGTTTCAACCATCATAAAAAAAAAAAAAAAAAAAAAAAAAAAATTATAAAAAATTGAACATTTTGGTCCCCCCCCCCCCCGGCAAAAAAAAGAAAAGAAAAGAAAAGAAAAATTAAATAAATGGCGATAGTTGTTTGACGTCGGTTGGTTGGTTTTCACCCCAACCAGCCGCCACTCAAACTCAACCAAGACTCTAATTACAGCCCTGTCCCTGTAACTGTTAGTGCTAGTGCACGGCGTGTGGACGGGCTACAAGACTCGAGAATACAATTACCAGTACAATTTTCAACTCCCTTGTTATTATTACCTTCTTCTTCTTCTTCTTCCTGTAGATACTGTGCAGAACCTTTTTAGACACCAATACGTATACTCGCACACTTTTTAGGCTTAGCACAATAAACAAGGCTGGTGGATTACCTCTTCAACTGAGTCGGCCGTCGGTGGCTACATCATGATATAGTCAAGATAGGCCTAATCCAACATTCATTGAATGATTAGTATTACTAGTAAGCGTTCTCCAAAAAAACAGATTTGACTACCTCAGTAAACTACCTTTGTAACATTGGCCCTACAGTACAGCTACACTCAGACTCTCAGAGTTTGTACCCCGACCAGACGCTACGCTGTAAAGTACGCTGTGCGAATACGTACCTAAATGGTACATACATTGTAGTAGTAGCGACTGGGCTGTCAACCCTACAGCATAATTGCTCTGCCGAGACACTGCAGGATACTCACTTCTGTGAGCTGTAAGAACAAATCGAGGCCCTACTTGTACTCAAAGACCGTACCGTATGATCTCTGTTTCACCAAGGAGGTTTGAGAGTATACCTCCTTGTTTTCACTGTCGATCTTCCGTGGGGTCGTAATACGTACCGACAGGCGATTATCCCTTCGACATCGGTGCATGCAGAGCAGTGTAGCTGGACGTGACACGCAGTGCTGGTCTCTTACAGTACCGCACCGGAGCGAGCCTGGGTGCTGCGCTGTCGCCGATTACCTACGCGTACGGTAAACCGGTAGGAGGGGCGAACGAATGAAGCCAGCCAAGAAGTCGCATGTAGTACAACGTAGTGCAGCTGTGTAGATATGCACGATCTCACCGAGCTGTGCGTGAAAATCGTGTTGTGTCGATGTCACGGCTCTTTGCTGTAACTGCTGCTGCGCTGCTGCTACTAGTATCCGGAAAACCGAATTTGTGACTACGCGCAGCTTGACCACGAGATGGCGCAATGAAATTCTCGTGAATCACACACTCACGACCAATTTCTTCGTTCAAAAACTAACCGTTATTTTGCGACCACCGATGCTGAAGGTGCTAGCTAAATGGACACTTTACTGGTCAGATATGATTTATTTTGCTCCCCAAGCATCATGTGCTCAATAGTGATGTACCATAGTACTTAAAATCACAGTTTCAATCTCGGAATTGGACTCAAGCAGTTACTCTTTATTATCTTTAAAGAAATTTAGATATTTATTTTTACTGCTGAATCACCATTTATTCATTTCAAGTCAAAATCATGTTAAAACATGTTCATCCTCCCCAGGTCTATGATATAGAAAAGAATGAGCACAATCCAATAAATATTAAAATTGCTATGGCAACTAAAAGGGCTGGTTAGTAACGTTACGAAAAAAGGACATGACCAAAAAAATCAATGTCTTGTAACAAAAAGTGTGCAAAATTTCAAGTTACTTCAAACAAAGTGTTGCATTAATTTCAATTATGGCATCATGACAAATGTTCACGCAAATATTTTTAGTAGTTCGACTGATAATTCATTAGCTAGACCCCCAAATGCATGGTTAGTAACGTTACGGTTAGCAACGTTACATTTGTCCGGAGTAATTCCGCAGGTCATTTCACCCTTCTGTAATTGACAAAATGTCACATGACTTCTGGAGTATTTAAATGTATTCATCTTTTACCTTTCAGCAAAAATTTGAGGAAAACATTTCAAAGCAACCCACTGTAATTTGCATTTAAGTGAATTTCAGCATCCCCAGTCCCACATGTACATTTTAAATGATGGTTTTAGATCTCGCAAAATCAATAAATATGAAAAATAAATTCTACTGAATTTGAAAGACCTTAGTGATTGGTGAACATCCATGGCATTAGTTGATACCTAAATTAAAGAGTAAGATAAAGAGGCACATTTCTTTTATCCATGTCATGTCCACCTAACTGCGGAATTGCCCATCTGTATTTTTCCATATATATGAGTTGTTCCTATCAAAACATTTGCCGCTGTTGTTTTAACCATTGTTTTTAATCATTATTTCCAGGTCTCTGAATACAAACAATGGCGAAGAAACTCTTTGTTGGAAACCTTCCCGATGGAACATCAAACGGGGACTTGAGAGGCCTTTTCGAGACCGTTGGTCAAGTGGAGGAATGTGATGTCCTGAACAACTATGGCTTTGTGGTAAAGAAATCCCCTTTACTAATATTGCACCATGATGTACATACAGTTTCTGTGTGACTATCCAATAGAAAGCAGCGCTTTTAGTTCCGCAGCCATCCTTATTTTCAAAGCAGTGGTCTGCCACAAAAACTTAGCAATGATATCATCCACTGTACAGTGCATCATGATCCAAGTACATATTTTTCTCGCTTTTTTTTTTCTGGGTGAGATGTGAGTCTTTTGAGTGATATTCTGCAACAGGATAGACAATGTCAAACAGCTTTGTGTAATGACTTATTCATACATACATACATACATGTAATATAAAACAAAGGTATAGATTAGTGTTATTTTCATGAAAGAAGATGCAGTAAAGAAAATAAGTGACAATGCATGTTTTCATATTGTATTGCATGTTATATGTACAACAAGAATTGAATTCAGCAGACACTGCAGGCGCCATAATCTTCCTGGTCTCAAAGGTGATGGCAAAAGCAGGGAGTGGTGCGTTGGGTTGACTGTCATTTTGTTTTTTGTTTTAGCACATGTCCACTATTGAGGAAGCGTTGGAGGCGGTTACCAGACTGACGGGTTATAGGTTGCATGGCAATGCCATCAGAGTGCAGCATTCTACCTCACAGGGAAGGAAGGAGCCGTAAGTTCAAAGTTTGTAATGAGTCGAAAAAAAAACCCCAAAAGAGCCCGAAAGGGCAGCAAATTTTCTGGTGTCCCACAGAGACATTCGGTCATGAGATCCCAGCGCTTTGGGGCGAGCACGGGCCGCCCCAAATTTCGGTCGCGGTTTCTCTCCTCATCTCTGAAGCCAGAAGATTTGCTGCCTTTTTTTCCACCCAGGCAAAGGGGACAGGGCCAGCACAGAGGATGGCGATGGCAAACGGAGGAAAATTAGGCGAGGCTCACACGGCCTTCTCTCTCTCCCCTTCTTCTCTCACGCAAACTTTTGGCCGTCTGCTTTCTCCCAGCACATGGGATCGGAAACCGAATCCCAAGAGGCGGTCACACAGCTTGACAAGTCAGAATTCATGGGCAACGTGCTCCAGGTCCAATTTTCCACGTCCACTGTGCACAAAACGACAGGGGTGGGCAACAAGGGGGAGTGCTTCAAATGTGGCAAACTGGGCCACTTTTCGCGTGACTGCTCTTTGAATGGCACTAGGTAAGCACTTTTGTACATCTGCCCTCCCCCTCCCCTCTTTTGGTTTGTGATCAATTTCATTTCCGCGATCGTTTTGAATTTATGGTCAAAATTGTCCTCTCGCAGTCATACAGAGAATCTCGTGCTATGGCAGTATCTTGAAATGATGCATATCTCGACAGGACTTGTGAAGAAGTACTGAGTAACAAGTTGGAGTTATTGATGCTGAAAATAACAGAGAAGACAGCTTAATGCCAATGCAGAGCAGTGCATGACTTGCATGGGTGCAATAGTTGCATGTCCCTTTAGATAGTGTAACTAAGGTTATGGACAATCAAGACTTTGCTTTAGTCCTTTACGGAACAGTGTTGTAGCATTAAAAAATTGTTTAGGCCTTTCATCAAAAAAACGTGCAAATAGTTTTTATTTGTATAAAATCTTTAATTTGATATTAACAGCATGCTAAGCATTTGCAAATGTTCACTTTTTCAACCAAAATATGATTTTGCCATCAAATTGGCCCGAATTCACAAAGGGGTTACAGTCTTTGTCCATAGTTTCAACCATGGACAAAGACCGTATTTTTGTATGGGGTGCCAAGTGTCGCATGGTCTATTTCTTTACGAAATCAGTCATTTCGTCACAAAATGACTGATTTCATAACGAAATAGGTCATGCAACACTTGGCGCCCATACAAAACTACGGTCTTTGTCCATGTTTTAAACCATGGACAAAGATTGTACCACCTTCATGAATTTGGGCCATTAATTTCTTTGCGTCAATACATGTAGGTCTTTTGCCAGGAGAAGTTGATAGTCTTGGTAATATAACATACTGTACAATGTGTGTTTGCCCTACAAAATTGCTTTTCCCTCATTATTTCTCTCAACTTATATCACTTTTGTTTGGTTTGGCATTTTGGGGCTATGACGGGAGGATTTAACACCCGAGGAGGGAAAAAAATAGATAAAATGAAATAAAACATTGGTTTTGTTGATTACTCGTTAACAGATTTATTTGAATTTTCACACTGATTGTAGTATCATGTAGAGCAAAGTCAGTTGTGCAAAACTCGTACTCAGATAAAAGATGATAGCTTTGCCTCAGGAATGACAATTCTAGGGCATTTTGTCTTCCCTTCTAAACAGAGACAAATCAAGTCTCGATTTGTTAGAATGGGGAGAGGTGTGCGGGACTTGTTTTCGTGATGGTGCTTATTATGACAACAAGAATAAGCATAGTATGGCAACTGTTGAATGGATCCGAGGACTGTCATCCGTTCGCACAGTAGACTCGTATGGAAATGTCATTACTGTTGAACATGGTTTTATTTTTTGTAAACATTGAACATAAACATGTGTGGATATCTTTTACAATTTAGGATGTAGAAGGGCCAACTTGCATGCCCTATTATCCTCTCTTTTGTTTTGTTGATTTCATTGTTTAAAAATTTGATATAGAGTGTGGGATATACACACTATTGTACATGCATGATTTTTTTTTTCAGAATTGATATGAATCTTGAGTCCTTTTAACAGTACACTTGTATACTTATTGAGCATCATTATTTTTTCTCTTTCCAAGGTGATGTACTGCACAGTCAGTTTAAATACCAGTTGTTAGTGGTTCTTGTAAATGCGTTAAACACCTTAATCATTAAACTGCAGTGGATCCGGCGGCGGAGGAAGAGGAAGGGGAATGGGCAGGGGACGTGGGCGTGGTGGCAGAGGAGGGCGCGGAGGACGCGGTGGACGCGATGGTGATGGGGATAGTGGCTACCGTGGAGGAAGGGGTGGAGGAAGAGGAGGAGGCAGCAGATACAACGATTACTATGATGACAGACGGGAGAAGGACTACTACTCTGACTATCCGCCCCGCAGACCGCCTCCTCCCGATCCATACTATGATCGCTACTATGATGACTACTACAGGTGAGTGATTTTTTTTTTTTTTTTAGAGAGAGAGGGAGAGAGACTGTATGGTTGTAAGTTGCACTGCAAGTATCTTTTATGCTCATGAGTAGAGAAGGACACCAGTAACACAAAATTTACTGCAAATTGAAATGGAATTTGAAAGTTTGAAATGTACATTTTTTTTTTCTTCCTTGGTGTCAATATTATGCCTAGTGTATTGTATAGAGAAAGATATCATGAAATCTATCACATTGTTGGTTCAAGATGAAGTTTTGAAGAGCAGTAGTCATGCCGACTTAACCCATTAAACATGAATCTGCTATTGCACTTCACAAGATCATGACTCACTGTCGGCCTGTTGCCCAATGTACAATGTAAACCCACTGACTGCTGCATTTGTGTTGTAAGGAGGAGTCAAGATGCCAAACGGCTTTTCGGTGAGCTTGATTGCTTTCCCTCTTCACACAATCAATTTCACAGCAGAAGGAGACCCCCTTCCCCGTACTACAGGGACTATGGCTACCCTTCATACAGAGCCAGAAGTCGCAGCCCCCCTCCCGCTCGGCGACCGCTGACCCCGCCAAGGTACAGACGATACGCTGACTCGCCGCCCCCTCGGTGAGCCGATTGCCTAATTTCTTTCATGTTCCTGCCTTTTTGTTTCTGTTGCCTTTTGTTTGTTTGTTTTTTGTGGCAATATTTAGAACCATAAGGAATTGCTTTCCCCACTACCAGCAATATATGTTTGTGTGTATACAGTGTATGTATGTATATGCACATGTACTTGTGTGTGTGTAATTGTCTAACTTATATGATACGGAAATAAAAAATACAACAATGAAAAGAATTTAAGAATAGTTTGCCACATTATTATCAGAAGTGCTCTAGGAAAGTGGAAAAAAAAAACTTGCAAAGCCTTCATGTTTGATTTCAAGTCACTCATATAATGGATTGACATGTTAGAATTTCGTAGTCATGCCATAGTAGTAGATTGACCTCTGCTAGTAATGCAAGTATCATTCATGTAGCACAATCATGTATACTGACATGATTTTCAATCACAGGGACTACTACGACTACCCGCCTGGAGAAAGATACGCAGAACCAAGGAGTCGGTGAGTGTTTCCTCCACAAAATATGCCAATTATTTCATCACCATTGCCACGAATGCTATGATCATAACTTGAGATCCATGCCTCTCTTCAAAATCAGTATCAGCTATGACTGGAATCTTCTTCTTCCAGCCCTGGTGCAAAGTTACAAGATGATTATGTACTGGATGTTTTTAATGGAGTCATTCACCAGCTATTAAGTGGGATAATTAATCATGTACGTGAGTCATGTTCCAATTCATGTCTTATCCAGCCGCAGATAAATTCTCCCCCCTAAAACAAAGACATCGTGCTGTCAAAATGAGGAGCTGTCTCACTCGTTCAAGTGTGATCATTTTGGACTTCTCATTTTCTTGAATTATGTCTTATCATGACAAAGTAATTGTTGGAGGAAATGTAGGATGATACAGATGGAAGGTAATTCCAATAACTGTCAACTTTCGAGTCGCTACATTTGGGTTCTTGTATTAATTTCTGTAAGGATCTGTTAAGCACTTACAGTGCTTGTCGGGAGTCGTATGACAATGCTAATTTCAGTTTATTATCTACTATGTTTCTCATGGAAGTATGTAATGAAAATACGTTCCAGAGCACAGCAATTGTCAGTTGCATGTGTAGCATGCAGAATAAATGTGACTCTTTAGGACTTGTATTTTTCTAGAAAAGAAAACAGCAATTATTTTGTGATTCAGAAATGAAATAGTCTGAAGTATGAACAGGACAAAAAAATTCGAAAGATAGTTTTAATAATAATGCATGTATTTAATTACATGGGTAGTGAAATCGACTACCAATGCTAGTTGGTTGTGACCAGATGAATTGCTTCACTGAAATATCACAATAGAAGCTCTGTATACAATAACCCTTATCCTGCTTAGCTATCACAGAACAAAGGTGAGGAGGTGGGGAACATGGATTGAGGCATGTGAAAAACTGTTTGTTTGTTTTTCTTTTGTTTGTAATTAGTCAATGAATTTAGTGATAAATGAAAATTCTTGGAACCATCAAGTAAGCCACCTGCTCTTCTGTCCTCCTGTAGGATGTACACTGTACCTACGTATTTACTCATAATATAGCATATTTTAATGACAGAGGGAATACATGACAACAGAGTCCTGTTTTTAAGATTAGATGTAGCTGCTGTTTGTATTGTAGTCAGTGCAATGTTACGGTACCTTGACATATAATACAGGTCTATTATTGGAATGAATAATTTTTGTTTTGTTTTTTCTGTTGACACAGAATATAATAGAATATGCCTACTCTGATCTTATAGCAAGAATAAGTCACATTTAAATGATTTGCCCCCAGCTCCCTTTTGCCAGCTTCTTTGAGGGTAGGAAGTATCCCTCTCTGACATGCATTTCTGACCAGTTTTCATCTAGCATTATCATTCAGCATAAGAAAGATTAAGAAAGTGTCGAAATTCAACTCACACTGCCCTCATGGTACCTGCATGGTTTGATTGATTGTTTGCTCTTTGTACATCATGTTATTGATGGTTCAGTCCAAGTCTTTGGTGTTCAAATTAGATATTTGATGGCAGAGAGAATCAGTAATGAAAATGTGTGTTTTGATAGCTGTTCAAACTTATGGCTCTACTCGGCGTGAAAAGCGAATACCCGTCTACTTATAATTCGCTCTAACGTTGACGATCGTTGGCTTTAAAGACCCAGTAGCGTGGGGAACATGGGTAGTCCGTTTGAGTCAATCTTCATTCGCTGCCCACTGGGGCTACATTTGAAAAACGAGGAATGGCGCCCATCAGCTGCGTGGTAGCAAATATGTGTATCAAAGTGTATGCTCATTGGTAACAGTCAACTCCAGTTCAATTCTTTGGCTGTGTTTGTATGTAGGTAGAGATCAGTAATAAGGCTGTCCACAATTCGTAACAGGGATTCTCCAATACATTCGAGCTGGGCTAGCTTTCCCACTCCTTGGTATCCCCACGCTACTAGGTGTTAAAGGCCCGAATTCACGAAGGTGGTACAAATGAAACCATGGTTTAAGCCATGGACAAAAACCATGGAGCGCCAAGTGTCGCACGGAATATTTGGTTATAAAATCAGTCATTTCGTCGATGAAATGATTATTTTGTAAGGAAATGACAACATTTTGTTACGAAATTAACATTTTGTCCACGAAATGATAATTTCGTTAACGAAACGGTCATTTCGTCGATGAAATGATTATTTTGTAACGAAATGACAACATTTTGTTACTAAATTAACATTTTGTCCACGAAATGATAATTTCGTTAACGAAACGGTCATTTCGTCGACGAAATGACCAATTTTGTAACGAAATATTCCGTGAGACACTTGACGCTCCATGGTTTTTGTCCATGGTTTAAACCATGGTTTCATTTGTACCACCTTCATAAATTCCGGCCAAAGTGGCTGGCCAGCAAATGCTCAACGGAACATGATCTTCTCTGATATTGACCAATATGTCTTTTTTCCCTGCTCGGACATCCCTTCCTCCCTTCTCTACAGCTACCCGGCAGCCCCAAGTCAATACAGCCCGCCGCCCCGCAGCCAGACCTCCGCGTTTTAAGTTGTACAAGAAAATCGCGATTCCGGCATCCAGAGATTCCACGCCAATTATGCACGATAACCCCCCCGACCGGTGATGCGATGTCAAGCTCTCTCTTTCCAGCAAAGCCCAGCCCAGTAGCGTATCTTAGTCCGCCGTCGAAAGCAGAAGTCACACTGAGCGATTTGTCGCATTCTGAACTCATCTTAGCGTGCATGAAATCCGAATAGATCCGAATGGTTTGAATAGCCTCATAAATCGAAACACATTTTCCGCTGGTGGACACTTATAGTTTGTTGTAGTGCAGAAATGGCACCCACAATAATTCAGTAACTGCTGTTTCATGCCCAAACAAACTCGCCGTTGTCAGTTGGTTTGTTTTTTCTTTTATAAATTTTGCTTTCTGTAGAAAAAAACAACAAACCTAAATCTGATTTTGGTGTAAAGCGAGTTGTACGTCGTGTAAGTGTATTTTATCCTTGACATTGTAAATAGTGTTTTTTAATTTGTTACAGGAGCTAACATCAGCAAAAGCGAAATAGTTGTCATTTAGGTAAGATATTGGAAGATAGCATCTTGAATGCATTGTGATGAAAACCATGTTTACGTCGAATATCTAGAAGAACCAATTGTTTTACAGTATGCAATTCATCAAAAGTTATGCTTGGTCATGTCACTGTAGCATTCTGGCTTAAGCCCATGATCGTGTTTGTTGTTAGGATTTACTCTATAAAAAAAATCACGAAAGAATATAATTTCCAATTTTGTGTATTTGTTAGAGGATCACTGTGTTGTAGACTTTTGTATGTGCTCAATTGCGGTATTGGTTTGATGTCCAGTTATTAAAGAGTCTTGATAGCCGAAAAAAAGATGCGGCCGCCATACTTTCGTGTTATTATGACGTGCGTTCGAATAATCAAGTACCAGTAGCTTTGGATCTCTGATTTGCGATGCATTGGAGATGTAAAATATTTCATCGCGAGATTCATATCAGACATTTTCAACTACATTTCAGTATGATATGAAGAATCCTTGTTGCACAGGGGATAGAAATGCCCTATATGAATCGCGTATGTGTTGGAGCAAAGGAAATTAGTGCAAAATTTCTCAAAACTTAAGCAGCAAAATGAAGAATCGATGTGTACATACAGATGGATTTCTCAAAATTTCACCCTGTGCTATTTGTTTTTACATTTTAAACAAAAATTGGTGATTTATGTGCTCTACAACTAGTTCAGTCCAATATCTAGAGGCTGTAATGATCTGTTCTTGAGTGTGCGCCGAAGCAGAACGTGACGATGCGTAATGATCAGGAGAGGTGTTGAGTTGAGCGTGTGATGGATTAAATGTTCCCCTAACATCCATGTGGAGCAACTTGAAAGAGTGATGCTCAGCAATAATCCACGAACACAGCATGAATTGTGTATGCTTTCAGCCCCAACGTCATACCTGCTTAATGATGAATTGTATCTGAGCGATAATGCACGCAAAGTTTTTAACATACAAGTACATTGACTTGTAGTATCTCGATCTGATTAACCTGAGCAAGACTGCATGATGTATTTCAACTTTTAGGCAGGTTAGTTGTTTTCCAGAAAATGTTCTAGTGCTATACATCAGTGGATGTACCTACTTCGTTGACATTGATTGTGAAAGTATGATCCGGAACTCTGCTAATCCATGATCAAAGGAGATTCGTTACCCCGCTGCGATACTCCCGCGTTCCGTGAAACAGTTTCGATGCCGATGCGTAAGTATTGACTCTCCGCGTTCCGTAAGTCAACCTCAACTGTTGGTGCAGATAAGTCGCTCGTCAATGTCCAATTGCATTTTCGCAACTCTTTGAGAAACGTTTAGTTGCCTCCACAATCTAATCTAGACACCGAATTGGCGCGATGCAACACATGCTTACTAAATGTTTCTGCTGCCAAATGCAGTTTTTTACCTCCGCCACAAAAGGGTGAACGAGGCATATTTCCAAAGGACTGAGTAGTTTTGATGTCAAGGATTGTGTGTGATTTCCATGTCAAAGATAAAATTTAGTATAAATTGTCCCTTTGTGTGTGTGTGTCACTTTAAAGCACCATACTGGTTTAGTTACTTCGTGAAAGCAAAAATTTATTGCTCATGGTTCAAGCAAATGTAGTGTATTACAATATTCCTGGAGAAAGTCAATGAAATGTATTCTGTATGTTTTGGCAACAGGTTTTGTCTAGTTTTATTGAAATTAGCAAGCAGCATTTTCACACGTTTCCCTGTAGATCGGAGGCAGCACACCAGTCTGCACCTAATCACCATGCCTGGGACAACTATGGGGACTATTCAAACAGTTCCTACCAGTCGGGAGGCAGCCCTCGCCAATCTGCCTACAGGCGCCAGGATACGTTCAAAGCCAGGAGGGTGCCCACTCTCACCCAGGTGACCATCGAGTCGGAGATATAAAGCGCCGCATCCGTCGGTCATCGGCGCAAGCTCTTGGGTGCCACCTGCGTTGGATTAGAAGCAACATCAACTACCTTGTCAAGGTCGCAACCCAAGGGCGTGGATCACCAGTACTTACTGCTCAGGTTGGTAATCATTGAAAGGGGGGAGTGTAGAGCAGTGTATGACTTGGGCCCCATTTCATAAAAGATGTTAGGATGGCAACTCTTGCTGGAAGAGCAACTTCCCATAGCAATGGCTAATCAGGAAGCTGGATTCTTGTTGTTACCATGACAAATGCCATTCCAGCAAGAGTTGTTAGGATATCAAATTTTATTCCTGGCTGTGTATGCCCACAAAATTTTTAGCCTTGCGCATGTAAGGGAAGAACATGAATGGAAGCAGTGGACCCAAGATGTAAAGCATTGTGTTTTGGGTGCATGATGATTTTGATGGTTTATGGAAATCTGTACTTAAAATCATGAAGAAACAGCACATCTCCAGTCCAAGTCATTCTGTAGATTTCAGAAGTATGCAATTTTGCCATCATGAATCAAATTTGTGTTTTTATTGACTGTTGCGGTAAGAGGGCTGACATATATATGCCAGAGTGAAAGGACTGAAAATCGCTTTTTGTGAGTTTTGAGGAGGTACTGCTACACTTTAAAATATGTTCATTGTACAGTAGCATGACATGTGATTTGACATTAGCCCAATGTATGTGTGTTCATATCTTAATTTGCAGAATACAACTCTGACAAACATGAAGTGCCCTGATTTGTCATCTCAAGTCTCGAAAGTGAGGTGTGTCATCAATTGCTGGACGGTCAGATTCCATGCCACTGGACTCCCCAAGTGCACCTTGACCTGATGACCGCTCCTGTGCCATGCCCTCCTGTGGAGGGTAGTGGATGGGGGAGTGTTGTCACCTACGCGTTCTGTGATTGTTTGAACAAGAGCCAGTGAATAGGACAGCGACCACAACGAAGGGATCGTGACTTGCATGACGAGTGTGCACCCCGAGACTTGTTTGAGCTGGAGATATATGAAGTGGACTCCTGACTTTAGGGTGACATGATCGGAAATGAACCACTTTGTCGCCAACATGGCTGCACCGTTGTGTATCAGTCACGAAACTGAAATTTGCGCCCGAATGAAACATGCTGCCTCACCAGGTGTGAAGGCTGTTTGACTCTGTCCGTGGAAAGAGACAGTGATGAACCCTGATGAACTCGAAATATGTGTCACTAGTTTTTTAGATCACAGTATTTTGGACAATTGATTGTGTGATACAATGTCACTGGGATATCTTTATAACTTTTGTGAAACACTTGCCTGTTCATGTACAAAACTCTCAAGTATAGTCCACCCTCTGTTATCCAGCCATGTCGGGACTGACGCCTGTCCGGAAAGGCAATTTGGCTGGATATGGGAGAAACAACAAGTACAAGTAGGCTGCCAACCCAGTAGTAGCTACATAGGTAGTGTATACCGCAACAGAATTGTATTTATGTTTGTGTACTTAAAATCATAGTCATAAAATTGAAACATCTTACTGTAAAATTCATCAAATGTTTCTGTAGGGTATATCATAAGTAAATTATGTGAGTTTTCTAGGAGTTTTAATTGTGTTTGAAATCACTTCCTTTCTGGCCTTCACTGCTTGGAGGCGTCCTGAAAATAGAGAGAAGTCTGGATAAGAGAGAGCTGGATAATGTAGGTTGGACTGTATACAGCATTGACTAGCCTAACTCTGGCCCGTAAGAAGTCAAGGCTCGAACTTTTTCTTTTTCCCTTCCCTCAGTCTTTCTTTGTTGCCCATTGATGGCATGGAGCTAGGGTTGATAATTAGATACATGCTTGCATCAAACCAAATTGGATTCCAGTTGGATTGGTTGGTTGGTCTAAGCAATGCCTTTTGATGACTGTATACCTGGTCCAAGCACCTAAGATACCCAGATATGTCAAATCCATGAGCATTGTATCTTTTTTTACTCTCCTGTGCTTTTGTTCCTCCACATGAAACATTATTATTGCTACAATTCTCTCTCCTTAAAAAGATGAAAGCTGTGGATCAAGGCAGATTGTCAGCTTGTACTAGTTCAGTTATGGTATATGTATAACAAATATGCCCTCCTTATATGTGTGTGGTATGTGTTCTTGTGTTTCCTCATCTCTCATGCTGCTTGTGATTCTCTTTCTTTTCCATCTTTTAGGTAGTTGCTTGTTGCAATACCTCAATAACACTATACAAGCAACACCTCAATGACACTATTACACATCTGTAGCCAAAATTTGGTGTGGCTGTGATCGAATACTTTGCAATGTCAACAGACTGTGGTCGACTGTGGTCATTCAGTCATTGCATGCAAGCGTCGGTCAGCTACTAGGGTTTTACGTCTCAGACATTGAATATTCCTTTTAAAGTTACATGTCTGTGATGCTGCGACCTCAAAGCAGGCGGCACAGCAGAAGTGTGTAGAGGCAACTTTGGTTGCCTGGGAGAGATATTTGAATCAAGTGGAAGGAATTCTACCTCGTTAAAAGCAAAATGCTTGGTAGATAAATAGCATCAGACCAATCAGACGATTTATTGCAAGATAAAGATGTCTCTGTGTACTTGTTGTGTGCCAAACTTGTCTTGCACAGTCTGTAGTAGGAAGGCATGCAGAACTGCACATTGAGAGCTCTTTGCAGCCAAGAATGAATGGCACACACCATTACATATAAGTGGGACTATTCTGATAAGATTAAAATGCTTTTCACTTTCTCTCTCTGACAAGGAACTTTCTAACAAGCTGTTTCCTTTCTGCAACATACCTGGTAAATGTTAATATTGATGCAGAGTAGATTGTACATCTATGCAGTGGGCTGAAATTATTTCAGAGTTGTAAAGTTTTTGTATTTTTTCAAGGAAACAGAGTTGGCCAAACTGTTCTGTTCTGTAAGCAAGCATTCATTGTTATAAGGTTTTCCCATCCGAATCAAGCATAAAGGGGTTATGAATGAAGGGGGTTCAGTGATTTTTTTTTGTATGTTTTTTGTATGTTTTTGAAAGTTGTTTGTGAAGTTATGTCCATTATTTTTTTTTTTCATATAGTGTTGTAGAACCATTTTGGAGAAAGGTCACTTTTAAACTGAATCTTCAAAACATTGCCAGAATTCCACATTCCAATGATATCTTTTTGTGTGCCATATATTTGTTTTTTATTGTATTGCTGTATATTGTGTAGAGAGGAGATAAATGGTCAGGTTTTCACTTTTAGTTCAAAATGGCAAATAAAAGCTTCTGAGAATATTTTTGAATGGGAGGGGACAGGATAACAGTTTTCTGTTTCCATCTTTTAATTGAAATAGTAAATGCTATGAACTTATTATTGGACAGTTGATATTTTTTTTCTCTCTCTCTCCCTTGATGGTGTGGTCTGATATTCAAGTTATGAACAAGAAAGGGGTGCAGGTTCAGTCCCTTTGACGTAAAATTAGTTTAAGAGTGCTGTAGGCACAGTGCTGCAGTAGAATAGGAGAGTGTAAAAAATTGCCATATTATTTATGTTCTCTGTGAAGCACTGGTATGTCACACCACATCGTGCCCAGCTGTTAGTAGTTCAGTTTAGTGTTTTTTGCTGTAGCGAAGCACATTGTGCAATCATGTGGTAAAGATTTTTTTACTGGTACGCTGCATTCACACCATGGAGATTTTGTGTGCATGTATTCTGTCAACTATGGCAAACCTTGAAAGCTACCATATAATATGTGTGTGTGTTATCCTGTACGTTTTATATGCATGTACAGTGTATTTTTTTTTTTTTCACTGTCATCAGTAACTTTGAATGCAAGTAAGCACCTTTTGCTTTTTGTATTGCAATATTTTGATTCCCTCTTGTACTCATGCTATCAAAATGAGAGGTATTACCAAGGCAAAGCCTTCCCAGGTATGTGGGATATGCAAAGTTGATTAAATTATGCCCTTTGTGAACTTGACAAAGATATCCCAGAGTCTGGCTGGATATTAATCAGTGCTTTAACAGTATGAAAATAGATTTGAGATTAGTTGTACAATGCAACATTATTATGGTTCAGTGATTAACAAAAAGAAACCAAAAAAAAATGTATTTATGTGAGTGAGGTTTTTTGTAAAAATTAGGTCACAGTGTACTTTTCTTGTGTACTTGTATACAGGACATGTTATTTGATGGCCTGTCTTATGTGATAATGGAATAAAAACATTTTTGCCACATTTGCATTTATTTGTACATTTATTTTGTTTTGTTTTGTTTTGTTTTTGTTTTTGTTTTTTTATTTGGGGTGATACATTCATGAAGCTATGCAGGGTCTCCTTTGACATTGGAGTGTCAGTGTTCTGTGCATGTTTCAGCGAGTTTCAGATTGATTTTCCTTTTGTGTGTCAAGCTGGCTTTAATCAGTGAAGTAAAATCAGACAAAAAGAATAAGAGAAGTCTCATCAAAATTTGACACCAGCAGAATTATGAAATTCTTCATGTCTCGTTTTCACCCAGTAGTTATGGTAACGACCAACCATTTGTGAATCAGATGGGGTGATGTCATCGCTTGGCAAGTCTCCTGTTGGCCTAATCTTAATTTTTGTTTTCCCCTTTGACATACATAATTTTTTTTTGGTTATGTACATGTATGTTACAATGAGCTAGCAATGGTGGCGAAAGAAACAGGATGTTGGAGTGATGATGATGATGATACCTCGGCTGATGTGCACATTGGTCGTATGTCAATGAAAATTTTGGACGATTTTGATGAAACTTCATTCTTTTTGTGTGATTTTGCTCTGTTTATTGTCGACTTGAACATGATGTATGGATTTGCCATGTAGGTACATTGTGAAGACAAGCATTTCGTTGCACACAGTATTTGATATTGGTTTCTTTTGTGTGGTTGTTGAAGGTTGCAAAACCTATGTTATGTAACCTTGGGACCCAAAGCAGGACACAAAATACATGTACATTGTATTAAGGTTTTGAAAAAGAATACAATGTATTGCATACCAAAACATATTTACTATTAAACTTTAAAGTGTAAATTCAAGTGTCTTCAGAAAAATAAAGAAGATAGATTTTGGACCATCACATGCAAGAGACCTTATGTTATTTACTAGAGAATGCAATTATAGAGGGGTTATTGGATCTGGCTAATTTACAGTGCACTCCCGTTATAACAAACACGGTTATAAGGAAATTTCAGTTACCCAAAGTAAAAATTCAGGGTGCAGTCATCCGCTCTATGTTTTTATCGCTTATTTGCTCGGTTATGACGAAATTTCAATGCTGTATAACGAAAGAAAATTGCCGGTCCTGAGGATTTTGTTATACCGGGAGTCCACTGTACGTCATCGTACAGACCCTATTGTGTCTGTATGCTCGGAACACACCCATAGATTTACACTGTATGAACATATTCATCTGTTGTAGGGTTACTAACATCCATAGTGTGATGGAATATTTAGTACATGTAACAGGAAAATGGAAAATGTGACAGGGAAGTGCTGAGAGTAGTCTTGAAAAAAATTAAATGTGTTTTTCAGAAATTGTTCGGCATGCAGTGATAGTGCAGAATAAGTAGAGAGAGTGTGGCTATTAAGCAGGAGTGTGGAACTTTGAAAGTTCCCATGCAGCTGAGAAAATTATTGAGGTAGTTTGTGTGTTGGTGCGTGTGTTGTGTGCACGTACCCATGGTGTAAAACGAGGACACACATACAAAGTTTACATTTAAAGCGAGGACACACAGAACCAAGGACATCCTTGGTACGCAGACCATTCCAAACAGTTTGCTTTTGAGTGCTTTTGCATGTAGGGGTGCATGTTTGTAGGTCCTCGATGAGCATTATTGTAATAAGTCCTCGGTTGGATAGTAATACATTGTATATGAATGAGTCCTCAGTTGACAAGAGTCCTACTGACACACAGGTCCTCGGTTTCCACCATAGACACATGTGTGTGTGTGTGCATTTCTGTGTCTGTCTAGCTGTCTGTCTCTCAGTCTTGTATGTGCTTTTCAAATTAATACCCGGAGATGCCATTTTTTAATTTTTTATATATATATATATATTTTTTTTTTTTTTTTTTTTTTTTTTTGGGGGGGGGCATTAATTTTTACGGTCTTTGCCAAAAATACTGCAGTTTTTGTGAATAATACCTTGGTACTGTTTTTCAACAAATTGTATGGCTGCACATGTCTATTGCAGGAAGGGTAAAAATACTGTTTTTTACCAGGAGTATGCCTTTTCACACCTCAGAATGCAGCAAAGCTGTTATACAAGGTTGGCATCCCTGGATATCTATACAATCATCCTTTTACAAGACACCACTAGGCAAAGGACACAGTACAGTGCACTCCTGTTATAACAAACACAGTTATAACGAAATTCCGGTTACAACGAAGTACTGTAAAAATGCAGGACGTATCATTGTCCATTCTATCTTTTTATTTTTTTATTGTTAATTTGCTTTGTTATAATGAAATTTCAATGTAACAAAAGAAAACTGCCAGTCCCGAGGACTTTGTTATAATGGGAGTCTACTGTGCATATAATTAACATCTTGGTTGCCAGTTCTCTATCTGTTTGACTATTTCTGACACAGACATGTGACAATACTCCACATTCACACCACAAATCATTTGAAGACAAAATTTATTTTCAAACCATGAACCCTTAGTCCCATTTGTTACTGCATTCAGTCAGTCAACAAATGATCATGACGGGTTTGGCATGTATCATGAGTAAATGCTACATAGAGTTACTTAGACAAAAAGATGAGAGAATATCATTCAGATATCAATATATCTTTCACATGTACCACCAAAACATGTTCATCACCAACTTATCAAAATATAGAGAAAAACTGCCATAATGATGGCACATACTGTATTTGTATACAAAAATCACAAAGTGCACATCTCACACTTATTTATATACAAAGGTATTTAGGACACGCTTCATCTGACAGAGAAGTAATGCACCAATTCTGCACCTTCTCTGGTCAAACCCAGACAAAAGATTCTAGATAAATACCTGCGTGATTCCTATTTATTTGAATTACAAATTTCCATCTCATGGATGGCTTCACAGATGCGATCTTCTGTTATGAAAATGCCCCTAAAAACAGCACAAGAAAAGAATGGAGTGGAAACCACCTAAAATGTGACGAAAATAGAAGTACATTGAGAGATCCTGCAAATACTGGCATGGAAGAAGAGCAAGGAATGAATGCTACCCATCCTATACATTCTAAAATGTATTTAACCTCGCATAAATAAGGGCATGTACCTTGATTTAGCTAGCCTCTTTTGTCCCTTGTAGGCACCAAGCTGTTACAGTACTATAAGCACAACAATTACCTTTATGTGAATATCTCTACCACTGCTACTGCTGTCTGTTTCAATGAAAATGTTGGAGAAAAAACAAAAATAAACTACTAGCTGTCCGAGCCATGGCAAAAACTTGTAGTAACCTAGATCTTGCTATACACACTACAATGACTTTGTATCGTATGAGTGTGGAGTCCTAAATGCCTGTGGAATCTCCTTCAGAGCTAATGTAGTTAAAGAAAACCCAATTCAATACATGACTGCTATAGAATTGAGTTGAGATTTTTCATCGGTGGTTTAAACACTCTAATCCACGCAAGGCAGGCACAAGAAGAGTGGAATCAAACTGAATCCCAAGTTGATATGTACGCTGGCATCTAAGATTTCGGAATTGAGAGGCAAATGAATGAATGAAAGACAAATCCGCATGCCCACACACATCGCATTACTCTGAATACAGACAACTTACAAATGTAAACATCCCTTTGATATAGGGCAAGTGACATTGACTTCACACTGACAGACATTGACAAGGAAATGGACTAACTCAAATTCAGTCTTGGGCATCAATTAGATGATTCCACTGACAGCCCACTTTCACCTCCCAAATAACCACTGGAGTGCAGAAATAGCAGTTCTTTAGATTTGTTTAAAATGTTATCTTGAGGCATTTCAATCACTATACAAATTATTTCTATCACAAGGACAGTATTGACATCACACTTCAAAGATTCAGGTAATTCATTCTTATTTTTGTCTGTGTTTTGCTGCGCTCTGAATCAAATGGTCAGTCTTTGGTAAATCAAGAAGCACATGATGGTGTATGGCAACATTACAAGAATAAGAAAAAAGAGGGGAAAAAATCCAGCAGAAACTCTCCAGTAGCAACACTTATAACTTTTGATAGTGTAAGAGGCGTTGTGTATTTTACAAGTGAACTCATCCTATTACTACAGATGAGGTCTCTGGGGCCTGTTGCATAAAAAGCTTGAAGATATCAAACATTAAAATCTAACTTTTAAATACTTGATTCTGATTGGCTAAAAGCATCGTATGTTTGATATTAAACACATCTTTCTAATGCAACAGGCCCCGGTTTCAATTCTTACAAAAGAATCCCCACGTAAACACAGAGTTTCAAAATTAATGATTGTGGGACAGCATTCATGCACTGGCCTCAACAATCTTGGCATATTGCAAGGCAGACAACTTTTATTATGCAGTTATCAAGAAACCAGAGAATTTTCCATGAGGAAGTAGAAATGTAAAGTAAGAAGTGTGCTGATGCAAGGAGCATGTACTTGTATTCTTGTGATGGTGGCCTGTATCATTCTACCACATCTCGAAAATGAGATATTGTGGCATGTGGCAGTATTCTCAATAGCCACGACTTTGGTGTCACTTGGTGCAGGCAACAATGTCCCAACCCCACCTTAGAATCTGGTGATTACAGTGTGATGATTGCCATTTACCATACTGTACGCCATATGTTCTGCAGTGTGTTTGTTTTCATGAATTTTGTGAGTCAGGTCCTATTTGCGAATTTTAAGACCATGCAAAAATATCAACTTTGATCCCAAAATGAATGTGAGTTGTACGTGCACATGCAAACAGTACACGAACAAGGTGTGTAATAATACTGAACTCCATGATCGTAAAATTAACCATTCATGGATTTGTTAGGGGAAGTCCTGATTCATGAAAAGTTAGACTCGCTAAATATATGGTGTATACCGTAACCACAGCTCATACTAGTGCCATTGTCAACAGATCACCATACAAATTACATTTGTAAAATACCTCTCTTCAATCAAACAGTTCATTGATGAGTTTGGCATGATTTAGGAGGCGAGGTTTCCACAGCAGTGTCCCCTCCCCTCCCTTCCCACTCATGCAAATATATGACATCAAAATCAATAGTTAACACACATTCAGTACCATTATCGAATGATAGGCCAGTACAGGATACAGAGCTTAAATGAGGCAATGAGATGATGCAACTTCAAAGTGTATAAATCGTTCAGTTGCATGGAGTTAAGGTCAACTGGAGAGTGGAGTGAGGATGTCCAACATCAGTGAGGCATATCCCAGGGGTCAATCGATCGGGGGTCGATGGAGTTGGGTCGTTTGACGCGGGCATACGGGCCAATCTTCGGGCTCATGACGAAGTCCCAGACCACCTTAGCGAAGGACTCGTGCGTCGGAAGAGGGTCGTAGTACTCTGGTGCAATCTTCCTGATCTGTGTTGAGATGGCAGGGGAAGACAAACATCAGCACTTACTGTTGTCTGAAAAAACTTCTCTGGCATAGTATCATTGGCTTACCAACAAAACATCAATTACTGAATAATTTTTAGTATAGAATGTTGTACAGCACAGACTGAGACACAGTAGTAAGTGCAGTTTGTGGACAGAGATACACTCCCTCTAAAAATCTTTGTTTCACCATCTGTTTGCTTACTTGACATGTTTTCAAAGGTTTTTCTGTCAGAATTTTGACAGTATGCCTTGCTGTAAGTTGGGGATCAAGAGATTATAATGGCATTGCTCTTTTCCAAATCAATGTGCACAAATGTGCAAATCCATTGCACTTTACAGACATGCAAATCCATATAATCTCTATGCCATGTACAGTGTGTGCTGTTGGTGTGTGTTGTGCAAATTTGCTTTTTCAGTCACTGGCAGACAGATTTATCTCTTTGAAAAGCTGACAAGGGGATTAGAATGTAATTCCAAAGTCCACACGACACCACATTACCCATTCTAGGCTGTAATGGTTATGAGTGCATGCATGATATTATCATGCACCTGTTACATACAGTTATGAGTTATTCTGCATCTTGGAATCTCTGACTGTTTATTGAAAGATGAAATTGACTTCTTTCAGATCCATTTATGCAGCGCATTCGATGTTTCTGAAAATGACTTATTTCTTTCAGGGAATATGAAACACTTGTTCAGTGTACAGGAACCACTATAAAAAAGTATTATTCAGAATGACATGTAAGGAGAATTCACACAAATGCAAATTTTATGCTTATGAAAAAAAAAAAAAGAAGAGAGTTACAAGAGTACTGGTATTTGATGATCTGATACCAACCCTGACACTAAAATGCATATCTATACCATGCAGATCATAAAGAGGTTTACATTCAGGATTGGGGCTGGATTGAGTGTGTAGACATAGGGTCATGGTCAAGGGTTTGGGAAAGATTTTAAGGCACAGGGAGATACAATAAATGTGGAATGGGCCATGCAGAAACTGGAACAAAGAGAAAGAGGAATAAGTCTCTTTGGTACATATGTAAAAGCTTATGTGTAGGACCCTCACCAGGGGCAGCTTGTAGCCTGGTATATTGGGGAAGTCGTGGTGCTCCATGTGGTAACCGACGTTGAAGGCGATGTAGTTGAAAGGTCCGTAGTAGGAGTAGGTCTCGTGGCCCTCCTCGTACAGGTAGTGCTCCGAGATGAAGTGGCCGGCCAGCGGGTGGAGGCCCATGGTCAGCACCGAGCCAAGGATGAGATAGATGTAGGCCTTGAGGCTGAAGAAGTAGATGATGGCAGCATTGAAGACCAGCTGGACGACTAGGTTGATGACCTCCAGCTTGCTGGGAACCTACACAGGCACACAACCATGAAATTACAGCTTAAATGACAGTGGAAACATAGGCATCTTTTAAAAAACAACACATGACATACTTTCACGGGCACATACCAAAACTGCAATTTACTGGATGAACTACAAACTTGATTCAAAAATGGAAAAAGAAAAAACAAACAAACACTGTGTTCTGAGCTCTGATCATGACAAAAATATGAATGAAGCACAAACAAACAAAAGGCTTTCTAGAGATGGTGATACAATAGCTATGATGAACAGCATTAAAAAAAATGTATTGATTCCATTCTGTTAAACAATTTTTACTAACAAGATAGCATAAGATAGTAATGGTCTGACAGCTTGAGTAACAATGGTTGACGCCAACATAAAACGCACAAAGTTATAGTCCATAACATCCACAACAAACCAAAGAGACTATAAATTAGCAGAAAAATAAATGCGACCTGAAGAAAAAAACACATTACAATGAGCATATAAAAGACGCTAACCTTTGGACGCTTCAGAAATGGCCTGAAGGCGTAGAAAGCGGGTTGCAGCAGCATCCATATCGCCTTGGTGAAGGGTTTTCTGAACAAAATGCCTTCCCACTCAGATGGAATGTCCGGATCCAATGTATCTTCACCCTGCAAGACATCAATCATACGCACAACAAAATGTCAGAAGAATGAAATCAAGACAACTTATTATTTCCCATTACTGCTCATATGATCCAAGTCCACATGTCATCAGGAATTCCAATTTAGACTGCATTGAAAGTTTTCTACTCATTCTTGGGGAGGTTGCTTTATATTGTATATGGTTAAGCTTCCATATCTTACTGCCTAGATATACTACAAGCATTCCAAGAACACTGAAACTGAAATTGAAACAAAAAGGATTTTGCCCAAGTTTTGGGGATTTTTCAAAAGTCAGGTACTTCAAATATCTTCAAATCAGAAAAAGAATATTGCAGGATTATCATACTAAATTCACGAGACACAATGGAGTCAAATGTAACCGATGAAGAGATTATTCAGTTTGTGTTACAGTAGAACCACCATCAAGTGATACTACATGTGACTGGAATCTCTACTGTAATTATTAACTCAAAGTCAACAAACTATAATTGCAAATTTTTTTTTTTTTTTTTTTTTTTTTGGCCATTGACTAACACTAGCCCCTAGGGATTAAAGGTGCATGGTCCCGGTGTTTTAGTCAAATGCGTACGCGGGCGCACGGCGCAAGTTTCCTATAGAGACCTACGCTATCGACTTCTCTTTAACGCTTACGTTTTAGCCCACTTCCCCGAGTCCGAAGAAGTCCGATCCACTGTAGTCAGTGGTCCGATCACAGTTCGGCTCATGATTCGGCTGAGGAGGATGACAGCTTTAGCAAACTTCTTTTGTGATGTCATAATAACAAGCACATATATGCACGCACCCTGGCATTACTACAGACTGCGCGATGCGCAGAGAAGACAACGAAGGCAACGTTACTTAGCAACACCTACGCACTTTACTCTTGACGACAGCTCAACTTCGGTAATCTTCATATCAATGCTAACGGTGATCGGCAGTATCATCAACAGCGCCCTCTACACTACCAGGACTATGCCCCTTTAACATTTTCTTCATTTCAAGTTTGGTGCTGGTGTTAGCCTTGCCGTGCGAGACTCATATTCACGTCCATAATAGATGCATGTTTTACATGCAAAGTCTATGCTAATGCAGTGGTCGCCCACGTAACATACACAAACACTCTCAACATGGCTTTATAAATCCGAGCCTGGGAGCAAAATTAAGATAGTTGTATTTTGGGGAGTGGATGAAATTTGTGGCATTTTAATCTGTCTTTCTCAGTATGTCTCTAAAACTAAGCAATTTTGTCTACATCTTTAAATATTTTACTGTAATCAAGTGCAATCACTTTTTTCGTTGCGCAATTCCCGCGGAGCTCGCGTTGCTGTGATTCCAACACCTAGTGCTGGTGATCGATAATTTTGATCGGTATCACCTCGTTAATCTGACCGTCGGTGTTGGAGCTCGATTTAACGCTGTTATTTGGGGGCTAGCACTAGCACTAGCACCGAACTTGAAATCACCCACTGTTGCCAGTGAAATGACACTGTGAATACACAGTAGGCCCTACCTGATATTTATGATGATCTTGATGATACCGCTTGAAAGATATCGAGACTGGTACGCCAATAACCAGATTACCGATGAAGCCGATGATTCTGTTCCACATTGGTTTCGCATGGCCATAGGCCAAGTTGTGGCCAACCTCATGCAGCGCCAGGGTCATGGAATGGTTGACCACTCCCCCAAAACAGTAGCCCACAATAGCGATGGTCATCCAGGACTCATTGCGAAGCAGGTACGCCGTGATGACTTGAACAAACACCATGGCCAACATGATGTTGGCAATGTTGGTGTCATAACCCATCAGACGCTTAATCTCTGGGTATTTTTCTGGAAGCAAAGAGTGGAAAACAATATTGCTGTGCATGAGAACATAAAAAATTTGTATTAAAAATTTTGTACTTCTTGGGGTAAGATAATATGAAGCAATAATTGGGTATGGTCTAGAGACCGAGTGCTTTCAATTTGAAAGATATGGAAAATGATTTATCAGGACCATTTACATGTGCTTCAGTTTATAACACACCATAATCTGTGGGCAACTTATCAAGTGTATGTATTAAGTAGTATTTTCCTTGGTAAATGACTGCTGTGCATTTTAACATTGACAAACATTTGTTGTTGCTTTTTAGCAGCCCTTACGTAGGACTAGAAGCTCTTGATGGAAGGACAGAAGGCAAGAAATGTACTGTACTTCACCAAAGCTAGACCATTTTGAAACATGGTGAAATATAATTCACTCCTATATTAGGTGTAGAGTGTACAAAAATGCAGAGAGACAGAGGCTGACAAACACACATACTGTCACACACACATTGCACTTCTTGACCTACTTCTTTCGACTTGCCATATAGTAGACTCTACATTGATTTCTTAATCTTGATTCTTAGCTTTGGTTGAAGGATATCTCTCATCTGTTATTAGATGGCCAACTTGTTTTAGCTTCAGATTGTGAGGGCAACATATGTCACGATTGAAAAGAAAGTGTGTTTTCTAAGCAATGACAAGAAAATCAACTTCGATATTACAATGCTTTCCACCAACAATATCAGAGTGTGACTCAAATTTACGTGAGCGATTGGGGGTAACCTGCTAATCTAGAAGCTATAGTTTTAATTTATAGTAACAGAGCTCTAGTTGCTAGATTCCTAGCGAGGTCTATTTCATGTGATACGAACGATGTCGTGATTTTGCTTCGGTGCAATTTCTTTAGACTCACTTTAGTTTTGTGAACGTTGTCGTTGCCGGTTATGATTGACAAAACTTAATTGAAGCTCAGCAGATAATACATGGATACAAAAGTATATTAGCACTGAACGTCATCATATCTTGAGTGGGTTGAATATTCATCTCGCGTGTAGCTTGCATGGTATTATAGTGGGCTATCTCGCACGAGTTGTAGGCCATTTTGGCAATCATTTTGATTTATCGAGACCAGACCATGCCAGTGATGACTAGCTGTACAAATTTCAAACACAAATTCGATTGGATGGGACTGTACAGATCCAAAATGGCACTGGAAGAAATTTCGGCTGTGGAAGACGTCCTGCACAAGGAACCACCCCAATTTTCATACTTACTCAACATTTCTTTTCTTCTCGTAAAGTGTGGTTCGTCAGTATAAACCCAGGCAAAATCCGAGCGGGATACAGATGCCCCCATTTTGTCAGGTTTTGAGGGGAGAATTCTTCGCAGAACGTCCGACTCTTCACATACGTAATCAGCAGATCGCCTATGACTTTGTCTTGACCACGCCTATTGATAGCAACCATGTACCAGCGCACGAGTCTTTCCATTATGTTCGAACGCACGTAGATCAGAGTTATTCCATTTTTAATGGGTGATCATTTTGAACATAAAGGAAAAGGCGAGGAGCTGATTTTGTTAAATGTATATATTTGAATGATAAAATGATTATTAACATCCATGAAACAATGAAATATAATGATATTTAGAAAGATTATCGGCAATTAAATTCTACAGATAGGTATGAGATACACTATATTACCCCTCAACTAAATAATCAAACAATCCAACTCATCCTATTGCGTAAAGGCGAAATTACGTCATTGCCAGCCAGGATCGTAAATGACCTGAGACTGACCTCCTTGCATTGATGTACTGCACAGTTCTAACATGGAGCCAAAATTATTGTTCATAAATGTTTTACTCCTGCCCAACAGGCAGAAAAACAATAAAATGAAATGGCCTCAGTGGAGGCATGCATGCAGGGCCCTGTCTCATAAAACTTGTGATAGAAATCAATCAATCACAAATCTCTTGAAAGCTGCAATCAATCGCAACCTGTGATTGATTGATTGCAGTTCTCCATCTTAATTTCGATCATAACTTTTTTATAAGATGTATTTGCATTCAATCGTACAGTTGCGATTGATTTGAATCAATCACAAGTCTTTATAAGACGGGGCCCATATACTCGTATCGTATAAAACGGATATGGAATGGGGACGTTCTCCTTCTCCTTCTTCTTCTTCTTCTTCTCCAGCTGGTTTTTAAAGGAATAGAAGTAAAATTCAGGAAAATAGAGGGCTCCAAAAATAGTCATTAGGGTCAAGTTCCCAAATAAGAATTAAGATAACTATTATGAATAACAGGGCAGGGTGGACTTGCAGAGACTTTTTTTTTCATGGCGGGTAGTTTATCGTCAGTATCGTGTACAATGGGCACCATCTTGTCAAATTTTGGTCCGTCCATGTTACAAACGTTCACCACTAAGTCTAGAAATGGTATAAAACACGATGTCCAATAGAATTTTTCTAATTCCAACTAGAAATTTTCTGTTATTATCTTCCCTCATCAAAATTGGGCAATTCCATTGTAAAACAACAAAGTTTCAATGAGCATTTATAATTTGACCTTCATAAGAATATGATAGTACATTGTATGTAGATTTCTGTCCTGCGTTCACCCATTTCTTCTTTTTTGGAATAAATTCTAATAGATTGCTTGTTTGAAGCAATTTCGATGTAAAGTTATCTCTCATTACAGTGTTCTAGAAGATCATATTGTATTGGGGTACTGCACATTGGAAACAGAAAATAAAGAGACATCCCTGAAAAGTATACCCTTTTACTGTGGAAATGCGCATATAGACAGGTATAGGAACCTACAATTCATACGCTGATTTAGGTAAGAGATATCGTTCCAGCAATGCATCAATTGGCTATCTGGGAATTATTACCACGCAGCTTGAAGACAAAACTGATAATGATATTCTGAAGAGACAATTCATGTAAAAAGGCACCATACCTGCAGGTTATTAAAATTACTGATTACTGATTGCAAATCCCCCCCCCCCCCCCCAATTTCTCTGATTTATAATGCTGGACCGATTCGAATAATAAAAATAAAAAAAAAATCAGGAAACTGAACATCAAGAAAGTTACAACCACTGAAATTTTGGTTGTTTATGCAAAGGTCAGTGGCCACCCAGAAATGTTTTATACTCGACGAATAACATGACAGATGTTTGAAAGACGTATACCCTTCTAGTTTGTTTTTTCTCTTTTTGTCAAACAACCATTCGTTTCAACAAACGTATACATGATGATGTACATTATACAGAAAGTCGAGAAAAGTGTACATGAAGTTGACAAGCAATCACCACTCAGGCTCTGAAGGCATTATTATTCATTAGAGAGCTACAGTGCTAAGAGACTCCACAGAAAAACAAAACAGAGTGGAATGGAAGTGGGGGATCTTTCCTAACTCTGCTCAATGTAAAAGGGCTGGTTCCGTTACACATGCGACAGTTTTGGCTCCTGTAAATGAGATTTCAAAAATGTAACGGTGTTGTGAACTCCCAATTCTGAGCTGAGTTCAAGCATGTGTCAACCGAACAGGAGAGTGGAACTTCACTAAACCAGACGAAGTTATTGGAGAAGTTATGATGTAATTGCCTCTTAAGTTTCACATTGACCAGAAGACAGACTTTTAGTAATGTCTTTTTGAATGACACAAATAGAAAAGTTTTAACTAGCCTCCTTTTTTTCAAATGAAACAAACAATGGAACAATGTTTTACATGGAATTATTCTGGTTTTGTAATGACCACTAAGATGATGGTGACTTGAAGAACGTGTGACTTAACTATATTGATCCAAATCGCATTTTGGATGCTTTCCGATGTTCAAATATACATGTGAGACTTGTAAGGCGAGAACATCATCAGTTTACCATTTAACACACACACACACACACACACACACACACACACACACACACACACACACATATATATATATATATATATATATATATATATATATATACACATAAATGTATATGTATATATATCTATATATATCTATATATATATATATATATATATATATATATACAGATAGATAGATAGATGTTTATACGCTCTAAACTATGAAGGGGATAATTGATTTGAGAGCTAATGATGATTGAATTTGTTCAACATTTACATGCTATAGAAGGCCAGGGGATATGAAAGATGAAATAAACAAGAGGACTGTTGCCGTTATTATCTCCCATCGCCAAGCGCATGACACTTTGACCTCTGTAAATGAAGCAGAACAAAAAGCTTGGCTATATAATGTGATGGGAAAGTGACTGTACTGGCCAATAGCCCTGCTACACAACCTCTATCTCGAAATTATTAGAAAAAATTGTTTACTCGAAACTATCGGAGCTTTTAGATATTCATAAAATCATCTGGTTTTCGGCAAACACACTGTACATCTCATGCAATCCTTACCTCCCTTGAGAAAGTCTCAAAAGCCGTTGATAAATTTTATCACACTATTGGTGTCTTCCTGAACCTCTCCAAGGCTTTTGATACCATCGACTATATTATTATCCGGAAGAAGGGCTTAGGAGTGGTTCAGGAGTTACCTCACTAACCGCAAACATTTTTTTTTTTAAATCAATGGTCTTACACCTATTATACGAAATGTCAACTGTAATATATCTCATAAGGAAGCTTGCTTGGACCTCTTTTATTTTGTTCTTGATAGCAACGATATGCCGAATTCGTCACTAATGTTCTTTCTTTTTATTATTTGCTGATGATTCTAACGAGATTTTATCTCACTCTGATCGCAGTGTATTGATTGATACTTTAGACAATGAAATGATAGAAGTAGTTCAATGGATAAGTACTAAAACAGTAAAAATAAACCTTGAAAAAAACAATATTTTTTTTAGTAACTCACTAATGGAAAGTTTACCAAGGAATATTTTTCTGGAAAATGCAGCAATAGAACATGTCCCCTCAATTAAATTCCAGGGCTTGATTCTTGATGATGAACTCACTTGGAATGTTATGATTCTATAATTATACATGTCGCATCGTTTAAGGAAACTTAGCTGCTATGAACAATGCTGAATCTTTCTAAAAATGCTCTTTTTATATTATACAGAAAAAAAAAACCATCGATATATCATTTTTTTTTTTGTAACGGATCATGGAGATGCCATGCTGATGTTCTATTTCATGAAAGTAGAATGTTAAAGATCAACGATGTATCTTGAACTAGTATTCAATCTTGTATTCAATTCCATGTCCGTTAAAAACAAGACTGTGCACTTATATCCTAGCCGGCACTTGCCTTTTTTTGACTAGGACTATTTTTGCAAAATCTATACATTCTCTACATCTGGCCCTATCTTTTGGAAGTTTCTTGATAACGGTATAAAAGAAACTAAGTTTTCATACTTTCACTTTTAAGTTAAGGAATTTTCAGTAATTTATCTATTCTGTAAGCACTAATTCCAGTTCTCTTTTTTATCATAGTCATTTATCTTCTTTTCCCCTCTCTAACTCGTTGGTTTCGTTGATTTTTGACCCGCCAACACCTCTTCCTTCTCCCTTTCCCTGTCCTCTTCTGTCTCTTTCTGATACTCCTTCCACGGATACACCCCTTATTCAATTCTCCGCTTTTTTTTCACAAGAGAAATGCCCTGTATTTGCTTGTGTGTGTGTGTTTGTGTGTGTGTGTGTGTGTGTGAGGGTGTGTGTGTGTGTTTGTGTGTGAGGGTAGTGTGTGTGTTTGTGTGTGTGTGTGTGCGTGTTGAAGAGAGATGATTTGCAGTATAAACTGACAAAGGATTTGTCTGTGTTTTGAATTGCATTTGTACCGTTTATGTTCATGTTACATCCAGAATGGGTTGATTTATGAAGGATTTGAATGAAATCAATAAAATATCAAGGAAAAAAGTGTGTGTATGTCCTATTGTCTTTCTTTCCTTTCTTATGGCATTTGCCTCGTTGTGTTAATTCGGCAATTAGTTATTGTTTATGAGGAGACTGCACACTACAAGCTCTGCTCTTTAGCAGTCCCCTCCATTTCCAATCCGTTCTGATTTTGAATTCAGTCTTTTTCTTGATTACAGTAAAGTGCGCATTGGTTTTGTGTACTTATGTTTATTCAAAATAGTATTTGCAATTGCATTGGAAATGAAATAAAGGAAATGATAATGAATTGAAATGAACTAACGACTTTTTGTTTTTGTGCACGATACTTTGCAGTGTTGGGAGAGAATATATGCGTGTTATGATATTGACTTTTATGATGTTTTGTTTGAAAACGAATACTTCATAAACTTGCTTCTTATCATCAATGAACTCATACAGCAATCCTTCAAATCGTTAAATTATCCCAAAAAATATTGTTACAGTATTGGTATGTAGATTGTGAAGGCAGGGAAGTCTTTTTATGTAAAAAAAAAAAAATCAGTTGATATTGTTGCATTCTTTGACATGAGATGTTATGTTCTGTATACATTCATTCATTCAAGTGGAACGTATAATGAGTGAATGGAAATAAAACAAAAATACGGAATAAAAGTACCAGTATGTGGATTGTATAATACTAGTCATATTATGTGGCATGCTTGTGAGTGTGTGTGTTGGGGGAGGGGGGAGGGAGTCTACAACAAGGAGAAAAGAGGTGATTGAAATCCCAATTATTATTATTTTTTAGGGAACACTGGTAAGAGGATTTGCGTGATGTGGCACCACTTATTCCACTTGATAATGGAATTTCGCACCGTTTGTCATTGCCCGCCTGCCTTGCAATATCATTGTTCTGTTCGAGCTTCATCTCTCGTCGTTGGTGCTAATGGGCACGAGGATTTAGTGTAGTCTGCGCATACAGACTATTGAACACATTGTAATCTCTTGATCATTATGGGCATTTTGTAGTTCTTCTCTAATTTATTTGAACAGGTTTACATTATCAATATCACAGTAAAGTTGCCTGCATGGCTGTGTAAGATCAATATTCTTTATCCATCATCTACAATTTACATGGAATGTATATCAATGGATAAGTGAACAAATAACCCATTAAAGAGATTATGATATCTTCATAAGATATTCATGTTTTCATTCAGCCATCGTATTTTTGTTTGAAATGAAAATTTTTATTTCCCTTCTTTTTCAATATAAGAAGCCCTCCCCCCCCCCCAAAAAAAAAAGTATATGTGTGTGAAAACGTATTTTAGATGAAACCGGAAAGCCAAAATTATGACTGATAAGACATCAGAGCGGATCGACGGTTGAAAATGTTTTTGAAATGATGATTTATGGATGATACACATTCAGACAAATCTATTTGCATGGGGAACATGATTATTGAGACATCAGCATTTTGACCTGAAATGGTCTGGTTTTAACGACTAGTCAAACAAGAGTATATTATAACTGTTACACGGAGCGCTCTGTGGGAGAGGTATATATCAATGAATGGTCGATCCCGTCGTGCTTCTTTGTACGTTAGGCCTCGACGGAGATGGGTGTGTATTGCGTACACGCGACGCACGCAGCCATTGCACACGACGTCGTTGTCTTCAGTAGACGAGAGGGAAACGGAGCTCCCCGTTGCTTTGACTGCATAATGCGTAGTTAGATGTCGGTGGTGAACGGAAAAAATGGCGGCATCGTCGCTTCTAGAAAAGATTGGAGATTTCTTGGAGTGTCAAATATGTCTGGACAGCTTCAGAAGGCCAAAGGTTTTGCAGTGCTTGCATACATTCTGCCAAGACTGTCTTCTCCGTATGGCGCCGACAGGACATGATGCGGTGATATGCCCGACGTGTCGGGAGGAGACCCCACTACACGGCGAGGGTGTGGCTGACCTGAAGAACAACTTCGTGTTAACTAATCTTCTAGACCTTGTTACATCCATCCAGAAGCCCCTCGACGACTTGCCATGCGGGGTTCCTAACGAGACCACATACACCTGCTCCAACTGCGAGGATAACTCGCCCGCATCCTCCCGATGCTTAAATTGCTGTGAGTTCTTGTGCGTGGAATGCGTGACTGCTCACCGCCGCATTAAGGCGCTCCGCCACCATGTTATGCGTGATATTGAGGCATGGCTAGCTGCGGGGCAATGCATCCGAAGCCCCGGGGATGGGGAAGAAAACACAACTCTCGTCTATTACTGCCCCGAACATGACGACAGAGAGGTGGGTGTGTATTGTGAAGCATGCGAGATGGCCATTTGCAGTGAGTGCGGACAGACTGACCACGCTCGTCCACCCCATCGCGTGGTCACCCTCAACGAAGCAGCTGAGCGCGAACGCGATCAAATACGCCTCATCCTCGCCGACTGCAAGCGGAAACTTGGTGTCTTCTCCACCGCAATCGAATGCACGGTCCAGATTGCCAAGGATCTCCAGCGACGATCGGACAAGGCACAGAAAGATGTCCAGCGAAGGGCGCGGGAATTTCTGACCATGATACAATCCGAGCAAGCCCGCCTCATCACCACCTTGCACAAGACTAAGGAAGACAAGGAGAGCGAAATGGCGGCACACATCGATGGACTCCAGCGCATGGTGGATATTCTGCGTAATATGATTTCAATGGCGGAGGGCGTACTGGCACCAGACAGCAGCACGGCAACCGTGTTCTCCGCCAAGACCCAGCTCACATCTCGCCGCCATGAGCTCGAAAATATCACCATTCTCAATGTACCAGCTGATCTCAGTTCTCTCAAATTCGATCCAAATAATCAGATAAGAATTCAAGAGGATTTCCTCGGCAAAATTAAATCCTGATTACGAATCTGTATGAAAAAGTGGCGTATATATGCATCTACTAAAATATCTCTTTTCCTTTCTCCACAGCAATGAATACATATTCCAGCACGTGTACTTCGTATTTGCAATCCATGTAACATAGCATCGAAGCATTCCGTTTTGTTTGTGATAGTCTGGGATCTCAAGTTTGGTGGTACTTCAGTGAAACCTCGTTATGACGAGATTGATTATAACGAGGAACGGGTAATATTGAGGTAGAAACGGTGGTCCCACAAACCTCGTTATAACTGGGTTTCACTGTAAAATGACCTCCTTGCTACTGTATTGTGCTTTATAACATGAGAATTACAATCATGGTAAGGCAATCGATTAAAACAATGTTCATGCATGTTCTTCTGGTGTGTTTAAATTGACTGTATGCCGTGAAAAAAAAAGTGACAACGACGCTGTATCATAAGAAATGGTGTTGCACACCTACAATTTGTAGCTACCATGCTGAATGCAGTTTCATGTTTGTGCCAACATTACTGTACATCAAGAAAATAAGATAAACATTAATCATGTGATGTTTGGATAATGATGTGACTATACTGACTATTGACGTGCGCATGCTGTCATTGTGAATCACGAGTGTTACTATAGTGAAACGATCCGATGCGAAGTGTGATTTGACAATTAAACTCGTGTAAATATTGAGCGTTATGTTACGATATTTAATTGTGTGCTACCTTGAAAAGAATAAAATCAAATCTAAAGTAGGCCAAAGGCTTCCATGGCCATCATTTCGTTGGTCGAAATTGAAAGAATATCTATAACCTTAAAAGGTGATTATATCATGTAATTATTTGCATAGTCATCAGTACTCATACCAAAGTAGGATGTGTGTCGCATAACTTTAATCAAGATGATTCTAGAATGGTAGTTTATAGTTATCTGAGGTGGTACATTTAACGTGCATCGAAGACCGAAGTGAACTAGTCGTTTTCTAATGGAAGTAAGATCATTTGGTTTCACATATCGAATGATCAGTCGGATGTTCACCTCGAGAAAACACTAATTTGAATGACTCACCCTTGCAATGAATATGGATGAATTTTCAGGGCACGGCAACTGATAGCCGATACGTGTACGTGTATACTCCGTATTCTGTTCACGCACCTTACTCACCTTTCTCCGTCCCCCCCTTGTCTTCACCTTTTTACTGCTTTGCTCTATCTCTTCCGGCCTCCCTCTGTTTCTATTCTTTTTCACACACACACACACACACACACACACACACACACACACACACACACACACACATATACCCTCTCTCTCTCTCTCTCTCTCTTTCACCCTTTCTCGTGATATGCCGGATTACACTGTGTTTTGAATTATCACCAGGATCACAAGATATTCACTTGACGTTTTCCAAGTAGTACCTTTGTATCTTTTTTTAATCCAGGATGCTTGCATTAGTTTTTGCTACGTCAGGCACGCCTAAGATAAACCCCTTGGTTGTCAGGAAAAGCTTTAGGCATAAACCGGTCTGATGAAAGGAGGGGTAATATGCCCAACACTCCACGTCGCTGATCTCACGTTTTATTTTGTTTACGGTTGTCATAACGTTTTCAATCATGCCAATATATCGAAATAAGCCCCTATTTGCAAGAATATTCACGCTCATACCATTCATTATCATAGCGACGTATGCAGTCACAATGGAATGTATGTGACAACGTAACCTATCAAACAAACTGAAATTAATTTATATCCACACAAGTGACACTGTCTTGCTAAACTACTTATTCCATTATGTCCTGGCAGAGAAAATGCAAAGGAATGAAACGAAGAAACGAAGTGTCAGGTTGATGATCTGTTTATCACAGTAATATGCTATGGCGGTGTAAACTGTAAGTGAGAATAATGTCGACTTAATCCTGTCTATGACCGTCTGCTATACACACTGTATGTATAATTAAGGTATTGCACCTTGCAAAATTTGGACTCGAAATATTTTAGGTGCGTTCAAGGGGGAAGTAATCGACTGTACAATGACCTCTCTTACTTATACAGGATTAACATGCCTTCGGGTATACAGGATTGTTCGCCCCAAATAAACTAGACCTCGATTAAACCAATAGATATTACGGTGAAGGTTCTATATACTATTAAAGTATAGCAAATTGTTTCTTTTTGTAATTTGCACATCATTATTATATTGCCTTAAGTGAATGTTTTATATGACACAATCTATTAAAAATACTAAACGTAAATTAAGCCAGTTTATACACGAAGAATTTGAGAATCCATGTTTTATTCGTTTTAAGTACTCTGTATAGACTTTCATGCAACATGGGGCTAAGGATAGTGTATAAGAGGCTTTAGGTACCATGATTTTGTATGGCGATATACATGCATTTATAATCACCTTTGTGTGACTAAGATCACTAACTTGTATACCAAGACGTGTACAAAGCCTTCGAAACTAATTACTTGTTACTAGTGCGGATACAGTGGTATCCCGAAAAGCTACGTCAAAATTATGCAGGTAACTTTAATATTTTGGTTTACTTAATCACGCCGGTGTATAATACATCAGTGTAGTTTAATCGGATATTCCCTCACCTTTCGTATATTTTGAATTGAAGGGGGTGATAATCATGGTCAGTATCAATTTGCATTTATCCTTGAATTAAAGCAAACTCTCAACAGTTATAGTTTTTGTTAGCATCTAGTCGTCTTAATGAGCTCAGTGTAAAGATGTACAGAAATTAATTGCTAGAAGGACTGCATTACCATCATAGTGTAAGTTGACCATAAAAAGCATTCCATACTGTGCTTGACACAATGCAACAATTACGTCATACAGATAATATTATTTTAAATACATAAAATTAGTATTACATTCCTCTTTTTTTTTACCTTAGCAAATTAACAACGGAAATGGTTGAATTTTGCGAACTTTATCCAATAGCTTATTATTGGTGTCATGGAAAATGCTGCACACAATGTCATGCTTATTTCTTTTCCACAGATTGTATGGAATCATTTGTGATTTTATTCTCTCTAAGTTCTCTTGTTCTCTTAAGAGAAAGGGACATTTCAAATTATAAAAAGATAAAATTGGGTATAATCTTTGTTGAAAGATTGCACAAAATTGATAAAATGATATATGTTGACGTGCAGTTAAAGTATGATTACTGCAAATGGTCATATCTTCATCGATGTAAAGTGTTTGGAAGAAGTACTAGTGTCCGCGAGTAAGGAGCGGTGTCACGTGAGACCACGATTCTGGATCTGTTCCAAATTGAAATAAAAGAAGGATACACTTGAAAACATGTTTTCTTCTTAAAAGTCCTTGTTAATGTACACGTATGATTGTATGTATGTATGTATGTGTGTGTATGTATGTGTATGTATGTATGTATGTATGTATGTATGTATGTAGCACTCGTGACAACCCAGAATAAAGAGGGTATATTGAAGTAATTTTACCTGTCTGTGATAGCTTATCGCGTGAGGGTCGAGAGAAGGAGTATACGTGGGGTTCATACTTTTTAATGAAAATCAATTCAGGATGTATGACACCTACACAAGCAATGCACCCGACGTGAGTAATAGTATGTACAAAAGTCTTATTTTTGCGTTATAATACATGATTTACAAAAGGAGGAAGCGTGAGAGAGGGTGTCCACACATACGTGCGTGTGCGGGGAGAAAGTTTTATACAATATTTAATAGACCACTAGTATCTTTCAAACTCGAAATATATCATATCCACAAGCCAATCCGAGGCCTCATTCTGATGAAGAAATTGCAATAAAGTCCATATTCTCTGCTCCACCCCCCCCCCCTGCAATTCCAATATCTCATTACCGCTCTTCCGCTGACAATCATGATCACTCTCCATGCACCGATGTGTTGTGAAAACAGTCGAAATGTGATTTCGGGAAAAGCTAATAATCATACATCAGCCCGAAAATATGGCATCTCTATCACCGCGTGACTCAACATCTTCGAACGTGACTTGGAAACATGATTTTGACACTCAATGTAGAATGGTATTGTCTCGGTTTCTGTAATATTGAAGCATCATTGCCTTTTGGAACAAAATTGAGTGGGCCAATATAGATTCTGACGAGGTAGAGATAGATCAAGGTATAATTACATCGTTATCCCGTCTGCAATCCGAATGCATGATGGGTAAAGGTAAATTCATACGTGCAGTTACAATGCTTCGATGTCTGAAAGCCCCAGTTTCGACATGGATAGGGAAATTAAGTGTGATATTTCAAAACATGGGAGCAATAAAATCTTTTCTTTTCTTTTAAAAACTTCATGTTTATAGAAGTCAATAAATCAGAGTAATAAAGACAATTTGTTTTCTTTTGATCGCAACTCGGGGAACAATCCATAAAATTTCATTGTAATTACTTCCTATACTTAACAGCTTTCCTTCTTTTTTTTCTTAATCTCAGTATCATAACGGTTTTTCCTCCATAAAAAAAAAATCCCTTATCGTCTTAATACTTCTCTTGAGCCCACATTTTGTCCACCTAACGTCAGCAGTCTGCGGATTTCTATGTAATTTCTGTATCCTTTCTGGCACAAATACAGTCTGCAGGCATATGTGCTTCTTAGCAGAATCTGATTTGTACTTGTTGAATAAATCTAGATATTTCTATTATAATATATATATACACATATGTATGCGTGTGTGTGTGTGTGTGTGTGTGTGTGTGTGTGTGTGTGTGTTTGTGCGCGCACGCGTGTGTGCATAAAAATATATGAGGCTATGGTGGAAGATTTACAGTCATCTTATGTTTTACAAATTAAAGATGACCACAGTAGCTATGATTATACAAACAAAGAAATGAAAGATCTTTTTATTAAACCGAGTAAGTGTACATTGATAAGAAAATATAGATAATTTCAATTTATGATGTTACATGGCGTAGTTTACACTAAGGAGCGTTTAATGAAGTTTGGTTTTGTAACAGACAGCCTTTGTTCCTTCTGCCAACATAGTCATGAGCCTGAAACTTATCTGCACTTATTTTTACACTGTGTTAAAGTGAAACCGTTATGGGAATTCATAATTAATTATTTTGATATAAATGAGTTAAGGAATATGGATTGGAGAGATATATTTGGGGGAATCTCTGGTTATTCAAGTAGATCAAAATGTGTAAATACTTTGATTATTTTAATAAAATACATCATTTTTAAATCTAGAACGGGAAATAAGTTACCCACTGGAGAAAAGATGCAAAAGATTATTGTTGAATTGATAAATGAGGAAAAAATCCTTGCGACCAAGGCTGGGAAGCTACATGTACATTTACAAAAATGGGAATATTTTGAGACTTCGTTGAATAAACCAGTCTGAAGCTACGTGCAACGTCTGTGACTTTTATGAAAATAGTAATGTTTCCATAGTATTCCACTCTTTCTTTTCTTCATTTTTTTCCTTTCCTTCATTCCTCCTCCTCTTCTTCTTCTTCTTCTTTTTTTTTCTCTTGTGTTGTGTTGTATTTTCTCCCCCTCCTTTCCCATGCGTTCCTGTCAGCCTGTTGGCGGGCTGATTATATAACTATATTTACTATATTGTAATGTGTAGGCAAGAGCAGTTAACCAAATTAGGTGCATGTGTATGTGTGTGTGTGTATGGGTGTGTTTGTGTGTGTTTGTGTGTTGCATGTGTACAGATAGGGGTGGGGGAGGAAACAGGAAGGGAGGGAACTGGTGGGGGTGGTCATAGGGACTCAGTAAGGGATATGAGTTACTAGGTGGGCGGGTATTGGTTGATAAATAATATGGTTCCATTATTTATCACTGTATAATTTTGCTGCATAATTCATTTGGATGATTATTAAGATTAATGATAGAAGAATTGAATTATCACTGTTAAATTTAAGCAATTTTTTGAGAGCATAGGGGAAGTGACTGTATGTAAATTGATAATTGTTCATGAAAATGTAATTTTTGTTATGTCATTATGTACAGCAATAGCAAATTTGCTATTATGATCACAAATGTATATTTTCGTCATTTCAATTGTAGCAAATGAAAATTGTTATTTTTTTCTATTACTTTGAATGGAACAGAATAAACATCGTTGAAAAAAAAAAGTATCATCAGTCGAAGGAGACCAGGAACAGGGAAAATTTATCGTGCTGTAGTTCAACATCAACAGTTTATTTTCAAAGCTCACATTTTCCGGCACCTTGCCTTTGACCAACACGTGGTCTATATACGAATTACTTACATTATATATAAACATGTGTGTGTATTATGGATGTGTCCCATATACACAGACTATTCATCGGCATTACGCGAAGGGTCTCACTAGCCTTCATGGAATATGACTAAGCTTTTTTTTTTTCTTCCTGTTGTTTTTGTTTCTAGCTGTGCAAATAGAAGGAAATGGTTTCGCGTTAAGAATTGTAGGGCTTATTTCTGTATGTCTTAGAAAAAAAAAATACATATGTCATACAGCAAGGCACATTCATTGCGTGTTCGCCACCGAGAATTGTGCAGTGTTGGCAATTTTGATGACCGGGATGTTAATGAATGGCTCAATTAAAGAGGAAATCCACCCCAAAAATGAATAAATTTCTAAAGAAAGAGAAAAAAAATCCCTACAGAACGATTACAAACAAATTACAAAAATTGGATAAGAAATAAGGAAGATATGACATTTTGAAATCTCACATTTCTTGACCAGTCCTTATGAATATTTAAATCAGCAAGTTGACGATGTCATGCTCACACAATTTCTTATTCATTTCAAATACAGAAATGACAAAAATCTCATATTTCAGCTGTATAGATATAAAATTTGTCTTAAAACCACCCAAAATAAAAAAGAAGAAATGTTAACTCTGATATATCTTGGTATGGGAACATGCTTTTACTTCTATTAGCTAAAAACAACATTTCCCCCCCCCCCGAATTTCATATATGACATAAATGAAAAATTATGAGGGCATGACATCATCATTTCACTCATTTGAATATTCATAGGGACTGGTCAAGAAATGTTCTGAGAAAAATTGTGAAATTTCAAAATGTCATATCTTCCTTAATTCTTATCCAATTTTTGTTATTTTTGTATCATTCAGTAGGGAATATTTTTCTATTTCTTTTGAGGCTTATTTATCTTATTGGGTGGATTTCTTCTTTAGGCATATCCTAGACTTCCTGTTCTGAATTATCTTCCTTTGTGTAATTGCCTAAGCTTTTATGTGTGTGTGTGTTTAATATATCATCACAAAACGAATAAAACTTAAACCGTGCACATACCAGGATGTTTAGTTCTGTGACTGTGTGAAATAGATGTAAATACATTTCACTGAATTGCAAAGGTATGTCAAGCCAAAAGGTCGTGAATGGATATATATATATATATATAATATATATATATATATATATACATATATATATATATATATATACATATATTATGTTCACGACGATCATAAGCGGGCATCATACTGGGATTCAAAATCCAAGAGAATTGGATGAACTCATTGATGCAGTTAAATTTGCTGTTGGGGCAAACTGGACACATAAAGAAACAACAGCAACAACATTTAGCAGTTCTCATAGCATGCAGTTAGTACTTCAACATGACTGACTTCGAGCTGGCGGAAAAATACCCAAACAAAAAAAAAAGCAAAACGAAACAAAAACCTCAAAACCAAGTGGCATTGACAAAGCGTGCTTATGAATAACAGCGTGTGCAAAGGGAGCTTTCCTGCCTTCAAGGCGCCCTTTTCTGCCGTCGAGGCGCCACGGACAGCAAGTGGGAGGCGCCATGGACAGCAAGTGGCGCCACCGTCACCAAACTGTTCAGTTGTACATGTACTCGTAGTGCGCGCTTTCGAGTGCATTTGATGAGGCAACCTGCAAGGTGGCCAGAGGGACGAAGTCGCAGAGCGCCAGCTCGGAAGGGCTCGCTCCAATGAAAGCGTGTTTTGAAAAGTGGTACAGTATTCAGTCACGTCGCACTGTTTGGCACTCGCACGTACGTACAATACAGCAGTTCCATGCTTTCTCCTATTGCAGCAGGCAGCCAATGAGAAGGACCATTGTCGTGTTGTCAAAGTAAATGCCCAAGCTGACGACCGAGGCGTCCCCTGTTCGCGGACGTCCGAAGGTAAAGTAAAGTAAGAAGAATCGACAGGGTTTGTAACTGGAATGAATTGCCGACGCGACCACCAGCCACTGACCCTATTACATGCGTACAACATGTCTATGAATGGACATACTGCGTCAAGTGCGTGCTGAAAGTGTGAATCATTCTCCGTAAACGTCGTCGAAGCACAAGCGTCTGTGCGGAATTTAAAGAGTTCTTACGGTGACCTCATAAAAAGTGAGTAAATTATTTGTTTGAAAACATGCGTATTGCGGCAGATGCGTAGCACGGATTGTGAAAGTGGACTATGAAAGTGAAACTACTGTAACTGCTTAGGAGAATCTAACGTTAGCTGTTCACCGGTTTATCCGAGGGACTACAGGCGTCCAGTGGCAGGATAGCGGCCGTAACTCTCCCGGTCAGGTGAGTGTTGACTGCTGGTGGCGTGGTGGCGTGGCCTAGCTGTAGTAGTGGGTCATACTCATGTCATGGTAATATCTTTCGTCGCGAGTGGTTTACACATAATTTTGATATTTGATCTCTTGTAAGATTATAGTTTCTACTCGTCATTGAAAGTCAGAAGAACAAAGCTGCAGGGATACTGCAACTCTGGAATTCACTTCGTCGAAGACGCTCTGTGTAAAACTAAAACAGATATCTAACGTTACAAAATTCTGACACACAATCAATGGACTTGGATAATAATAGAACCTATTGAAATATTAATCAAGCAGTGTTGTAGCTACTCCAGAAGAGGAGAATGAGCCATAGCAAATAGGGTCTAGAAGATTACCTATCATACTATTTTTTCATACCGAGGATAAAACTTTGTCATGCATACTGTGTGGAGGTACGTTTACACTGGCTTGTGTTTTAGTAAAATAATAATGTCAACATTATGCCTGTTTGCTTTATAGACATATATTTCAGAAATGTTTATTTTCAGTTACTATCCACTCCATAACTCCACAAGTGGTAACATTTACAATTATATTAAAGTTATTCATTGATTGTGTTATGAATTTTTCGCTAAATCATGTTGTTGATTAGGGACAGTAGGATCAAGTCATTTGAAAAAAAAAAAAATTATTTGAAAAACTAGATGAAATTCATTTCAACAGAAAGAAAGACTGTATACTCTACAGCTTGCAAATACTGCAATGTACATAATTATACACAGTATGTGTACATACAATTAACTGCGACCAGCCAGAAAGTCAAGCGTTCAACTGTGTGAAGGAGCACCCCAGGGTTAGTGTACAGTGTAGGTGCAATCGAAACATCAGCACAATGTGTAAAGTTAAATTGCACCAAAAATATTGATGTACAGCGTTTATTTACCAGAGTAGCAAAATAGTAGCAAAATTGGTCTTGTTCATTTAACTGGGACTGTCCAAAATTAAACAGAAGCTTCAAAATGAGGGTTCAAATCAAAGATGGGGAGGGGACCAGAAGAAGGTAAAAAAGAGTCATGTGATATTAGCTGAGGTGCTGTTATCAAGATTTTGTCACCAGGACTGTGAGTGATAAGTCACTTTTTAAAGCTTGATATGACTTTATTATGATTTCTTTGTCCAGTGGCTACAATGTAAAGTTTAGAATACTGACACCAGTATGCACAACACTTCCCTGTCATTGGAAGCTCATTAAAGGATTAACATAATTTCCATATACAATATGTAATGCAAAGCAAAACTGCACAGATTTACTGTTTGTAATTCTATCTGGATGCATGGCAGGTTATCATTTGAATTGTAGAGCTGTAAATGGAAAGGATTAAAAGAGAAAGAAGGGAAAAATCAGTAATTCTTCATTCTGAATGTCAGTGCTTTCAACTAGATGAACATCCTACAGTTGATACATCAAATTTTACTGTTTCTGTTTTTGTTGTACAGCAAAATAGCACATCATTATTATTTTGCAATTTGGACTGAGATTAGTTTTTTTCTTTCCCTTTTAAATACTGGAAAGCATCAAACTAGAAAAGGTTACAAGGATATATTTGCAATTTCTCTGTCTTAATTCTTTATGTCCAGTGGCCATGCATACTCCTAAAGAATTTCAAAACCCTCATGTTTTGATAGAGCAAAGAGGTTTGCATGTCCACACATTTTTTCTCTCTAATTACTGTTAAAACATGTCCCTGAATATTTTTGAATTGAGTAGTTCCAATTTGACAAACCCCAATTCAAACAAGGTGATATAGTATACACTGATTGAAAAGTTCTGTCCAGATGAGACAAGTACATGTGTATAGCTCCTTCCGACAATAAATGCCTTTTCTGTGCCATAATTGTTACTTTTTTCTTTCTTGCTGCTGCATTGATGGTGGTAGCCCTCCAGAAGCTCTTTGTTTCCAAAACAAATTTCTTAGGGGGGAAAACGGGAACTCGAGGAAGGTGTGTTTGCTCTGGGGCTGTGTGCACATGCCTTTTTGGCAGAGTGGTGATACTATTTAGACTTTGGATTATTTTGGGGACAGCAGATCAATACTGTTGGTTTTAGGTATTTTGTGTGAGTCTGCCTTGAAGAATGGAGGGAGGGACCGGTGTTGTGTGTGGCTCTGCATCTTTTAAACCTAATGATAAGCTTGGCAAAGGACAAGACAGGATGGATTGCATGATGTCATTCTGTGGTCAAAGAGCCCCTGTGTCATTTGTGGTTTTTCTTTGAATGAATTGCATATATGCCATAGAAGATTTTAAAAATCACATTCAAGTAAAGTTGCATTTTGGTCACTTGATTTTACTTCTGTTATGTAGAAATGGTGTAATTGAAGGCATGGGCTGGCCTTGTAACTGCTGAAGAAGTACTGGCTGTAAATGATGGCCACTTACAATTATTGTATTTGTACAGTTTGATGATGAATATCTGCAGGATGTGTGCAGATTTACATGTAGAGTGATCAGGTGTAGTCTGTTTGGCAACCATTGAGTAGAGGATTACACAACTTGATACATTATGCAATGCCCATTTGTAACGAATAATTCTGCAACCGTTAAGTACTTAGTCCAAGTGTGACCAACTTGTGTCAGGAATTTACATTTGCTAGTTATCCATGTGATGACTCTAGGTAGTCTGTCATTGTGTCAAACTTCATTCATTGTCAATTCTCATTTGTCATCTTTAATGAATATGATTTTGTCACAGAAAATTGTGCCATCATTCCTCTTCTCTGAATTGAACAATTCACCACTGATTTTTTTTTGTCACACTTCCACTTCCTACTAAGGTACTGTACAATGTTGTTCCATTCATCCATTGTCTACAAACTACAATGCATTCCACATTGTCCCCAAATGGGAGAGACACAAACTTGCAATCATCCCTTTTCACAGAGAAGGGAGGGGGGGGGGGGGGTTAATCGACATACATTTATAACAGAAACATTATATATTCTATGCATGTTTTTGTCTGTGTGTTTTTGAAATGGTTGAATACTATCATATTTTGCATTTAACAGTATTTCTGTCATACATAAAAGATACATCGAATGAGCAACACAGATGAACTGTCTTTGTTCATTAAATAATTGTTTCAAGAAGTGCAGTCAAATAGCAGTCACTGTATGTACAAATTGCAACAAACTTTTAAATGTACCATAACACATCAAAGCTTTGTGCAATATAATGGCAGGTATGATTAGTTTTGTAGACATGGTTGCTTGGGAGGCAATGAATGCTACCACTGAACTGATACAGGCAGCTTGAAATTGCCTTTGAAGATTTGTAGGCAATGAGAATAAAGTGACTGGCCTAAAGGCACATCTGTGCTGGCTCTAGGGGACTTGAACAGGGGACTTGTACCAGGGACCTGAGAATAAATAGTCTGCGGTTCTATCTACTGAGCCATATGGCAGCTAGTGTGGTCTTTTATCATATATTCAAAATATTTATCTCCCTACCATTTAATAACCTGTCTCTTTTTTAATCCATACAAGAAGGCAAATTTGATGTTTTTTTTTATTGTCATGAGTAACAGAAATATATGTACATGTATATCAAATTATATCTATTGTTGCAGTAAAGCAGTGTAACGTCTACACCAATTTCAAATACACTGTACATGTGTACATTGTACAAAAGGTGTACAGTACAAGTGTGCTGCAATTCAACTTTTAAAACCATGTTCTATCACTCTTTGAAACAATGCATAATCAAACTAATGATGAGTTGCAGTTATTATTTTTTACCCCTTTTCATTTTATATTTCTATAAAGGCAAGGTACTATTGTACATTGTACATGTACAAAACTGTACGTGTATACAATTGTACCTGTCTTGTACCAAACAAACTTTTTAGATGAGTATACACTGTATGTGCATGTTGGGCATTTACAGTACTGCATGTGGATATAAGCCAGTGAAAGTACACACTGATATTTTTAGAGCATTCCTGGAATGTTAGTGATGCAATACAGTAACTGTCTTGTGGCCAGCGCACATGTGAAATACAAAGTTCTTTTGGAATGAATGTGGACTTAGTTTTTTATAGCACCAACATTGTACAGGCTAAGCTCACTTGGTACGAAATAACACTTAAAAACTGGGCTTTATAACTGTAAATAGGCATTCAGACCGTGCCAGATAACTATGAATAGAACCTGTTTTTCATTGGCTTCCATGGCCGCTGATTTAAGCCATGCTGATCGTAGTACGCCTGTAGATGTGCTTCAGTGCCCTTTTTTGAACACGAGACAGACCTTTTCAGCCCAAGTGCTGATGAATGTGCATTTAGGTTGTCTGTTCAGCAGGTCTCACTGCAAAAAAAAAAAAAAGAAGAAAAAAAAAAGAAAAGAAAAACCCCATTTGGTCACAAATTCTGCCATCTGTACAGTGTACATGTGTAATTGCCATCCTTTCATATTGAAGTGACAAGGGAAATGGGTGTTTTTATTACCATTTAGGTATTTTTGAAAGATGCATGCGTGAATGGGAGGGGGGGGGGGATCAGTCTTTGATCTATTGCGACATCTAGATTTCACTGAGCCGTACATCACACAAAGCTACAGTTACTGCATGACAGTAGATCATGTGAAGTATTTTTTATGTGTTAATGCCCAGTGGAATGTACAGTATGGTGTGAAGCAGATTCAGTCACATTATGTTTTAGTTCACTGCAGCAAATTCTCCCATTTCTTCTACAATGGAAGTGGAGATTACTATTGGTGCAATACAGAATTCACGCCAGTACATTGTAATGACAAATTTGTATTTCACTAAAGGAAATACACCATGTGCATTGCTATGCAATGATAGAATGACACAGTGATAAGATATTCCAGTGTGTGATGTTAGAAATGTTGGAAATTGATAATCTCATTGTGGTTTTTTTTTTCTCTCCCTCTGTGCATCCAGGTTTGTGGAGTTTTACCAGGACCTGGCACTGAAATAATCACAAGAATGAAGCCCAATGTCATCACAGGTGTCCAAAGTTCTTGGAGTCTTCTTGGGAAATAAACCAGACAGAAAAATGTTTTAGAGGAGTCGTCGTGTGGATGATATATTGAAAACGATGAGCTACTGCATCAGTAACAGAGACAAGATAATGCAATTCTCTTTTACTTCGGCCGAGTACCATAATTGATTCAGTTGTTATCTGTCATTCATCATTTTGCCGGGACTGTGTGTGAAAGAAGTATTGAAAAACAACAACAACAGATTGAGATTGTTTGGGAAAGCAATAGGTTGTAGTGACTTCTATAAGTACACTGTAGTGGTCTTGCTTACCACCGTTATATCCCCTCACGGCTCTTGGATGAATCGATGTAGCCCTTGTTGGCATTCCAAACGATGATAACACCGACCGTCCCATATCCATGAGAGTGCAGTCCCGCAAGCCAGCTGCCATGATGGTCATCAAGGGACACCTGGGGTCAGCGCCCTCCTCGGGACCGCGACCCCTGAAGCCGCAGCCGATCAAGTCCTGGACGGCCAAATCAGAGAAGGCGTACGAGAAGTCGCGGGAGAACGGATTCGTGCCGTCCCAGCGCGGGCTGTACCCGAAGACAAAAAACCCCCTTCCGGTCAAGTACACGGTTCGGGGAGAATGGGAACTTCAGGAGTGTGAGGTAGGACCATAAAGCAAAAAACTGAGAATGATATCAATGCTTTAATAGGAATTATGCCATTTGTTGTTTAATGTTTGTTTTATTGTTATTATGAACAGCCTTTCTACTATCTACTCTCTACTACTTTCTACTTTGCATCTTCAGGAGCATTAATTCAAGTGTGAACTCTTTATTACAGACACAAACGGAATTCAATCTCCCACATACAGTGTACTCAATCTGATTTTTTTTTTGTTTCGTTTCATATCCATGTGTACACACACACACTCTCTCTCGGAAGATGCTTCAACTAGGGATATGAAAGTTTTCTCACGGTAACCAGGCACATTTCTGTTATTTGTTTCTGAAAAAAAAAATTGTTCCAATAAATTGAATAATTGAAATTGAAACTCATAAAAAATAATACTCAGATTCAGTTTAGTAAGCAAAAAAATATGACTTCATGTAGTGTGTGGGTGCGTACGTACATTTGTATAACAGTCGAGGATACATGTAAAAATTTTGAAATTTCCCCATTTGAATAGTGTGAAACCATTTGCCTACATACATACATGTAGAGGTCCTAATTATGCAGAATGGGCAGGTGCTTTTCCATTTGTTTTAGATACTCTGAACAAATAGGCACATGCCTGGTGTGAAATGTATCCCTGGTTGCCTGGAGTGAAACACTACAATATCCCCGATTGAAGTTGTTTTTGAAGATGCATGAACACACACACACATTCACCTTCCTACTGAGCACTCCTTCAAACATGTTGGTACGGAAGAGCTGTATGGATGAAGTGATTTGCTGAGGACGCAAGTTTAATGGCAGTCTGACTCAAATTTTACCCGGGACATCCAGACATCTGGTTGAAAATTATGCGAACAATCATTTAAAATATTGTGGTTGTTGATGTACAACCTACCAATCAAATGCTTTTTTTGCCTTGCCTTTAAGAAAACATATAACAGGTGATTAGACTTTTTTATGGAGGAAACAGTAACTGCTCCGATGAAAACATTTTTATGTCAGTTGGAAACTCTTCCTGAGATGAATACGTGTATACATGGAGCCATCATTATGTTATTCTTGTTATCCCAGTTGTTTGCAAACATCTCAAGCTCTATGTATTCACTACATGGGTGACATTGAGGACTCCACAATAGCAAGTGGGTAGAATAACATCATTATAAGTGGATGAAGTAGCATCATTTATGCTGCAAAATGGCATTCTAATGTCAGAGAGGTTTGCCAAAGACCATGTGCGCTACTTTTGTCCCATGGAACGAGCCCCGAAAGAGTCTGGGTATTGTTGTCCAGTGCAGAGCAAACATCATTTGTGGTAGGTGGCCTCGAATCAAGAGGCTGCAGAGTGGGAAGGGCTGGAATTTTTTGACGATGGTTTGCTCTCGAAAGCACTCATCGGATGCTGGTGCCAGCTCTTGAGTAGCGTCTCTGCGGAAGGCGGTCACTCTCAGAGTACACTCTGGGACTTAGAGTACTTCCTTGGACTTCAAGGGATGGGTGACTTTATGCTCTCGAGACTTACAGCATGATTTGTGAAGACAATTTGTTTTTCTGAGAGAGAGAGTGTGAAGTTATACAGACATACAATTATATGTTCCTTTTGCTGTTACTCTATGCACAGATACATTTGTATTAAAGTAAGATAGCAAGCTTGATCTGTAATTACTGATGATACACCATGTGAAAAAGGCTTGTTCTTGCATATTGCATATGTGGAATTTATTTAAGTACAGATAGTATGCAATCTTATATAAAGAGAGTATACAGTGTAAACAACAAGAGGAACATCTATAGCATGATTTATGTTTGACAAATTTGACGGCAATTGTCATTAATTAGGTGATGTCGTCTTGAATAGCATTTTTTTTTATCACACCCTATCCAGCACTTGTTTTTGGAAAAAACAGAACAAAATGGATTTTCTTTGGTTGGGGGGGGGGGGGGGGGTGGTACATAAGGGTTTCTTTTGGATGCTTTGATATTTTCATATTTCAATGAAAGGTAGGATTAGAAAGCATGAACTGTGTACAGAATCTGATGAAAGTTTAAGTGTATAGCATCAGTGAAACCAGACCTCATTTAATGTATTAGGAAGTACATGTAGTTCCTTTCAGTGCAGTGAAAAAGGGAGCTGCTTGTATTGTGTCTGATTGAAGTACTTACAGTAGCACATCAAAAGAAGGGGAATACTGTCAATGACTTCATCAATTTCATCGGATAGGGAGGTGTGGTTGCTGCAGACTTCCTGCTAGAGGTCTGATTACTGTGCCGTACCTTTCAGCAGATAAAAGTTTCCAGCAGATACAACTGCAGTTTTCAGTGTTTGAAGTGCCATAGTAACTGGGGATGCTCTAAAAGTCAAAGAAGAATCTCTTTTCTATGGCTGCCACTGAGGAAAGAAAGGAATTCAGAGATGCATCAGTTGTTAATTCTGTACTTGAAGCTGTAGACTGGGCCGATGCCTACTCTTGAGAGAAAGGAAGAAAAGAGTGTAGAGGATTTAGCTGTGAACACTTCAATAATCTCCTTGAATCTGAAGATGAAGCTATTGCCATTGATGAATGGGGATATTGTCTGCTGTCATTGACAGGGATCTAACTTGTGGCATAGATTTACAACTGACATAAGGAGAAATTCCTGCAAAGTACCTTGCCCCATGCATGGGCAGTAGAACCACAAAACCAGCTTCATGGTTGATATGAATAAACTTTTTTCCCTTCCTTTTCTTGTTTGTTGAGCTCTCGCAGCTCCGACATGCAAACTTCGATATATGGTGATTCTAAACTTCAATTTTCATGGATGGAGGGTTCTTAGAATTACTGTGGCAATGCTGGTTGTGCAATAAACATGGAATTTATTTCAGTTGGACATGTCCACATTCAATATCATGTTTTGAGCTATTGTTCCAAATCATGATTGAAGACAAAATGTTCACGAATGCAGGCACGGCAGCAAATAAATTCTAATAATGTGAAATTCAATATTCGGAACCATGCCAGCAGCCAAAGAGAGAGAGAGAGAGAGAGAAAAAAGGAAATGACAACAACCAGGTCCATCTTTTGGGATACATTATATGTCAAGATGGCATGAGAATGACAGGTGATCAATAACATGCAGTTAGGCCACATAATTTATTGGTTACGCTTCAAGCGTGTTGCTTGACTGTATAAATACACAGTGGAGGGCTCAGGCTGAGAGATATGGTGCAAATGAATTTTAAGGGATAACTCCCGACAGCGTGAATATCACAGGGCTACTGAGATATTTGTTTGCATTACAGTGAGCAAACTATGCTTTTTATTGTTGCCATAATACAATATGCTATATTTCATGATTTTTTTTTTCCAGCTGAGACTGATATGACACCTAGAAAAGGCATCATGGTTCTGAGGATTATTATTCATCTGAGAATGGCGCTTTCATGATTCCATCAGGGCTTTTTTCAGCTTTCCCATTATGTACATCAATACAAAAACATCTAAAAGGTAGTTAACTTTTTGAAAGATCATGTCTTATTCAAGCATTCGTGTACACGTACATCAAATTGTACATATGCAAGGCAGATTAGTTACTCTTTGAGAGATTATGTTAAATTTTTTTGGTATCCCGAAGAATTTCTTCTCTCCATTCAAAAGGCCAATGTTCTGCATTCATGACATGTCCATGAATCTTTAATCTTAAGAAATCTCTTTATATAATGATAAGCTGTTAGTTTGGTTGTCCTGTACTGGTATGACTTGCTCTATTTGTAGCACATTTAATGTGAATGAAACCGAAGGGGACACATCTTGACTGATTACAAAGGAACAAATTGAAGGCGATAGGTATCGTTTGTTTGTTTCGGTTGGCCATTGGCCGATTTGTTGACCAACGCACTTCAGACCAATTGTGTGTACACAAGCTCTGCAGAGCCTCAACTCGGAAATCAACCAATAAAGTGGGTACACTGTGCAGCCCTTATCGTTACAATCGATGGCCCAAAGGTAGTGTTACCATCGAGATACGACGCTGTTGAACGGGAAAGATAGCTGTAGCAAGAAGGGGGTAGCAGCTAATGTGTGTGGCAGTATCGTAGCATGCCCCGTGCTGAAACTGTGTGTGGAATTCGGTGCACTTTGTCCTGAGGGAAATGGAGGTTCGTTAATGGTTCCTGAACCACCAAAGTTTGTGTTTCGCCGTCAAACTTTGAAGTCGTCTGAAGAAAAAAAGAGAGATACATCACATCCACTGATTTTGCCACGTGATGGCCACTTCGGTCAAGCCATTTCAGAGGCAGAAGCGGCCAGGGTCATTTTCGCTGCGGCTTCGCAGAGATTCCAGTCTCGGTACGGAGGAGAAGGTGTGTTTTTATGTAGTTGTACAGTAAATCACTGGCATACCGGAGTCATATTGCCTTATCTAGTTTATACTAGTCCCTGTGAATGGATTGACTATTGCATTTATTTGTTCTTTTTTAAGAACAATTAGTTGACCTTGCTGGAATGTAATGTATTCAAGCGATCTGAAGTGAGTAAAATGGCATTTAGAATGGAAATACATGTATTCTATTCAGGTTTGATATGTCTTGACTATTTAATGCAAGAGTGTGTAACATGTATTTTGTGCTCGATCTTGTTTTTTCTGATTTGCAGAGTTTGGTAAAGTGTAGATACAACAGTGCTCATATATTACTGTACTTGTAAACTACCTGCTTGTGATTTCTTTATCCCATGGCATCATTTGCATTGATTTGAGCAACAGTTACGATCACACAATGTTACATTTCCATCATCATCAAGTTTAAGATTTCAGAAAGTTACACTGCCAACACTACAATTTGTACATGCTTGCTAGACAAATGTACAAGGGCAGGTGGGATTGATTAGCACATTATTTTTGCTACATACGTGTAGACTTGTGACACTTGCAGTAGTCATATTTTCTTTTTGCTTTTGTCATAGGAACATCTGACCTGGCTGAATAATGTCCTGAAGAAGAAGAAGCACAGACCACTGACGGATTTTCGGAAGAGTGTATCCGATGGCCTCACACTCGTCAGCGTGTTGGAGATCCTCTGTAAGTACTGACTTGAGACAGATTAAGTTGGATTTAAATTTTCCTGTCTCTGCTCTGTGCCCTGCAGCCAAAATTGACAGTGATCAATGCATTCAGTATACCCTGAATGTTTCACCATGTGATACATGTATGTGCTTTGTGTGTGTGTGTGTGTGTGTGTGTGTGTGTGTGTGTGTGTGTGTTCATTTGAAACATGTAGTACAGAAGTGTCTTTACCTTTGGTGTGTTTACTTGATGAAACTATGGTTTTGATCAAAAACTTCCTTATTCTGGTGTCAGTCAACTGAATTTTTAGATGACAATCTATTTTGATAACACACATAGTTTTAAACCATCCATTCCATGACATTTGGGTTTGCTTTGCCTTAGTCCTAGAATAAATGGTTTGAGATGATAGTAACCAACGATAGCATGTTGTGGGATATTGTGGGATACTCTTTTATTTTTCTGTCTGCTTTTCTTCAAAACCGTAGGGTTTACACTTACTTAGTAAAGCTGGTGTCTGCAGTTTAATATTCAATGATAGTTTTCCCAATGTGCAAATACATGTATAATCACCCAAAACATGATCATACAGAAGTTTTGCAGCACTCAGAATACAGGACTCTTAATTCATAGTTGCACTGTGTACAGACTGTAGCTTGTAAGCTGTACAATGTGCAGTTCTACCTGCAGGAGAGAATGGTATGTACATACTTCAGACAACCACTCAATTCGGCTAATAAATTGGTCTTAAAGTGCCTCTTAAGAGCAACATGGGCCAATCATGAATGCCCGGTATTGACCCATGGAGTTAAGAGACGAAAAAACACAAAAGACATGTAGAGACTAATGCTACCAATGGTTTCCTTTGTCAGAGTAGGGTGGGGGTCTAAAGAGGAGAAAAAAGGTGGTCTTTGTGACGGAAATTGACAGCAACTCCCTCAAAATTCCTTTATCACCCGCCAATCTGTAGCTACTGATCTTTGCTAATGTCCCTACTTTGTTGTCTTGTGCAGCATCAATACCAATTATCCTTTCACATTGTGAGTGATAATTCTCACTTTATAGATTAAATGGATTAATTACCGCTACATTTCATTGTTTCCGAATTCAGAGCTTAACTTCATTGAATGTCCAAAACACTAGCACCTTACCATGTCACTGACTACTCGCTGAAAATGACTTTTGGTATTGATCCGTGGGCAGACTGTGAAATTTTGGTGCGTGCTGAAATGCAAGCCATCCCGATATTCAGTTGTGGTGTCTGCATTCAAAATTTTATGAATCCAATGACTTTTGTTTGCTTCGTGCAAGCCTGCGTAACGTCTCTTGTGTGGCAAGCGCTTACCCCTCATTACGTCAAATCAATCGTCCCATTCACCCGTCAGTTTCTCCAATTCGTGGAATTGATCACTCTCTGAATGGGCTGTATTTACAGTGAGTCTTAAATGTCTATGAATCCCCATCCACCTGTCTTATATCAACACATTCTCTCGTAAAATCATCCTCCGTACAGCTTAGGATGTTTGTAATCTAAATGAGATATCAAGAGTTGTATTATATAGGGGTTGTCAAATGACAGGTGAGAACTATTCATGGAATCTACCAGTATGTTTGTTTTATTCAAAAACTTCTTTTTAAAAAATAACATCATACCTGAATAGTTATGAATGGATTTTTTTTCCTGTTTACTCTGGTCAGAAATGCTACATACAAGCAGTCTTTAATTTGTTTGTATTTTCTATGTAGATATTCAATATTCGATTAACGAAATATGATGGAAAGTGTTGCCAGACTTGATGCCCATGCTGGGTGTAAAAAGTGAAATATATAGTAATAAATTGAGACTGAACATATCCTGTGTCATGCTACTGATGACAAGAAAAATCGAGTTAGTACAAGTTGACCAGCAGAGTATAAATGTAGAATCACTGTAAGGACATCAAATCAATCAAATCAATTAATGCACTTCAAAGGATGTTGTTTTTTGATTTGTAAGAATCGTGACAATTTCTGACTGATGCTTGTCTGTGGCTGTCAAGTAATTCATGAGTAAAAGAATATTATATTTGTCTGAGCATATATTCAGGGATGGTAGAACCTTATTTCAACTTCGATCCTTCCCACAATTCAATATTGACTGAATTGAACAGAAAATTGATTCAATGAACCACTGTAGAGTGCACAATTTTGAGAAATCACACCAGCTCTAATTTTCAGGGAAGGCTACCCACGCCAGCGCCTTGTAACTCCACTCAGCATGTAATGATCTTCCCTTGCGAAGGCGCTTGACTGCGTTGAAAAGATTAACACACATGCCTGCACAGTGGGGGCTGCTAAATGTTTGTTATTTCAGGAGTCTCTGGTTTTGTCTCCCTCCCTTTTGTTTTTCTCTTCGCCCCAGTCCCTCTCACTCACCCCTCCTCCATTGAAATGAAACCCCAGCGCAACAATTGACCACCTTCTTGGTCTAAACAGGAATAACGTCAGCAGCCCCGTCATGATATCCCTCCATTTCTCGGGATCCCCATTCAGCTGCCCGGGGTAATAAGCGGCGATACACTGTCCCCCGCCAGCCGACCGTGCTGGCAGTCCGTCTTGCATGGCTTCTTTCGAGGTGACGTGATCAATACTGCAAACTTTTCTCCCCCCCCCCCCCCACCCCTACTCTCTCTTTTTTTTTCTAATCTTGGAAGTGGAATCTTGAGTCATACTATACAATTGTAGTCATTGATTATGTACATGGTTCTAATTATTTTATCAAAGTGATGCAGTCCTCTGAGATCACGTTCAGTTTAGTTTGTTGTGATGCTTAAGTTGATGACTACACGAGTGACACTAAGACTGTTAAATCTTCGTGTATTGGTATCAAACTCACTGTATGGGTAGATAAGTTGAACAAACTCTTGATACACTGGAAAGAGAGAGAAATGAGAGATGGACACATTGTAGTATTGAACTCATAACATCATGCTTTCTTTGTACAAACATGTAATGACTGCACTTGTTGCAAGATAAAACATTAATTATTCAGGTGTGATTCCTTGGTGGCGAGAACAAACAACACCAAAGGCAAGGTGCGCAGAGATCAAAAGTTTTTTTTTTTTTTTCTTTCAGAGCGTCAATCTGTCAAGTAGTGACAGGAGAAAAACAAAACAAAGCAAAGGACACAGTCTGCAAAACAGATTATTTTACATTGTCATTAGCTCTGCTCACAATAACTACTGATTAGCAAATGTCGTGCAATCAAGAGAATTGGGAACAATTAGAGGCGAAGCGTGGAAAATAGCTAATGATCTTGTAACTGGAATAAAAAATGAATGCGTTTACATAAAAACAGATCAGTGTCTGCATCAACATTCTGTGTGGAATAAAGTCTTACACTTACACACAGATCAAAGCCCCATTTATATGGATGAATAAAGCAAAAGTGTTTTTTATTTGTGTTGCAGAGAATGCTTTCACCTCATTCAAATATTTATGTTATGATATGGATTGGTGATGGCAAGAAAGAAAATGAGTTATTGTATAGCTCCACCTCTACATGTGAATGAGAGTTAAGAGTTATATAGTAAACCCTAGTATAACATGGACAGACACCAAACTCTTTTACAGCATGTAACTTACAGATGTAGGCTCAGTATTCCTACAACATTGTATTACACTAGTGTATGCTTCAGTGTGGGACTCAAAAGCAGTGTGACTTGATTTGGCATCTTCTTTAGACTAAGTTATGTGTATTGATTTGAAATTGTGTTTAATATCCTATTTTGGAGTCTGCATCTTTGAATTTTTGCCCGAGATTCGCATGAGTGAAGTTAAAGTTGTGAAAGGAAACACTGCATGAAAGACATTTCTTGGTAAAAGTAAAATGGTTTTAATAGTGAATTCTTCAGACCAGAAAACAACATGTGATTCCTCTAATGCCAGCTTTGGGAATAGACCAATCAAAAAATTAGAGACTGAAAGTACAAATGAATGAGCATGTCACCCCATTCATATGGACATATGAAAGGGTTACTTGTCAAATGATAAAAAAAAAGAACAAACAATCAAACCACAAAAACAGATACGCCAAGAACAAAAACTCAAAAGGAGCTACATTTGTATTATATTTGTAGATGGTGTACGCATGCCTTCATGCATGCTCAGACAGCTGCATTGTATATGATGGACGACATACATGTGATGGGTACGACAGTCAGGAACTTTACTTGTAGTTTCAAGACAATATCTCACAGATTCAAAGACATCATCTTCAGATATTCACCAAGTTATGCTTTGGTTTTGCCTATTGCGCGTAGGTATTCACATGATGTTTAACATAAGAAAAGATGATGCACGGTAGATAATATTTCCGATGTTGTAAACTGCCAGAGGGTGATTGGGATGCCATCGCCTTGAAGAATGCTGTCATCTCCAATTTGAACTAATGACCTGCAGCAAAGCCCTTTTGATCGCTGGCCACTAAAGTACTAATGCATGGCTTGAAAACCCCCATAATGATGAGCAGTTGACTCTCAATAGCTAACTGGCCCTTCTGGATTAGCCCCCTTGATGAGGAGAAAGCCAAATCGTTAGCTCCAATCAATACTTTCCAAGAGGAGGGGAGGGGTAAGAACCAAGTAGGGTGTGATAGCAGACTTGTGGAGAGTGGTGCTGAGGAGGGGGGTATTGTTGCCTGCACTTGACTCTCGATAGGCCTTTAATGGAAAGGGGATGTCTTGTTGTGTCTTTGTCCCCACCCATTTTCGAAATCACTCATTGAAGAGGGAATAATAACTGCATTTTGGGTCAATAAAGTATACAGCTTTGAACAAGTGATGTACTCGTCCATAAGTGCAGTGTACTCTTGCTGCTTGACTTGTTTTTTTTTTTTGGGGGGGGGGGGTGGTAGATGGGGATGAATAGAGAGATGGAGACATTGGATGGGAAATTTCTGTAAGTTTTGATAACACACAATTATTTTTTTCACAGTTCATTTTTGCAGTTTGCCATTAAAGGCTGTGTGTATGGGTCATTAATTCTATTCAGGTGTTTTTCTATCTACATCATAGAGGCAGAAAGTCTTTCTATGATGTGTTTTATTGGACGGCCTAGCTGCCCTCGTAATTGTGAGAGATACTTGGTGAGATACTTGCCTGCTTGATGCTGTGGCAATCCCCTCTTTAAGACTGACAAACAACCCTGGTGACAATTAACTGAATGATACACACTATACAGGTGAAGTGGAAGAAGAAAGCTTTAAAATGTCTCAGCTCCTACATACACACCAATGTACCCCTCACTCAGCCCAGATTAGTAGGCCCTTGTTTGTCATGCTAAAACTGGGCTGGTTTGAAAATGATCTGGGGTTTTTTCTTTCCTTCTCTGGAGAGGATTTGCTTTCTTTTTAGCATGTTTCTCATTTTCTGCTTGTCATGTTTTTTGATTACTTGTGCAGGGGGACAGTTTGTAAAGTAAACAAGCGGTGTTTTTGTTGTAATTTTCTTCCTCTTAGGAACATTAGAATCTCAGATTTACAAAACCACATCTGGTATGAATCTGGATACCAGCTCACAACCACGCACAAAATTTGAAGAGATGTGGTGTACAGCACTCTCCTCCTGAATGACAGAGCTTTCAAGATGCATTATGCCAATTTGAAGTGGAAACCATACAGTAGTTGTCATATGACTGATAAGAATGTGGATATAAAAACAGAAACTTGTATCTAAAAAGATAGATGATTTTTTTTTTCACAGAACTTCTTCGTAGGTCATGTATTAATGTGCTGGAAGCCTAACATGAGAGTTAACACAAGAAAAATAGAATTACATCTTGGGGAGTTTGACACAAATTTTATCATGCTGCATCAGTGAAAAATGGCTTCTCCATTTGAGTAGCTCCTTTTTAAATTGGAATAATGTATTCTAAAATCAAATGATAGGCAAAATATTTTTTAATATTTGTTTTTTGTTGTTGTTGTTTGTGACTAGCTGACTGTTAAATTCTCATGAAGATGCTGTAAGATAGCCATATCAGTTTTGTAGCACTGCACATTCAAAGCTCTGATGATGAATCATGAGAAATTTACAAATTGAAAACATGTTACTGTCTCATTCTTTATATCCATTGATTGTGACTTATCATGGATGTGTAGTTACCAGTTTAAAGGAATATGTATATTCTGTAATCTTGTGGATAGACTAATGAATCTCTATAAATCTTATGAAAATTATGCTGGAAAGGTGATTTTTGTCTATGAAAATTAAATCAGTGAGCATGATATTGTGTTTTCTTTTGCTGTGGCTTGACTGCAGTTGCATTTATTGCTAGGGATTAGCTCAGTGCTGCTGAAATTTGTCTGGATTGAAGAAAACCAGAGACTTGTATTCAACAAGTGATTTTCTCCATGAATAACCATGCTCTTAAAGATTACCAAGTTGTTTTTTTTTTTAGCCATACCAATGTTCCAGTGGATGGTCTGATAGACGTTTTGTTAACAAGTCTTCACCCTTTTGCTACTTTTTTTTTTCTGAAGGTAAACCTCAACCTTTACCTTTTGTGTGTGTGTGCTCATACAGCTGCAGTGATTTGTGGTGAATTAAGGGGCCTCTGTAATGTACCTGTTTCTATATGGGTGCCATCTTGCTTTTCTTTTATTAAGTGGTATGATGACAGCTGGGTGTTAGGTGATCCCACAGAATATTTCTTTTTCTTCATCTTAAGAGATTGTCTCTGTGGGGAAAAGCAATTATCAGATTAGCTGCTTGACTGCCCTACCAGGCATTTCATTCCATATTCACATTGGCCAAACGTTGCGAAGCTGATGTGCGACTTTTCGCGGCAGGTATGGCTGTCAGCATAGACACTTGTGTCCCATCTCAATTTGAAGATGGTACATGGTTGCCTTCGGCATCAGTCTCATCTTCACTTATCCCTTGGAGGAGGTGGTCTCACTGCAGAACTGATGTGAGATGGCTACCACTGTGAATGTATCTTGGTTTAGCTAGAGGCCAATAATATTGTTGTCTCTTTTTCATGTTGTTTATTTTATGATATCAAACAACATCTATAAATGTGAAATAAATGAGAAAACATTCATAACTTTCATAAGTTTATTGCATAGGAACTTTCAAAGTTAGGATTAATAATAAACGATAGAACCAGTGAGGTATAGGTGTTCTTGCCAGGAGCTGCATTAATTATAAATATGCGACACTCCTCTCCACATCACGCTTTCATGAAGCCATGGCCACACTTGCAAAAGATTGAGATGTTTAAGATTGTTACCTTTGAAGATCTCAAAGTTTTGCCAGTGTGACCACAAATTTCCCATGAAACTATTCGCAAAGCTTTCTACTCCAACTAGGAATATTTGAATGCTTGCAACTGAAACTGGTGTTGAAAAGCGAAATATTCAAAGTTTTATCATGTCGAGATGTGTTGATAATGCTCCATTGTGGGAAGGGGCAAAACTATTTTCGTGTCATCACATTTGGGGTTACAGTACTCTGTTTCTATGATATTCCTTACATCGATCTCTTTGTTTTTTTTTGTAAAGATTTTCAAAGATCATACAGTGATGGTCAGAAATGGTAGCATTTATTTCAAAAGCAGTGAGTGCTGCTATTGGAACCAACAGCAGGATAAACCTTTCCATTTGTAAGAAGCTTCACTGCTGTGGTGTATCATGGCTGATCAATATTTTTCCTCACATAAAGGCATGATGAAGAAGTCAAACAAAGACATGGCTATCAACAATCAGAACTTGACTCTTCATCAGTAATTTGTTGTTGTGTGAAATGGTTGTATGTTTTGAATCTGCATTAAATTATTCCATGTTCTTTTGTTTTTTTCACTTTATACACTAGTTTTAACCATATGAGGCATTTTCACATCAGCCCGATAAAACCCCAAGCTCGAGATATTTTTCAATTTCCCAAGTCAGAAAATAGCACGCTATTTCGAAACATCGGGCTGATGTGAAAACGCCTATGGTTGTATGTTTTGAATCTGCAATTTATTATTCTATATTCTTGTGTTTTTTCCACTTTATACACTAGTTTTAACCAGGTGCAAGTACCTTGAGTTCAGCTTGTTAAATTACCAATGATATGAATATCATATTCGGATTTGACTGAGGCACCCATGTAAAGCGCATTTTTATGAGCAGCTGAATTATGTGCACATGAATTCATGTGAATGTGCAAACTGCAGAGATGAAAACGGTTTAGTGTAAGCCTCAATGGCATTCCTTGCGTGTTGGTAATCTCTTTATGCTAATTCAGTTGAGCTTGGGACTAAGTTCGGTTTTTGATGATAGCGAGATGGTTGTCATAAAAGGGGAGAATGAAATTGCTTGTGTAAACTGTGAACGACCACGCTGCACATTGAACACACGTCTTGATGGCTTGTGTTGCGTGGGCACTGGTTATAATAATCCATCTATTTAACACTCCCGTAGTGTGATGTACGGCTCAGTAATAGGGTCTTAGCACTAATTGTGAGTGATTATCATCGTTGAGTAGAGCCTGGAGACTTTGTAAATATTTATGCTTCATGAAAAATTAGTTTTTGTTAAATGCAATTACTTTGAATGAGTCCCTTATGCAAAGTGCATAAAGTGTTTGAAAAGCTATTAACAAATCAAGATGGCAGACCCGGGACAGGCAAGATAGTGTAAAGTTGGTTTTCAATGCCATGTCACATGTGGTATAATCCAGCTAATGGGTCGCCTTCATACACAGATACAGTTTCATTGAACAGAATGTTATTCCAGCCCCAGAACATCAACAATCTATGCTTGGGCTGTGTCACAACAAGCAAGTAGCCTCGCTGCTCTAAAGATCTGGAGTGAACTGAATAATTAAGATATTGATCAGCGTTGCTGAATGGATTGTCCTTGGGTGTGAAAACGTTTGATTGTGATGCGAATCTACAATGACCAGTATTGACATAGATAAACGGTGAATGGTGTGCCATACAATTCGCCACCACATTATCGCTTTAAAAGAAGATCATATTTTCTTGATTTGGGTAAAGATTTTTGAGAACGATTGACCTCTGCTCAGGAAAATATTCATCCCTCGTTTCATGTTTTGTGGCAAATTCACGGGGGTCTATTTCAGTCCTGCAATGTTTTAAGTTTGTCCTTTTGTTTGGCAGTGTCAAAATGATTCGCGGTTCAGCGAAGACAAAGCGTAGTGATGAAAGAAACGATACCGGTATCGATCAAGTTGCTTTGTATTAGGCGTCCTCGCTAAGTGCTCGGCTGTTATGTGATACCGCCAGCTCTATTGATGCTCCTGAATAATGTATGCTTTTCCCGCGTGACACAACAAAAGCGTAAATATTCTCTGCAGTGACTTGTCTCCGTGGAAACAATGGAAGCGTCTCACTTCTCCTTTTTTAGAGAGATAAGATTAATGAGTGGGGTGGTGGTGTTCTTTCATAGTATTGATTTCAATTTTTTTTCATTGTGCATACAGAGCAGCAAGATGCAGTAATGCTGCATTCATATCCACCTTTCATGTTTTGTGTTGGTGACGCAGTGCTAACAACCAATGTTTGGCTCATTAAGCCGCTTTGAATGTTTCGACAGAGGTGCCAAATTTTAAGTTCAGTTAAAATTTCTTAAAATTGTGGAAGACAGGTAGCAATAAATCTTGATTTAGACTAGTTGCATACTAGACTGGACTTGTAGACTAGGTGCATTCAATGATATAATCTTCTTTATCATGCATGCTTTTTATTATATTATTTTGTATGCTCCAAGGTAAAATGTAGTTACATTGTAGTCATTGTCAATTCTGTTGTCAATTGTGTTGTTAATTACACAGAAGTGTGCTTATTCATCCGAGAGATAGATGAATATAGTATATATGCATACATATATTTAAGTCATTTCAGACATTCAGATAAAAGATACGGCATTCATACAAAACTACCATTCACTGTTTCTTTTCTTTCTATTAATATTTGAATAGGTCCCTATCTTACTGGCTTTTAAATTTTGCTTTGGCACAAAAAGTGACCACTCTGTGGAGCTAGTGTACAGTGCAAGGTTTATCATATTATTAGCAGTAAACGTTTTTGCCCTGGTGTAGTCTAGGCCAACAGACACCTATGGTTGCAGCATTGCAAAGCACTTCTATCAAAGAAAGATTCAATTATCTGGACACCCATCAAGACCTTGCACAGGAATCAAAACCAGGCCCACTCGTGGGGGCTCACCCTAGGCCCCCATTCAGTGGAATGACCTTTCACGGAGTCAAAAGCAGCGGTTGAAAAAAAAAATACACACACCACTCCGTGACCACTGCAACGCTTGCCGGACCCAGCCTTTTCTGGTCAATATTGATTTCTTCCCCCTGCTGGATATCGATTATTGTTGTCTCGTCTTCAATGACCGTTTACTCCTCACTAACAATGATGGGATATACTGCAATTACTCCATCTGATGATTCCTCATCCCCCAAGCTCCTTCACGGATACCATGTCTATGCAGGGTTATCCGCAAGATGTCCCCAGAGGGTATTAGTCTACCTATTTCAGACCTCCATGTTGCACAAACAGTGAGAAACTGACTTCTAAGTTATCAGATGATATTAGGAATGATTGATGATGAGCTGTATGTTAGAGCCAAAAAGAGTGAGTGCAGGTAGACCTCAATCTTAATAGGGGCTACATGACTTGAAACTCATTGATTCGTGATCGGTTTTGCAAACAAGATATTTTGTGGCGGATGGAATTAGGAGTTGAATGTCCCGCCCAGTGACAAGAAAAGATGTAGGTGTCAAGATAACGATTCTGAGGAAGATGCATGGCTCCAAAGAGGTGTTGGGAGATTAAGCTCTTTTCTACCCCCCTCTCCATCTATCAATATTGTTCTTGTATGATTTGCTATGTTTTAAAAAAAGATGATTAATTATGCAAACTTTCCTGAGCAAGCCAGCGAGGCAACAGGTGTTTGTAGGAAGTGTTTTTCTTTTGCATACATACAATGTGCACTTTTGGGACAATAAGATGGGAAATTGAAAGAATGCAACTGCCGCGAAAGATTGTTTATTGATTCCTTGAGATTGAAAGTGACATGGGTGTAGAGGCATTTCTTGTATGCAGTTTGTGACATGCTTTTCACAGAATGAATGCTGTTTGGCTCAATTTAATAGATTACATGCACTATCTTTCCAGGATACTACTGAACATAAAAGGTGTACAACCCACAATGTGCCGTATTCAAGTGATGAACAATATATGACATGTAAACTGATATCCTCTGCAACTACTAGACTCCACCGTTTCATGTCATCATCTGCTGGGTTAGAAATTCTATTCCTTTTCATATCCGTGGGGAGAGTGTTGATATTCTATTCTCGGTTGTCCCAAATTCCAGCATTTGTAATTAACTCTGTCTCATATACATGGCACTTTTTTTTCCCTGCAGTGATCTCTGTTCTTCCTAGCACTTAAAAAGTGATACTGGAAGATTCACTGCGATAACAGTTGCCTCTGATTTATTATGTCACCAGAGAGGCCGTCAACACAGTGCCTGGTTTAGTTTCATGAGCCAGCCTATCGTTGGCGCTGAAAGAATAAAGGGGTCCAGTTTAACTCACAGTGCAACACCAAGTCCAAGGTCAGGGGTCATCAGCTACGGAGAGAACAGAGAGACGTGAACATCATCTAGTGCAGGGTTTCATATTTCTTCCTCCGATTTCATCCTATAGCCTTGGTGAAACTTACTCCAGACCCTGTTGGACCATTTCAAATGGTAGTTGTATAATTTAATGAAGCTCTGGAGAGTCGTGGTATTGATATGAAGACTTCTTGGATTTAAAAAAAAAAAAATTTAAGAACTATGATGGATGCTGTATAGCCATAACAAACACACAAAGAATTGTGTAAATCAACAAAAAAACAGACTCAGAATAGAAACAAAGTTTGATAGTCTTCCTTCCTTCTGTGGTACCATAATAGATATTCAGGCATTGCAAGAAGACTGCCTTGGGGAAGACCATGGTTCCTAGCAGTGGACATTGAACAGAAGGCAGACACTTAAGGAGCTATCAAAATATTATTTCTCATTTAAAGAACGCCTGTACCACAGCACGGACACGCTGGCCCATTCACTGTCGTCATCATATCACATACTGTGTGCCAGGGCCCTGTCCGACTCCATCCACTAACGTTGATTGTTTTGCTTGTGCAGCGTTATGGCAGAAGGGGTTGAGGTGACTGTGACCATTGGCTGGTGAGTGGCATGGAATGTGTGACGCGGTTGCCATGGCGTCCTATATGCCACGGTGAGAGATTTCGGAGGGGATTTGTCTCGGAGGTCGGCGGCTTTGCATCGGGACAGAACCCGATATCTTGGGTAAACTGCTCTGACTGGGAGGTTGAAAGTTTATAGGAAAGAGGAATTCAGCTCAAGATTCCACAAATGAAATGGCACGGTTGTCGGGTGAACGCATTCTTTAACTACTGTGCGGACTTTCAACGAAGTGGGTTTTGTTGACTTTGGAGAGATGGGAGTTGTTCCTCCTTGCAGACACTGCCAGTAGTAGTGGCTTTTTATATTCTGTTAAAGTTTTTTGCTAATAAATGAATATTTGAAAGCTGGATGCATGGTAAAAAGTAACAGACATTTCCATCTAGACTCTGCAGATATAGATATTAAGTAAAGATGTAATTGTGAAATCATTGTGATGACACAAACAGATCACTGCCTAATGTGAAATATATTGTGTCATCCATGTTATGTAGTCAATAGAATGTATCAAGTGGAAGTACACGTGTTTATTCAAGCTCACTGAATGAAGCATAGACATACCAGTAATATCACAAAATTAAAATATGCAAAGAATTGTGAATGTATCCCTGATTTTGATTTGGGGGAATCTACATGTTTGATTCTACACAAAATACCTTTCATATACCAGTAATCCAAACTGTAAATATATGTATATTTGCGCTTAATGAAGCGCAAGTTGTGTTTGTACATATTCGAACTAAAGATGCACACACTGAGTGAGCTCAAGCTGTGCATCTGGTAATATTCTATTATATAGGGGCGAGGCAGTATTATCCCTGGTGTTAGCACCTGCAGCCTCTTTGGATCAAACTTTGAATGAACGACTTGAAAGAACTAGACAAACATAACCTTGGGTTAACCTACCAGGGCATTGTCCATTTGAGCAAAGCTGGAAGACAGGCAAGAGACAATGGTGATTCACAAGCCCTTTGCAAACTGAGCCAAGCTGGGCTACCTCCTGAAAAAGAAAAGGAAAAAGAAAAGCCTGTATATATGGCACAAGAGAAGCCAACCAATACCACCATTGTAAAATGAGCATAAGCTAGGCGGTACTCCCTACTACCTACTTGGTATTAGTGGCTAACTGCATACCTGCCTTCAGAATATTGCTCTTGCTGTATAATTATGTTCATGTATTTTTACGTAAAGCCCTTATCATCTTCAATGCGTAACAGTGTTAACTCTGTCCGTTGTCTCAAGAAGAAAAATGATTTGCCAAACTTGATCCTGTTTTCATTGTACGCCTGTACTTGCTTTATAAGACTGTAAATCCAGGCCACTGCATGTATCTTGCATATGTTTCATTGTAAATGCCACTGTATTAGTTTTCATAGTATTGAAATCATATTCAAATTGAAAGCACTATCAAATGACTATTGTATTTTTTTGGGGGCCTCTGTTTGCCCTTTGCTCCCATGGCATACTTCGGAAAACCAGATTTTCATCCGTATACATCTGCCTACATTGTGTGTGGAAAAAAAAAATGTCCAAAAGAAAGGTGAAGTTAATGGCGTGTGGAATATATGTGTAGTACATGACGGTCTATTTACACATGGGAACCTATTGTTGCACAATGAAAGGGTTTCCAGCTTCTTTGGTAACAACCTGACACAAAAATGTACAGTGCATGCCCCTTACACAGCATGTCTTTTAATAGAATGCTGCACAATGTAAAATCGTCACAATGACAGTCAACACATGTGTTCTTCTTTGTGTTGTCTTCTTTTGAGGATGTAACCAGTTGTAACCACATTCACAGAAGCACTCAACTTGAACGTTATACAAGTTACAGAACATTTGCGCCTGCCGAGCAACAAAAGAAGCGAAGCTCTATATTGAGCTGAATACACAAGATAAGGCAAAGGGCCTTGCATAGCTTATTTTGCTGTGAGTGGGGTATGGACCAGGTTACGACTTGGATTTCTAGAGGGGCAATAACGTAACATGATTCATAACATTGTTCACAAGACTAGTTTCTGCTTGTGAAGTCGTCACAGAGGCTTCACTATAGATTAATTCTGAACAGCCCATTTACAGCAATAGGCATCCCAATAATGAAGGCATAGTAGGCCTATATAATGTCAAACAAAGTCACTAGCTATAAGGCTACAGCCAAGCCTTAGTGATATACATATAATACAATGTATTATACACTTCCCTGTTAAATATGTATGTGAGCTATGACTCAAATTTGTCTTACCTGTCAATTTTTCCTATAGCCTGTAGGGTGGAGTTTTTGTTGGATCAGTGTAAAAGTCATTTTTAGAGAAATTGTCTTCAGTTCGTGTACACAGATACAATGATGGGGTAAATCTTCTAGTGTGCTCAATCCTAGAATCTCTGTGAAGCTTCAGGAAACTAAACTGAGCCAGGAAAATGAGGGTTTATGTTAATAGATTATGTGTTGTAATTGATACAGATGATACAGTGCATTAGTCCAGCAGATGCCTATTTTATGATTTATTTGTATTTTCAGGCTTTAGATAAGCAATGATAAAAATGTGTCATTAAGTTTATAATGTATTTAATAACATCACTAAGTTTTAGATAGAGTCTTGTAGTATGCAAATTGGAAGAGATAGATTGTTAGCTGTATGGATGCTCCAAACACAGGTACAGTGACATCAACTGGTTGTGGAGCTGATTGAGTTGGAAGTCTTGTTTGGATTATATACACATGTATGTGGTATACTTCATATGTAAGTGTGGAATAGATTCTTAACTCTGTAAAATCAATGCTGTTGGCATGGCAACATGCAACCCAGGAGAATTTTCCCTCAAAGAGAATGTCAATTTAAATAAAAGTAGAAGGGAAAAAAAGAAGAAGCAAAGTTTGGCACACAATTGAATATAATTATATTCCATTTGTCAGATATCATGGCATTATATGGGCATTTTAGAACAACCATTTAGTCCCAGGATTATATGTCACCTGCTAGAAACTTCTGTTTTGTTGATGAATATAACATTCTATACACATGTACATACTTGAATAATTTTAGGGGAAAAAATGTCTTATACTGCAAGCAAAAATTTGACATTTACGTTCTTACACACTGCCACAACAGAGAAGGTATCCTCCTTACAAAATCTGTAAAAATCATATTCTGTAATGAATAAAAAAGGTTATGACTTATGATCATGTGACCAGGATAGTTTTGTTAAATGCTCTACTACTACCAAAACAACTATATGAACATTTCACCCCATGTACTTTCTGTCTAATGGCACTGCATTATTCACTTGTCTTTATAGCAGGGAGGTGGAAAGAGATGCCGCTTTCAGTCAAACTGTGCCTTCATTAATTTTCTGGTGGGACATTTCCCTCTCAACACATATTATACATTTGGTTATGATGCTTCCATCATATCTAAGTTTCATGTCTCCAGCCCCATGATAGTTTTATTTTGTGTGGTTCGGAGTGATGGTAGAAGAAAAAAACAACAAAAGTCTTGAGGGTTTAGCATTTGACCATCTGTTGAGTGTACAATTGTAGGTCTCAAAAGTTTTACCATATGTTTCAGGGTGGGGAGCTAAATGGCCTCAATGCCCCCTCATCTGTTTTGGCACATTTATCCACAATTTGTAGGATGCCAGTCAAGCAAGCATGCCCCAAGTGTGAATTGACGTTATAATGACAATTTTGTCACATGATTTGTATCCGTTACAACCACTTAATTTGCATGATAAGATTGTGTGATAGGATACATGTAAGTACCACCATGCCCGACATTGAGTCTGACTGTAAGAATTTTGTTCCGCTTCCCTAACTTTTCCCACCGCTTTCCATAATGCACAAAGCTTTTGAGCGGTTGGGTTCTGTTTACGCGTCACACTCATTTGTGTCACAGCTCAATAAAGCATAGTGACAAGTTTCACAAATTTGTTGCTTATTTGTTGGCTATTGTGTTTCACACATGTCAGCTCACCACACCGTGCATGTATAGTTATTGTCATACAATATCTCAACATCGTTGCTTGTGGCAGAATTATATACCAGATATTTTTTCCTCAATATGCTTCTGAAGTTGTGGTGTTACTTAAGGTACTGAATAAGGTCTAACTTTGACACTGTTCTGTGAGCAGTGCACCAAAAGCTTTACCGGTATATCTCATTTCCACAGCCTCCTAGTTTTGAGTGTTGTGTGTATCAAAGGAGGATGGACCTTGTCTTCAGTAAACAGAAGCCCAGCAAATGAAGCCGTTTCTCTCTCTGGTGTAAGGTGTTGAGCCAGCAATTGGCAGCAGATCGCTTGCCGGGGCAAACCTGTTGAATATGTCACCTTCTATCATGGCTTAACAAAAGTTGTTTGTTGGGCCTTTGTGGGGGTGAATTGGGTCTAGGTAATCTTGGAATCTCTGTGATTTCTCAGGAAAACTGAATGGAACAATACTAAAATGGGATGGGCGGTGGGGTGGGGTCCGGGACGTACTTCCTTTTGGCTGAATGATGTGGGGTAGCATATGAGCTAGGGCAAAATGCTATTTCAAGACTGTATAGTTTAAAAGATGAGGTAAAGCTTGTGGGTTTAAAATCAAATTGTATCTCTTGTATTTTTTCCCCATTATGAGTGATCAGTAATGTGGGGCTATCAATGCAAATACTGATGTGTATCGAGACTCCATCTTTCCCACTTCCAGAAGGAGATCTTCTGCTTTTAGGCCATATATTCGCAAAATCTCCCATGTGAGTTTTAATTTCTCCTACTTAATAGTTTGATTAAGCAAAAATAGCTTTTTCCTGCTTGAAATAGAGCTTTCTCATACCCAAATAACCTCTCACAAACTTTTAACTAAATTCAAACCAAATAGATATGTATTCTTGATCTTTTATTGCCACTGGAATATACAGTACATGTTCCTAGATCAAGTTAGTCTTGTCATACATTTTGTATGATCCAAATCAAGGCTAAGAAGATAGCACCAGAGAGTATATCTTCTTGTATAACTGAAAGAGATGGACTCGGGCTGCAAGGAACTTAGCACTAGTGAATTGTACTTTGTCCACAGTTTCCCATGATGATCAGAGTCTACAGTTAGGAGTGTCGAGGTTGGAAAATCTTTAGTTTAAGAGATAGTGTGTGTGTGTGTGTGTGTGTGTGTGTGTGTTTGTTTGAATGGTGGATATAATAAGAAATGATAATTCTATTCTGGATGTTCACGTTTATATCTTTGTAGTGCCCCGCCCACTCACACAGTTAGAATTCTGGCCCTCTTTTGATGCGGGTTCGGCTATAGTCACAGCAGGTTTCTGTTTGTCCAGCTAAGGGTGACTAATCGTCCAGAATGTCATCTTTTGTACATCTCTTGTCGTCAAGTCACACAGATTTGCCTAGTGCCAGTACCACTGGAGTGTGAATGTGTACACATAGTCCATGGAAAAGTAATTCAGATAGTGATAGGGCATGTTCAGTTATGTACTGCGAGGTAGTAAAGGAGTTCTTCACAGCAGGGATGATTCAACAAACTTCTCGTTGCAGTATGGTCCTGTTTTGTTCTCCTATTTTGAGGTTTATAATGTTGAAGTTGTGTGGAGTGTTGAGAATATATCTTTACAGCTGTGGTATATTTGTTAATGTTTCAGGAAATTTTTGTATTGGTGTGACTTGGCATTACTAGATTCAAATTAAACATTTCATAACCCTGCAATATATGACAGTTGCCAATAACATGAATCATTACCCCCATGCATGGCTAGCTATGAGATGAAATGACTTTCAATTAATTGCACTTATGTGATAGAGAACAATAGCTCAATGCATTTTTTTTAAGCGTTACCTACTATACAGTTTAAGTGTTGACTTGCATCACATAACTTTTTGCATTGCATGAATAGAAAAAAAAAATTCTCTTTAATTTCTTGTTGATTATTTTCAAGTTACACTGCATTCCTTAAAAAACTCTTCCAGCCCTACTTTTGACACAAGCTTACTTTTTTACAGCTTTCAATCTGTTGTCTTTTTTTGTGTTCATTCCCTCTCATGTGTTTTTATGAGTGCAGAGAGATGGCATTGAAATATTAGTTGCTCCATGCTAACTGATGTCATTATTCTTATTGTTAGAACATATTAGTATATTTGTTTAAATGTGTGCATGTACACACTCTGTATGCATCACCTTCCATTGTGAAGCTTACAAAAAACCTCATGGAGATGATTTCCCTACAAATCACAATTATGGATCGGGACACTCATGTTACTTCATTATCTTATTCTTCATTTCACATCTGTGGTAAATTAATTTGTGGAAAATAAAAAAGAATGATTATATGAAGACTAAAATTGTCTTTATTGTTTTTGTTGTTGTTGATTTCAGTCAATGAGAAGATCCAGGGCATCCAGACTCGTCCCATCATTCGTGCCCAGAGGATTGAGAACATTCACCTGTGCCTGCGATTCCTGCAAACAAAAGGATTCGACACCAGGGGAGTTAATGCTGAAGGTACGATATAGTCTCCATATTTTCACCTCCTTCTAAAGCATCAGTGGTAAAGTGCAGTGCGCATTTGATTTCAGTGGCACCAGTTTAAACAATGCATTGGTTACTCTTTTATAAGTAATTCTTGATGAGCAGCTTTTAATAAAGCAGAATCTTGTATTAAATTTGGGGAGAGATTTCAGCAAGATATGTAGGTTTTTCATAATTCAGCTGACTAGGTCTCCTAATAAAAGTATCCTGGTCATCTACTGCATTTTCTAGATTTCATATACCCTTACACTGTGTGACCAGCAGGTTCAAGTAAAGAGATGGAAGATTTAATGATTATCAGAGCTGGGTCATCAGACCTCTTGTTTGGCGAAGACCAGGTGTTTGCTCACTCTCTCCCTCGCTCTCTGTTTGATTAAGCTGTGAGGGGAGCACATCAGCTATCTCTCCCATTTCCAATCTCCTCATCCCGGTTGCCATGGTATCCGGGAGAAAAGTGGTCCCCCACCAAACACCTGGCAGAGAAGATGAGAATAGAACGTCTTGGATTTTTTTTTTCCTGTCTCTGTCTCTCTGTAAGCAATATAGTAATCTGAGAGCTGGGTTGGCTTTGTAGCACAACCAGAGTTGGTGGGGGGGGGGGGGGGGGGGGGGGGGTGGAGGGTCATTCATAGTCATCTTGGCTTGAGAGGAATATTTGTTTCGCTCCATTGAAATTGTGGGCTCATCACTTCCTCCGCTTCAGCAGCCAAGGCAAATAGATAACGGCGACGTGCACGGGGCAGACGGGGCCACGATAGTGGCCGTTCCGTCAAGAAGCGAAATGTGCATTCGCCCGTAAACGCAATCACTTTCGAGTGCAGCAAGTCGTCACCTGTCTTCCAAGGATTGTCTTTCCTGCCTCGTTGCCATGACAACAGAAGACAACTCCCCCTGTGCAAATGATGAGGAGTTTTGCTACAGAGGAGACAAATTGCATGAGAAGTCCACTCTGCAGTATGCAGTTTACTTTATGAAAAAAGAAAAATAGTCTCCGTTGACACACCATACTTCGTTTGAAACCCTGTAGTCATTTTGGCTTTTTATGGGTACTGAGAGGAGATGAGTTATGGGCCATGTAGAAGATTAAAAGGAAGATTGGGTAAATTTGAATATGTCGGTAATACATGTATGCAGTAATGGTTGTGATGTCGTGCAACAACTGGCACCCATATAACTCTTACAACCTGCCATCCTCATATCACATCTGGCTATTTAGGAGCATTGTACGGTAATATATCACGATGTCAAGTTTTTTTTTTCTAATATATAGGATATTCCAAGACCTTTTGAGAAAATTTGTGTTTTTATGTATAATGCTTGAATACACTTTGTTTTATGTGCTTTTCCAGGAATTTGATGACATGTATGATTGATGTTATATCTGATGACTCAGTGCACTCTGATTTGATTTCCAGAAATCACCGATGGGAATCTCCGATCTACTCTTGCCCTCATCAACACGTTGAGAAGACGATTTGAGGTGAGGAAGTTATCGTGACACTCATTTACAGCAGATGTTGTAGAATTGTTCTCTTAGATATTCCAGTGATGCTCTAGGAGTATTCAAGTAGTCCATACATAGTTATTTGATGATCTTCTCAAAAGATGTTCTGTGCAAGAATATTCTTTAAAAGCTCACATTTCAGGAGCTTTTTTATTTTATTTGTTATGGCTGTCACGTGGAAGAAAATAAAAGTATCCGAGGAGTTTATTTAGCATGATGCCCAGTTCATTCCTAGATCAAATGACCTTATGACCCCGTGGAAGCAATTCTCATTTCATTGCTAATCAATGGCAATGTGATACGATTTGTACGTTCAGAATTCAACGACAAGCAGTGGGAGTCAGAATCAGCAGAGTGCCCCCCCAACGCCGAGAACCCCGCTTCCCGACAGCCTCTCGCAGACGGAGGAGAGAGTCTCACTGCAGGGCAGGGAACCAAGCATCAATAGTCATGTAAGTCACGGCAGAACATTACTATCCCATGATGAATAGTCATTCAGGTCAAAGTTCAACATGCACTATGCCGTGATCGATCATCATTTAAGACTAGATCCAGCATGATACTAATCCACCATCAATACTCATGAAGGTTATAGTCCATCATTTATACTATTGTAGCATCGATAGTCTTATGAGCCATAGCACCTTTATCAGCATGTGCTTTCTCACAATGGATAAGTACATTGTATAGTCATCTAAGTCACAGTCCAGCATATACTATCCCAACATTGGCAATTGCAAAGTCATATTCCACTCTATGTTATCCTAGCATCAATAGTCCTGTATAGTATTAGTGTCAAACATTATATGCCTGGGTCAATCATGATGAAATCATAATCCAGCCTTTGCCATTCCAAAGCAGATAGTCATGAAAGTCAAAGCTTAAGATGTACTATCCCTGAATCAATGTCATTTAAGTCATTATCCAACATAAACTATCCTATTGTGAATAGGCATTTGAGTCTTGATACAGCAGCATGATCTATCCCAGGATCTACAATCCTTTAGCTTCTGGTCAAAGACGTACCACATCTCATTAAAAACAAGCATGCGCTTGTAGAAGTCATATTAAATTCAGCATTATCTGTACCCACATCAACCGTAGATAATGTCTTATTTATGGAAGGACGCTAAAATATATAATTAGGCACAAAGAAGTATATGGTTTGGATGGTTTCATTTGTAAGATAGATCATGCGGTATTGATGTGATTTACAAACATATGAGTCATCTCCTGTAATTGCTTGAATTTTGAGATGGTCACTTGGTTCTGCCGTTGCCTAGCAACAAACGAGTTACCCTGCAGATTGAAAATGCAAATAGATGTCTACAAAGGGAGATAAAACTTAGCTGGACATATTGAGAATGAATAACTTAATTGATAGATAAAACTAGAGATTAGATTTAAGAGGGATAATGTGAAGTGTTTGATTGCAAAAATAGGTTAAGCACCATTTTTGACATTTTAAAGTAAGTCCATATATAGTCAGATGAATAAAAATTAAACTTCCGCAATGATACCTAATTTGTGGCATGATGAAGAGTATTCTTCAAGATTTCAAGATGTGATAGATATATCCCTTATTTTCTTATATCCCTTAATTTTTTTAGCGGGCTTGATTGCAAATATCTCAAATTCACAAGAATGGAGTTAACTCTTTCTGTGATAAAACTCTTCATATATGACTTGCAAGATTGGTAGGTACATTATTGGAAATGAATTATAGATTGCAAATTACATAATTTGATAGGTAGATAGATACTAGGTGAATTGCTCTTCGTGGTTTATATTGACACCGTGGGAATGCAACCAAGCCAATAGTGCATGTCTTGCGTATATCTCCCTGCAGTTATCAGGCATGTCAGACACCAGCGCAGGAAGGAGAAGTGGAGAGTACACAGGTAAGAGGATAAGGGATGGTATTTTCGGTCAAGTCAGTGTTGTTAGGCTGATTTGTGTTTGAAAAGTTTCTCTTCTAAAGTATTATGATATATGAACAAACATGATATGGAATGATATGATATGATGTGAGTATTGATTGTGTGTTTATTCATGAAAAGAATAATGTTTTTTTAATACTGGTGCACAATGAAAAATATATACTGTTCAAATACACTCTTACAAACTTACATAATGGATAGAGTATGTATGGTATATGTCAATCCTTAATTTCATCGTAATAAATCTCCTTGCAAGTTTTATTGTGTGTGTAGATTTGTGTGTGCATGCATGTGTGTGTGTGTGGGAGGGGGGAGATAATCTGGTTCAATCTGATGATAAAATGAGTTTGCTTAGTATTAGTATATCAAATCAGTCTTTCATGTATCATCAATTTCTAAACATGTAATCATTACACATTTATTACCATCCTATTATGGTCGAGTGATTTTGTTAAATAGTATGTGTCACAATATCTGTGTTTCCAAATATTTGGTTACTCATTTTCAGTTCCAGTACGCAGATGAAGTCAAATACCAATGATGGAAAAATTATGCTATGTCACAGTCTTCAGAAGTTTTATGAATCTTGGCTAATAGCCTTAGAACATGTCTTTTTTTTTCATTGGAGAAAGTCCAGTATAATATTTTCCAATGGTGCATCTTGTCAAAAATGATTATTTTCTGTTATGATCTCATTTTGTGAGATGAAGATATAATCTGACTAGGTATTCATCTGGTTTTCATGGAATTTCTTCTGGTTTGAAGAGTATTGGTCTACAGTGAATAAGTGATATTTGAGATACCTAACAGTGATAAGGATTAACTGATGTTTTCCTGCAGTGAATGGAATGGATAGTAAGATTGAGGGTCAAGGGTCAGCCATACCCCACCCCCTCCTCAATGGCCACCCGGAGCCCTCCCTGCCAGGCCTCATGGGCGCACTGACCCAGGAGGATGACCAGTCGGTCAAGCCAGCCAAAGACCAAGTCATCATGGTAAACCACACGTCCTCAATGTATCCCTTTTTGCATGACTTTATAGGTTTTCTTTGTTCCTAGATAGTCTCCTTTTCTAGACCCTAATGTTAGTAGAATGTGCAGCCCTCAATTCTTAATCCACTTTGTGTCATGTTAGTACATAGTGTTCCTTGTTTTGTATGATTTGATGAACTGTCTTACTTTCTTGTGAAACATATTCTTCCATATCCATTTTCATAATATGCACTGTATACTTGAAATTGTGTACAGTGTATGTAAATAAAAAGACCCCCCCCCCCCCCAAAAAAAAAAAAAAAAAAAATATATATATATATCAGAGTTATATTTCATAAGCTTTTTTTCTTTCTTGTACTTGATTTTTTACTTTGTGTATTATGCTTATACTTGTCTGGCTTTTCATTCCTTGTATTTATGAACGAATGGATAAATAGATGTATAAATCGAAATATAGATAGAAAGGAAGACAGCTATAGGGAGAGAGGGATACACATATGCACATGAGTAGCAGCACAGTTACCTTTCATTGAACCTCACCTACCTGTAGTCATGTGTAATGATGAGGCATTTTGCTATGTTATGGAGTACCAGGTATGACTTTACGATCTGCAAGCATCATAGTCAAACAAGAAGTGAACATACTGTATGTTAGAGAGAGAGAAAAAAAAACCCAATGAAAGTTGGAGCTATGTTTACGTGATCGTGACTTCATAAGAAACTCCTAAATTAAAGGAGTGGGAAAGTTTGGCTTTGACAGGCAGTCTGTGTACATACCTGTCAAGTCGTGTGATCATATTGAAACTAATATGGACAGTGCCAAGATGCGTAGTAGTGTTAGCCAGAGTGACTGGCTTCTCGGAGAGGAGACGAGTTGACCTGTTTGGGTGGCATATTTGTACAGACATAACTCATGTTGGCAGGGTAAACTTTGGGAGAAATATTCCCCATAATATGAACGTTGTCGCCTTTGTTGACAGTTTTAGCTTGCCGGTGCAAAGTCCTATGAGGAGAGATCATTTCTTGCTTCGGGGTACATTGCATTGCAATCAAAATTTTCACTTCCCCTTCAAGAAGTTCTTTTGTAGAGTTGAAGTAGTACAATGTATGTACTTGAAGGGTTATAGAGTTCATTGTCGTAAATCTTTCTGTCGCGATCAAGTGTGCTATATGCCATAGTATAAAACAAGATGAATTTCTTCCTTTTATTGGTTGCGGTATTGTTTTTGTTCTTTTCAAACACATTAGATATGGTGTTGTTTGTCAGTCAGTCAACTAACAGTCAACTTAAGTGCCACTTTGTACTTAGTTCAATTCAATTTTGTAGCATTGATGTGATATGCATTAAAAATCTATGTAGTCTTGCACAAAATTTTACTGATCTAATAATCTCTGAAAGGACACATTTGCAGAGATATATGAATGCTGGTAGGCTTGTTCAGTCAAGTTGGGCAATATTAAAAACACATACCTCTTTGCTGTCAAAGTGAGATTGGCTGTCCTATTTGTTTACAGTTGAAGTTGAGTGGGTGAAGAAGTACATGTGTCAGGCAGAGTACAAAATCACTTCAGCATGTAGTGCATTGCAAACAGTCAGTTTTCAGTCATGATCAGTTGAGAAGTGGAATCAGTTCCAGGCTTTTTATTTATTGGGAGAGTAAAAATATTCTGCTTGGCAGTGGACAACATTAAAAACCCGAGTACAAGAATTGTATGTGACGTTTATGTTGTTGCCAGAGTATTTGGCCTAATTGTATTTCTCTTTCCAAAGAATATGAACATTATGTTCCTTTTTATATTCATAATTTGAAGATTGACAAAGAGTAATCACACAAAATTGAATTCAGCGCTTATAGTTGTATAAATAGATGATTTTGAAATGCTCTTATGTTATATTCTGGTAAAGATGATTTGTAGGGGTTTACAAAATTTAGAAATGACATTTTATAGAAAAAGAATAGTGTAAGATTAAAAATGTATGACTGTTGCAAGTCATCCAAATGTTCCATAAGCTCCTATTTTATGCATTGTTTTTTTTTTCCTTTGGCAGAGCATGACTGAAATGGGGTCAAAGGGTGTGCTGCAACATGGCGTGGATGTGCGGCGGACGCAGCAATCAAAGGAAAAGAGCCCTCGTGGGGCCATTCGCCCCCAACCTGTCAGGGCCACGGGAGATGCCTGGGGGAACGGCAACCCTCTAGCTGTAAGTGTGCTCTACTATGTCTTTGCTGTGTTCATCTCCCACCCCCCCCCCCCCCCCCCAAAAAAAAAACAAACAAACTACGTGTCCTTCACTACAAGGAGATGGCCTCAAGTTGAACTACTCTCTAGTTGGCCCGTTTTACACCAAGATACTAGATGGCATGCAATGTGATGGGCTGATGCTTATCTCTTATATGTGACATGGGCTATCAGGAACATGAAGTTGTCAATAAGCCATGTAAGCAAAGATGAGATATTTGTGTGATGCATGCAGAACAGAAAACTAACGAATGGTGAAGATGAAATAGTATGAAGAGTATATCATCACTTACATTTATTTGTTTTGATAGATTTCTTGGTTGTTTTTTCGTGGGATGGGGGTGCTTGGTGATATCAATTTGTTGGAGTGTTTTATATAATTGAATATCTAAGTTTTGTATGAGTATCATATTGATTGTTACTACAATTATTAGCCCATTTCCTTATAATGCTCAACCAATTCAAAGGGCCAACATTCGTTCCTATGTTTTGTGTGTATGGGTAGTGGCACCAATTCCTCTTTGCTTTTGATGCTGCATTTTTATAGTTTCTCTGAATGTTTTATGTCCTTAAACATTCCCAGAATTCCAAATCTCCACTGAGGGACACTCTGTCGATGACGGTGGAGGAAAAGCTTCAGAGTCTCCTTGACTCCCCCACACCGGGCGGCCTGGTGAACGGACACCAAGAGGTAGGCTTGGCCCCCTGATTCTTTCACACACACACATGACACACTAACAAACAAACCGACCAAAAGTAATAAATCTACCGTTCTGTGTCAACCATTCTGATGTGATCATGTGATTTAGAGTCCCTGAGATGCATTCTCACCGTTGTGAGTGTACGTCTCTCTGTATTGCACATACTGATGGTGAGAAAGGTTTTGATATGGCAGGGCAGTGTACTGCCTTAAAATTGATATGACCTCGTTTGCTGTTCCAAATGTTGTGTGTTCAAGGGTGAACATAAAAAAGGGACCTCCTGCATTTAACTTCCATTGTTCCAGGTCCTTTACACAGTATTTTTGTACAACTCTCACATGCACTTTGTAGCAGCCATATGGCATTGTTTGGTAATGTACTGATGTGTATCATTTGGAAGTTGATTTGATAATGGGAGGAGCCGTTGTGGCTCAGTGGTTAAGACCAAGGGCCCTCAAATGTTAGGTCAATGGTTCAAGTCCCCTGGTAGCAGCAGTAGCAGCAGGTGTACCCTTAGGCAAAGCATATTATCCTTATTGCCAAGTCCTGCAGAGGGGACCTACAGCCATCGGTCCTTTAGTTGCTCACTCCTAAGTGTTTGAATACTTTATTAGTAGCTATGTTTGATAAAAGCAAAAGAAAAACAAGCAAACAGGAGTGCTTTCTGTTCACTGTGGTGTGCTGAAAAAATGCTTGATACATAGACTTTTACTACTAAAATTCACTTCCTAAAGAGAGAGAGAGAGAAAAAAGATGAATAAACAGCTTCATCCAGTGTTCACACGGTAAAGAATACTTTGTGCATATGTAGAATCAAAATGATGTGAATAATAAACAAAGATTAAGTGGTAGATAAGGCTTCACAGTGCACCATGTATTCTTTGACAGATATGTATGTGGCTCTGAAAAGGACCAACCCACTCCTGACATTTGTCAGGCATGTTCTTGCCATTTTCAAGAAATGGGTAGGCCCTTCTCAAGGCCACATACATACCCCAGAAAGAATATGTGGTGCACTGTGAAGCCTTCTACCACTCAATGTTCTACAACCATGGGAACCTTCAAAGATTTTACTGACAAAGAGATTTCTACATTCATTCTAGGTGTGCTTAGCTTTAATTCAGCTCGTCATGTTATGATAGAATTTTCACATTGCGACCCCTGCGTAAACTCTCTTAACACCTGCGCCAACCCCTGGCCCTGTGTTCAGAGCTGTGGCATTAGATATCATTATCAAATCCCATCCGCAGCCGGAGGATCAGTCCTTTGTTGGGCCGATAAAATCTACTTAACATCAACAAAAGTTTATGGGACTAACTGCCCAGTCATGCAAGGAATGCATTGTGCAATAGCATTGGCATGAATAAGCGGGATTCAAAAAAGAGGTCGGTAAAAAGAGAAATTGCTTAGTATCCAGACAAATTTGTGATCCTTGTTTATACACACTCACCCAGCTGTCAATTGTATATTCAGAGTTCTCTAGCAGTTGTTTTTACAGTTGCTTAATAAAAAAAGTTTGTTTGTACTGTTGAGAAATAAACATGTTAATGCCTTTAGCAGGTGAATCATGCATCATAAAGAGTTTGAAGGAAATTTTTTATTTATTTGTACTGATTAATGTGGTACACCTTTGGTGTCACAGTAATACGCTCTCAAGCGCAAGCTTAAAGGATACAGCCTTTTTCTGCAATTGCTCCCCTTAGATTGTACCTTTAAATTATTTTTCTTTATCATTAATGTATTGTGTAATTTTTTGATATTTTGTATTCATCAAGTTTTTCAATTCTTCTTCAAAAATCCTCCTATGATTTGTACAAAAGAAAAATCTATTTGTATATTACATTTGTCATGAAATTGCATAAATGAATAAATATAAAACAAGTAAAAATACCCAGTCTTTAGAAGGTGTTTTAATTATGAACGTTCAAAATTGGCATATTGAAAACAGTTGTACACGTAGTACTTGTCATGGACTCCTATGGTACTCGGGTGGAAAAGGTTTCAACCTCACTTCTTTTCATCCAACAGACCAAATTCGACGACGGAGAGCTGCTGGAGCTGCCTCCACCGAACTTCCGCGACGTGACGGATGAGGACGAGAACGGAGAGGAGGAGGCCAACCTACAGGCCATGCTGGAGGACCCGGACAAGTTTGACTACCCCAAGGACTGGGACAGATACATCTCGGGATATGTGGTGAGCTCCCTGGTGTCTCATTTTCTGTAGAATGTTGCAAATACTGAGGCAGATACGAACAGAGTCAGAGACACATAGCATAGAGACAGTCACAGACAAATTAGAATTCAGTTAAACTTGTCTGAGTCATCCAACATAGCCTGAAGGACCTGGACAAGTTTGACTACCCCAAGGACTGGGACCGATACATCTCGGGATACGTGGTGAGCTCCTTGGTGTCTCAATTTCTGTAGACTGTTGCAATGATATGAACAGTGTCAGAGACACATTGCATTGATACACAGTCACAGACAGATTAAAGATTCAGTTAAACTTGTCTGAGCCATCCTTGGTGTTTCAATTTCTGTAGAATGTTATGAACAGAGTCAGAGACACATTGCATGGATACACAGTCACAGACAGATTAAAATTCAGTTAAAGTTGTCTGAGTCATCAAACATAGCCTAAAGGACCCAGACAAGTTTGACTACCCCAAGGACTGGGACAGATACGTCTCGGGATACGTGGTGAGCTCCTTGGTATCTCATTCCTCTAGAGGGTCACAAACACTGGAGGCACGAGCAGAGTCAGAGACATATGATGCAGGAATAACCTACACCAAACACTGATGGGAAGACACAGAACCAGACACATGTACAAATATGCCGAGGGTGATACACATGGGCCAAAGATAACATACACCAAACACTTATGAAAAACACTCACAGGGGCAGACATAAGCAGAGTCATAGACTCATATACAGATACAAAAGGAAGATATACACATTTGAAATGATAATGTACTCCAAACACTGATAAAAAAACACTCACAGGTGCAGACACATACACCAAGGAAGATACACCTGTGTGGGGATGACGTACACTAAACACTCGTGAAAAAAATACTCACAGGTGCCGACAATTACAAGCAAACACACATGTGTAAACCTGCACTTTAGTATCCTAGACATAGACTCAAACAAATACCGAAAGACAAATAGTGACGTATACATACACATGCACATGCACAGACATCTTATGACTGATATGCAAACATATGCAGGAAAAAGTGCAGAATTCACTCAGGAAAAGTGAAAAATACCTGGAATAAATCAAGTGAAATTTACAAGCTGCCTAACGCAGGCAGTAAGGAATGCTGAGAACATAAACACCTTACTTAACACGGGTCACAGATAATTTTGATACATGAAGCACATTGCGCATGTTGTGCAATTCATTATGCCTGTTGGTTGTCTGTCATCAACTGGTAAGGTCAAGCAAAGGTCATGCTCAGCTCTACGTGCTGTAGTTGTGAGTTACAGAGAGAGAAAGAAAAATAGAGAGTAAAGGGAGAGAGAGAGAAGGAGAATCTAACTGATAAAAACAGTTTGGATAGTAACTTTTATTTATTATCCTGTTTGGCACTGTCATAAAGTGGTATGTGCTCCACATGAGTGCACCTTACAAGGTCTTACTGTAGTTTCTTGTGCGCAAATATACTCCCATGTGCAATGAAGCACCAAAAAACAGACTCGGATGATGCAGATTTATGGGTTGCAAACATGCACCCCAGCACTCATGCATGCAATGAAGCATGGAGGTCTATAGACATGGGTGAGGGCACATGCTTTATAATCCTCCCAGATGTTTAAAGATAATAAAAAGTTTTGGTACCTCAAAAGCTTCCCTGAATTTCCTTGTCTTGGTTTGTGTTTCAGGTTAAAGTACGTTGTCTGTGAGAATTACTCGCCCCAAAGTGCTCTCATGTCTTAGTAATCATGCAATAATGGTTTCGTACCAGAGCCAACGCTGTACAGCGTCTATAAATATTGTACGAAACCACTGACTGCGACCAGCAGCGTGCAGCCCATTGTACGCATAGCTAACTGCGACCAGCAGCCCCATACGAATAGCGTAATGGGGCTTCGCATTGTAGCATTCAGGATCATGACAGAATTAGTATCGCGGGTAAATGTCAACTTAAAATCCAAAAATTTCTTCGATTTGAAGACTTACCAATTAAGTTGAAGTATTGAAAACAGGCTTCGAACAACGTTTGGTTCTGCCAATAGTCCCTTTCTGTTCGAATTGATGACTGAATGTGACTCGGTCGAGAGGACCTTGGGAGAGCTACATTGTACATACACTGGATACCATGGCCAGCGCATGCGCACACAAACGTTGATGGATTTGAAATTTGTGTGCATGTGATGTGTTCGCATGCACTGGCTGTAGTATTCAGTGTACTGTATGTAGCTCTCCTAAGGTCCTGTCGACCGAGTCACATTCAGTCATCAATTCGAACAGAAAGGGACTATAGGCAGAACCAAACGTTGCCCAAAGCCTGTTTTCAATACTTCAACTTAATCGGTAAGTCTTCAAATTGAAGAATTTATGGGATTTTAAGTTGACATTTACCCTGCGATACTAAATCTGTCATGATCCTGAATGCTACAATGCGAAGCCCGATTACGCTATGCGTATGGGACTGCTGGTCGCTATGCGTATGGGGCTGCTGGTCGCAGTTAATTGCATGATTACTATGACATGAGAGCACTTTGGGGCGAGTAAGTCTCACAGTGTTAGTTATATGAAAGGTACTTTAACCTGAAACACAAACTAAGACAAGGAAATTCAAGGACACTTTTGAGGTACCAAAACTTTTTATTATCTTTAAGATCATCCGATTGTAGATCGCATGTTGTTCCAAAAACGAAGAAATCATGGGGGGATCGGTTATTTGCACATGCTGGACCTTGCCTGTGGAATCAGTTGCCTCAAGCTATCCGTTACATATCAAATGTTGATTGCTTTAAAGATGCCCTCAAGACTCATTTGTTTATATCTGCTTTCCAGTAGAATTAATTACATATGTATTTCTTATTTTTCATTGTTATTGTTCCATTTACTTTCATATACATGTGTGTAACTATTTTTCTATTTCGTACATGTAATTCACTTTTTTTACTCCACCTTGAGCACATTAGTCATGTGCGCATTTTAAGTATCCTGTATTGCTATTTTTACCTCCGCCAAGGGAGGATGTTATGTTTTCATTACCGTTGGTTTGTTCGTTAGTTTGTCCGTGTGCAAAATAACTCAAAAAGTAGTTAAGGGATTGGGATGAATCTTGCAGGAAAGGTTGAGAATGACACAAGTACCAAACGATTAACTTTTGGTAGTGATCCGAGAATTTTGGGGGAATTTATGAAGGATTTTTGATATTTTGGCGGGTAGGGTCAATTAACTTGCGAGTTCAGGCTGCGCGTATTTGAGGTTTGCATGCGCGCACTAAAGTGCGTGCTCTAGTTTCTGCTAGGGCAAGGTGCGCCGTGCAGCTGAGGGTTTATGACGTAACAAAGGCTTCTATATTGGGAAATCGGGCCACTTTCAGCACACAATGCTATATAAGCACGTATGGGTGGAAATCACTGATATCTCTATGGAAGAACAAGATCAATGGTGGAAATGAGCTGCATGCTTGGCGGAGGTCTGCGCTCTCAGAGTGCTTTTCTAGTTAGTATCATTATCAAGAATCAAGACCAGTTAATGAGAGCAAGGAAGAAATATTTGTCGACACAGAATTTTTTCAAGATAATTCTTTGTCCTCTTCCAGCCATCCAATACAGCAGAGAAGAAAGAGGGTCCTCGTGCCCAGGCTCTGTTGGACAGACCGCCCACCGAGACCACGCCCCCTCCCGGCAGCTCCGCCCCTTCGTCCATCATGAACCGTCCCGCCCCGTTCTTTCACGGTCCGTCCTCGCACCACATGGGTCCCGCTCTGGCCACAACTCAGACAACGCAAGACATGCCCAGCTTCACAAACGAGTACGAAAAACATTCCACGTTTGTATTGTTCCAGCTGCAAATTCAAATCAAATTTTTCCACTGCAGTTATCTAATTGAGCAGATATTCCAGGCTTAATCTACGAGATTTCATTTATTTGTTTCTTTGATTCTTTTTTTTTTTCGTGATATTGATGGATATGACTGTAATTAAGACTTGTATTGCTTTCTTCTAGCTCCTACACACTCAGTGAAAAATTGTAGGTTTATTCAAATTAGATATTCTTGTGTCATTTTTTTTAATTTCATCTGATTGACGGTTGATTTTATTGTAACTGATTTATCTACATTGAATTGCAATTTGTCAGTCAGTTTTAATTTTCATGGTGTTTCTTGATGTGTGTAATGTTTCATAAACTTTAGAACCTTTTTGTATGCTTTCTTGTTTTTTTTTTCTTCATTTGATTAGAGTGATATGTTGGTAAACTTTGACTGCTTCTTGTTTTTATTTTTATTTGAGTTGAGCTCTATATGATGGTAGAGATCCTTTTAAGTGACTTTTTAATTTATGATTTGTTTTGGTTCCAGCAGAAGACCTCAACCAATCAGCAAGAAGCTGCCAGAGAGCTATGGTAACATGTCAGGAGTCGTCTATGGTGAAGAGCCAACCGGCTCCCAGGCAAATCTTTCACACACATGGGTGAGTGGGAAATGCAAATAAGCAACAATCTGTGAAACATGTTATATTATACTATAATCCCTCTTTTCAGTTTTCAGTTTTCACTGTACTTTGTGAGGAGTCCCATGATGAGGATGTTTGAACAATATCAAACTTAATATCAAGCTCTGACCTCATAGATGTCTTCAGAGTATCAAATTTTCCCCGACCTTGGTACAGAAGCCTTTCTGAGTACAATGTCTATATTGCATATTTTTGTTCTCATTGCTTTCTTCAGTCTCCTCCATACCGGTCTGCAGCAGATGGACAGAGAGAGCGCCACCTGCCCACATACCAGGACCACATTCAGCGACACTCACCACCCATGTACAGGAAAATCCAGATGCAGGGCCAGAGCCCGCCGACGAGCGGGTACGAGTCGCGAGGACACAGCTCCCCCAAGACCATGCCTCGCACACAGGGCTTCCAGCGCTACTTCCCCCAGCAGCCGCGCGTCCAGTTCGCTCCCGACGCCGGGTTTCACGAAGAGTACGGCAGTCCGGGGGACAGGTCCCAGGCCTTCATGTCACAGAGTCTTCCGCAGCCGCTGGATGATCCGACGAGATCGCGGCCACAGTTTCACGGCCGGCCCGGTCAGAACACTGCCTTTGTGCCGATCCGTGCCTCCAACAACCCCCTGTATCAAATGATGCCACCCGCCAGCACACCCAGCGAGAAATCTCTCTTTGCGTTGCAGCTGGGACAGCCCCGATATCCGGATGAATACGACTACAATTTGCCCTACAGTGAGAGTTCGTCCCGTTCCCACACACCGCCCCTCCCTCCTCTCTCGCCAGACATCACCCCTCCGGAGACCCCACCCGAGTCCCCCATTGTGCTCAAGAAGAACAGATCCTCCAGCATCTGGGTCACCAATAACCACATGTCACCTCTCGGCAGCCAGAGGAACAGGGGAGACTTACTGGGGAAGCCTCGCAAGGGACAGGTCAATCGCAGCCACAGTGCCAACTACAAGCTGGGTGACTCCCGCTCACCTCTCAGGAAAAGTGGCGGCAAAGGGCGGCGGAAGATGAAGCATGGATCCAGGAATAGCAGCAGGGCGAGTAGCGTGTCGGGCAAGGAGAGCAGGAGGTCAAGTGGGGCTAGCAGAGACAGAGGTATATCAGGGACCAGGGATAGTACTAGCAGCCTTCATTCTACAGAAGCCCCACTCTTTCGTAATTGCTACAATTTTTCCTTTGATGGCTTTTGCTACTTTTGCCATACAAGTCACAAGTGTTGAGTGCATATCATTGCAAATGATCACATTAAACTTTAACATTTCTCCAGCTTAATGATGAATTTGATACTATGAGAGGAAAATGTTCAAATATGTTGATGATTTTCACATGACAACCTTAGGGATCAGTCATCATTAGGTGAATAGATGAATCAATATTTCATGCAGTAGGAGGCAATTTTGTTGCAAACATTCCTGCATAATTATACTGATGAATGCACTTCTGTTGAGGCTCGAAAATTTTAAAGGGTTTTAGAATAGTATCTTGTGGGTGTATATGCAACTCATACATATGTAGAGTAATCCTCCATGTCTGTTAATAGTGGCATACGTCCAATGTTTGGATGTTGGGTTGGCTGCCAAAATAAGGGATGGTAACAAGTCTTTGGTGGTCTACATTGAAAGAAACTGACCCTGCTTAGATAATATCCACTTTAAAACCTTTGTTCTCCATTCCCATCAAATGAGACTAACACACCTAAGAAAAGAGAAATAATATCTGTCATATATTTGTTCCTACAGCCTTACCATCTCTTCCACTGAAACAACTAGAGGAGCAGACAGAGGCATCAGACAGCGAGGCAGTGGCAGATGACCGCACGCCCCGGGATGCGGTCGCCGCTGACGACGAGCGGGACGAGGAGTCGCCCAGAGGGGCGCGGTCGAGGTCACGGTCGCCGTCGACGACGGGCGGGAGGGACTCCCAGAATGTGGATGCCATCCGGGGCCAGCTGATGGCACTGGAGAATATGTACAAGGATATCCTGCAGGTTAGCCCCAATCTTTGAAGGGTATAGACTTTGTGTGTGTCCATTCCAGCAAGAAGTTTATTCAGTCACAAAATGCTCCTGAAAAAGATTCTGATGTTGAGGGATCACCGCTCATACACTAAAAAGGCACCTCACTGATGACTCGTGACAGTTTCCATGAATGCTCAGCCTTTTCAATAGCTTCTAAACAATTGACTCCAAATCCAGAAGTATTTGCACACTCAGCAAGATGTTGTCATGATTTTATCTTGCTGGTTACAGACTTGACCGATTCTTTTCATCTATTCAAACCAAGTTTATCTTCTTTTAGTTGTTTCTATCTCACTGGTAGTGACATACTCAGGAGGATGTCTTGGGAGAATGCAGTTGAATGAATGTATGTTAATTGCATCTCTCTTCCTGCAACTGTGCATTTTCCTAGGCTTTAAAATTGTGATGCTCTGGGCGGAATGATAGTGGCAGATAGTGCAGAACCCTGACTCCAGTGATTGAGCAGAGTGTTGCAGACTGAAAATACACCTGACTTCATTTCGTTGCAAATATATGATTGAATTAGTGTTCTGGATCTTGCAGTTTGCATTTTTTGAGCAATTTGTGATATCCATCACAGACCCTATGTTTGCTTGAACTTTATAGGAAATTTGATGTCTTAATTTGTATGCCGAAGTACATGTATGTTGTATAGAAGGGAAATATTCACTTACTTTGATTAGCTCTGATGTGTTATTGTGCGTAGATATCACTGATTTTACCACAGTTTGCTCACAAATGAAAACACTGAGGTTGCTCTTTATGTGGCTTGTTGTATGCAAAAGTCACGGCAAGTAAAGATGTATGTACAGAATTACCATGGCAACAGTGTGGCATCAGCAAGTCAGATGGATGCATTTGTAGTTGAAGCCATTTCAGGTCACAATTGCTTGCATAAGTGACAGATCCTGGTGACAGATTCTGGTGACCTTTAGATATGTATTATACACCTTGCTGTTAGCCCCAGTGATCATTAAGTGATCCGAGTCTTCATGCAGATCACCTTTTGACGTCGACATCATTACTGATCGCTGGTCTTTAATATTCCTGCTCATAGGTGATTGGATCGAACAAAGTGGCAAAGGAGAGCCCCAGACATATCCCCAAGGTTGCCGTCCCCACCGGCGCCCTCAGCAAACCAAGACGTGAGTCACTCTGGAGTTTCTCAATTTTTGACTGCAATGTTTTGTTTTTGTCTTGTAATATATGATGGAATTTGACTAAGTTTTGCGCTCACCTGATAAGGCAATGTCCCAGTTGAATTATGCAAGATTTCTCGTGGGGTGCAAATCTTTTATAAGGGTTCGTATGCCACAGCACAAACTTTCATATTGGTGTCTGTATTAACGTCCAGTAGCTAAAATAGGACAGCACAAATTGCCGATCTTGGCTTTTAGTTGCTGTGTGAATTCATAATGATTTAATTTTGTATTGTAATGTTTGGAGAGTGAATTTTGATCGAGAGAACAAACTGTTTTGAGTACTTCAGTGCTCTTTGTATTTTCATATGATTTTTTTTCTCCAACATTCTGTCAATGGCAGCTAGGTTGCTTGTACTATTAACTAATTATTTGATCGTGATGTTCTGGATGTCACATTACTTTTCTCCAATTGCTCACAGCAATACACTTGTTTGTTTGCATATATGTCTATTATTTTATAGATGCATTCCATGTAAAACTGATTTTTGCATTCTCCACCTAGATTCCAAAGCCTCCTCCAAACAAAGGGAGCGTGACATCAAGACGGTTAACAAGCGCTTCTCCAGGGTGGAGTCGCATGTGGTCACCCTGGCGCGCAGCGTGGCACACCTCTCCTCGGAGCTGAGGTCGCAGAACGCCCTCATTCGGGAGATCGAGTCGCTGAGGCTGGAGGTCAATCAACTCAAGGACATTGCGTACCTAAGCCACGAGCTGTCCGCATCGACGCGCAGCCTTGCTCGTCCATTTGTCCCCCAGTGTGCAAATCCACAGAAGATCAAGAAACTGACCAGGTGAGGAGCAGGAAGAAGAAGAGGAGGAGGGGGAGGAGGAGGTGGAAGAGGAGGAGGAGGAGGAAAAGGGGGAAGAGGGGGAGAGGGGAGGAGGAAGGAGATGAGGTGGAGGAAGAGAATGGTGGGGGAGGGAGGGAGAGGAGGATGAAGAGGATGAGTAGGAGAGGTTGAAGTTACACTGCTATAAAAATCAACCTGTTGATGTGGAAGACATATAGCAAATAAGATGACTTTCTGACAATTTTTTTTTTTCTCAATTCAACTTTATTTCTTTGGGCATATTTTTGTGATAAGTATTAGATCTTACCACTCAGAATCTGTTGTGAGTGATAAAAAGTTTGATAAAGTCATTAGTGTTGTCTTGTATGCTGAATTCATTAGTTCTCTATTGCTGTCATCACCATCAGTTTGTGCAAAAGGGCTTTATGAAAATATTGCATCGTGTAATCATGGTCAAGTCCAAAAGGCAATGGTGAACAACCAATGAAAATCTTCATCCATTCATGGGAAATATAAGTTTGCTACTGTGCAGGTGCCTCCTTTGTGTCAGTGTTGATATGATTCCATGTATAAATCACCAAAGGGAATTGATAGTAATGTTGTCTGAATTCATTGTCTGCAGTGAGTGGGCTGCTTGTTGTGTATGTGGTAAAAATTTATAATGATGTCTGGCTCTTATTTTCTTTTCCGATTTGTAGGTTCTTTGGAGAAGAGCCACCACTACTCTCATTGTTCCTCGAAGACCTTGGATATGAGGTGAGGGAAAAAGAAACTTACTTCTGTCTAATTTTTCTTAAGTTGTTGATTTCATTAGGATATGAAAATTCTTTTATATGGATCATTAATGCCTCGTGGAAGAAAGAACAAAACAAAACAATGTTAGGAGACATTTGGAATGAGCCAAAAAGATGTTTCCCAACAACTTACTGTAGTTAAACATTTGCAAATTTTTTTTTTCTATTACAACTGAATCCTCAAAGTGTTTAAAGGGACTGTACAGTACTGGTTGAGGTAGGGATTCATGTTTTGAACATACCTAAGTGAGATAATGAAAAGCCTCTTATGAAATATGACAGAGCATGTAATTTTAAGAAGGATTCAACGTTTATTTGATGAAAATTGGTTTTCAAATGGCTGAGATATCCAAAAAAGTGCTAATAATAAAAGGTGACATGCCACAACTTTATTAGGATATCTTTGTTTCACCTTGTTTTTGGATATCTCACAAGAAGGGTTGGGTGAGAATGAGATCGGAAAATATGTCAATCAAGAATGAGGACTTACTTCTCTCAACAGAAATGCTTTCCAAAGTTTTTAGTGTATGAAATTGCAAGCATTGTAAGTCAAGAAGACCAAACAAAAGAAGATAGAAGTGAGTGAGATTTAGAAACAAAGATATATTGAATAAATGAGGACAGCCTGATTGACATATGACTTGATTATTTCGATTTGACACGACTTTGAGCTCGATCTGATTCACTGATAATCTGCTTGTTGCTCCAGAAATACTTGCCCAAGTTTGAGAAAGCCGGCATCACCATGATGGAGATGCCGTACGTCAGCGAGGAGAAGCTAGAGACGATTGGCATTCCCATCGGACCCAGGTTACGCATCATGCAGGAGGCACAGATCATGATTTGAGGTCATTGCCGTGGCAACGAACATCCAGGGCTACCGTAGCCGAGAGAGTGTACTTCCACTGGTCAAGTGCTTTCATACATTGTATAAGAGTTTGTAGTAATGTTTTGTGAACGTGAACAATGTCATGAATTTTCCTTTGCCTAGCTTGATTGTGATGACATATTGTGTCATGTCTGTGTCTTGTAAGGTCGTAGGTCAAAGGTCAGAGTTACATAAAGTTTCTGCAAACAATCAAAGTGTATTAAGGTCCACATGTCACGTGGGATGCTCTTACTTGTAGCAATAATTTGCAGTGTATTGGTTATGAACGACAAGACATTTTGCTTAGAGAGGATTGCCTGTGGAGAGATTGTATGGTCATGCTTGCTCGCTTGCCCCGTTCCCACTCGTAGGCCCTCTGTTGCCAGACATCGGATGCAAAGTGGGATCTGTTTGTGTGTATGTGTGTGTGTGTGTGTCATTGGTGCAAAATGTCGTTCCAACGAGTTATAGGGTCATGAGGACAAGGCTGAACCTTGCGTGTCGTAGGATCTAGGCTCTGTCAAATTTGACTTGTGTGCTCGAGTGGCTGTCGATTCTCATTCTTCGCTTCTTCAACTTGTCATGTGATTGGGAACGGGATTTAAAGACTCAAAAAGATCATTCTTTCATTCTTCCTTAACTGTAGAGTTCTGTTGAGCACTGAATGCACTCACCTCTGTTTTGATCCCTGGGTCAAAGGTTAATGTATTAATGTTTTTGTGTTGGGTGAAGCAAAGAGTGGCACTCACACATTGCTTTGAGAACAGAACAAAACTATGACTGATTGAGGTGTATGGGTCACAACTGTTAGGAGCTGATAATCTGAAGATTGTGACCTATATACCTCAATCAGTCGCAGTTCTGTTGTCTGCTCTGTCAATTAATCCTTTAAGCCCCTGATGTAGTTTGAGCAGGGAGAATGCCCTCTGCAAGCACTTCTTCTAAAATTGCTTCAAATGATGAAAATCATAAATGTAACTGTAAATCTAAGTATGCACGTGTGAAATCAGTTCAAACAAAACAAGAACAAAATAAGCAAACAAACAGAGAACATTGTATGAAATAAGTTCCCTCAAGATAACATGCTGTTAAATCTATTTGCATGAATATTCAGGTATTTGTCAAAGTAAATCTGTCCTTGAAATGGAAGACAGAAACTTTGGTGTTATTGTGGTTTTTGTCAAAGATCTCACCCTTTCTTTTGAGTGAAATCATGTCATCTGTGAAACAACTGTGTATTTATAATCCTCACTATATTTAGTAGCTTTAAAAAAAAAAAAAATCTTTTCCCCCCAATTGTCTCAGGCTGTAGGGCTCGGCACATTAATGCTCTCTCTTACTGCCAGTTTGTGAATTTCTATTTGATGTGTACATCTGATACTGTATTTATTGACAAAGCCTATTTATATATAATGCCATTTTTCTATTGATTGTACTTTGAGGCACTGCTTGCGGAGCGATCTTCTTTTTGGTATCTATGGCTTGAGAACTGAAATATGTGTATTTCTTACTTTTGTACATCTCATCTTATCACTTAGCTTTCTTTTTTTTTTTGTACTCTCCTGTGCAACATACATGTAGTTTGTGTAGTGAAACTGATGACATGTTGCCTATATGCAAGTGATTTCCTCATTTTATTTATTACACTTGAAACTGTTTTCCTGCAAAATTGTTTTACTTCCCTGCACAGTTCCAATGTTATAAAGCAATAAAGGATCCAACTTTTGTGCTTCTATAAACCAAGGAGAAATTTTTTTTGTTTCTGTTTGCAAATGTAGGTTCATGATGTTCATATAATTTACTCATTGCAAATTCTGTCTCAAAATTAGGTCAGATTGGCGTGTTTTACAGTTGTTAACACTAATTTCTCCAACCTTATCGGACTCCCCCCCCCCCCCCATAAAAATGTATTCTTTAAAACGATATGTATAGGCCCTACCTTAAAGCACTTTATAGGAAATATTGACTATGCATGACAGTACTAATGATGTATTACTCAGAAACAATAATATGGTGAAAGTGGAAACTGTATTAAACCCCCAGTGTGACACCACTTGAATTGCCACAGACAGAATATACTTTCCTTTATTTGGTAGCATTTCTCGAAATCATGACTCATACGGTTCAGAATTTTTTGAACTGGGAAAAGAAAGAAGAAAAACAAACACTGTTAATCTTTATCCACCCAGAAAACGTCAAAGTGGATTTTGTTCTGCTAAGGCACAATAAATTTACCTAGTCAAGCGGCACCTAGAGAAAATCCAGCCATTTTCTCCACTTTTAGACGATTATCCTTTTGATCTGAAATAGCTTCGAGAACTCACATAGAGCTTGGGACACGAGACCAATACTTGTATGCAAAATTGAACAGAAGTACTCACATGTCTTTTGCACTGAATAACCTACATAAAATGTTTGCTGTTGAATTCAATTCTTTCAATTTACTACCGTGTCTGAGAAGTCTATACAAGAACAGGGCTTGCATGTTTGTGTGATGAGCTACTTCTATCACCTACCTTTACACCATGGAGTATTCTTGCTGAATGTAAATTTGAGCACACTTCCCATACAATCCAAGCAAGTTTTATGACTGTCATTGTACCCAGTCACCTGTATTAATGACCAAAAATTTTAACTTGACAATTAACTTGACAAAGAAAATGTAAGTTCAAGATCAAGGAGCTTTGCAACTTCAAAGTTCACATATTTTGCAAAACTGAACGATGTTAACGATGTCTTCCTATGCATTCCATTGTTGTGAAATTGAGATTTTTTAATTGAGGAATCAATTTCATACTTTTCTGATGTTGCTATAAGTATTCATGACCAGTGCAAATATGTCATTGATAAATTTCAGAATTTTAGTGATGGTTTGCTCATGTATTCCCTGTATTTAATGCCCTTTGTATATTTTGTACATTTTGTGAATTAAATGAACATTATCTGACCCCGAAGTATCTCCTGCTGTGAAGTTACCTTATTTTTATTTTGTGTCTTTTCTAGTCAATTCATGACCGTACAGGAATGTACCAACTTTTAGAGGGGGGATCAGGGAGGAATTACACTCAGCTTGTGTCCCTCCAAGTTATGTTCTATGCACACAAGTATCTAAATGACTGAACAGAAATAACAAGTAAGAAATGACACAGCATTTCAGGATTATAACATCAAACATTTAATATTCACCACATGGGAGAAGATTATAAAGTGCTTGACTTTTCTGAGATACAGAGACAGAGGGAGAGAAAGCTCCAACACACTCTCTTTGTTATATATAGCACAATGGTTCCATTAAATGCCACATCTTTTCACATTGCCACGGTCTTAAAAGTGATGCATATATTGTATGTGCATCATAATACAATATTGATACATTGCATGTCACGAGCAAACCTGAGCCATGTGAATAAGAGGCCATAAAAACTACAATGTGGCTACAATTGTATTTGTATGCATGAAATACATAATATATTCATTAAAAAAAAAGAAACTTGCATGAAAGACTTATTTACTCTCTGAACTGGGTAAAAGTTTGATATTCCATCGCAAAGCACCGCAAATAGTTTCCACGTAAAAGGGGAAGTCATCAATTACCAGTGTACCACTCCAAAGTTTGGGTAAAGGGGGGAAAAAAATGTAGGTCAAAACGTCACTTAGTTATAATTCAACATCAATTAATGCGCTTGTGCAACAATTTTTTTGTCACTATTCATGGTATCAAAGACCATGCTTTTGCAGTAACTATTTGTTTTTGTTTTTGTTTTTGTTTTTTTAATGTGGAAAACAATCGTACCAATCCCACATATCCATATTTGTGCTGTCCTATGGCACTTCCCTCAAAGAAAGAATTAGTCATTACCCTTTCAGATTTTGTGGACAAAAATTTGTCACGGAACTATACTCCACAAGAGTACCGGGTGTGACATAAATTTCATTGCAAAGAAAGGTTTTCGTCAATTCTATTGCACTTCAATTTGCTGAACCATTACAATTGATTCTTGGCATCTTCAAAGATCAAGTCTTTACAGCTCTTTTTGTGCTCAATGCATGGATACCAGACACACTTGACCACGTGACCAGTTCACACATATGATTAACTTTAGATTCCATCTACATCCCACCGTTTAACATATTTGTCTTTTCAATACCACAGACTGCTTTTCCTGCATTTGAAACCTCCGCTAAAGGTAAAATATGTCACAATTAGAGATAGAAGGATGGTTCCCTGTGGTAAAGTCATTGCAATATCTTGAGACTTGACAGACAAAGTTGTAGTTCATATTGATGAACAGTAACTTCCAAAATACGACCCCACGCCACTGAGCCGATGTCAGCATATGATGTCATTTTAAATAGCACAAGTTTTATTTTTTATTTTTTGGAAATCACAAGAAGAACATTGCCATGAAAAATTCACCATTGATTATCATTCTTGATATCATGCAAAGCATTTATATTCACTATGAATTCACTTTAAAAACTCTGAAGGCTCCATTCTGCTAAAAAAAAAGAAAAAAGGAGAACATAACTTTGTATATGCACCAGTTTACAGACAAGTACAAGGGATCAATTGAGGTGATTTCATTTTCATACCAAGACTAGGCTGGGATAACTCCTTTCCAAAATGGACTGGAAAAAAAAATGAATTCATAATCTGGACACAATGCACCTCAAAATATTTACGAGATGCACAAATTACTGATTTCTTCTAATTTTAGATGTCATGAATCAACCATCCAGCCCTTGAAGTTACATCACCTCAACGTTTCTCTCACGGAACAGCTCTTCTTTGTTTGCAAGCAAACATCTTTCAAAGAGGCATACTGAAATATTTTTGTAAAAATCTTTATATATCATCTGATATGATTCTAAGGTTCCGAGGAACATTCATGTCACATTACGAATTGACTTTGAGCATATGAATATAAACAAAAAGCAATATCAGACCTCTTACATACACACTGTACAATTTGTCACAGCTTTATCTACATTAACCATCCAGATAATTACTTTTATGTCAACATACAAATGTACACTTGCTATGTTGACAGAGACAAAGTTATCACAAGTTATCAGTCTACAATTTGTAGCACATACACCACAGCAGGTATACAGCACGCGACTCCGAGAGAACCATTCAATAATATCTCACACTCGAATGAAAGTCCATGACGGTGTTCCTCATCCAAAACAGCAAGAAACAGTAGCAGATTTATGGATATGTTACATTGTATGTACACATCAAAACTTGCAAGAACTCTGCACTGTATATACAACTACAATAATTCAAGCAAATCTTATATTAGCAATGGTTAGCTACACATCTCTACTGTGGCACACAAAGACATTGCTTATTATTTCGTTATCATGTACAAGGACCTGAACGGACTATAATTATATATAATATAATCATTAATGCTATCGTCAACTGCTTCATGTTGAACAGTCTGTGTTGGTTGCTGTTTTTCCTTCCTTACCCTAATTTCAGAATAACACTTGACTGAGTATACACAATACAACTAAGAACAATGTAAGATAAGATACTGAAATTATCAGATTTTATTACAAAATGCTCCATGTCACAAAAAACGAACAAACACAGAATCAAGGAAGCCTGCAAACAAATAGGAAAGAAAGAGGCTGACAATACGAAGCATGAACGTATGAATATTCATTCATGGATACACAGAGAGAAAAAGGAATAGACACGAAGATAGACAGACAGCTGGATAGACAGACAAACAGACATGCAGAATGACAAGCACGGACAGAGATAGAGAGAAAGAGAAAGAAAGAAAGAAAGAAACGGCCAAATGATGTATAGACAGCTGGACAGATAGATAGACAAACAGACACACAGGAAAACAAGCACAGAGATATCAAATAGAAAAAGAGAGATAAGCACACAGGTAGACATACAGACAGACATATAGATGGACAGACGGACAGACGGGCAGAAAGACAAATACAAAGATTAGATGGAAGAGATGAAGAGACAGAGAGGTAGGGCTGAAAATGTAAGGAAGACACAACTTAGAATGGAATGATTTACACATGATGGCCGCCACAAAAGAAATTACTCCATTTTATGATAATACACAAGGTAGTCAAAAATAATAATTTTCGGACGCAGCAGGTTTCGGACATCTTTACTTCAGAAATATCTATAAAAAAAAGAAGAAAAAAAAAAGATGCTTGTAGTATATTATGTAATCAGGCTAGACTCGGACCAGACAGGGTGTCTGAGCTCTGTCGGCCAGAGGGCTTAATATCACATCACTCGTATATCGGAGGGATTAAAGAGACAGGTGTCCTCACATCATGGTGGACCACCATACTGGTAGTAGCAATGTACCGATGTATTTATGACCAGGCAGTCCAGTATTTTGGTCAGTCTGTCTCGAGCGTTGGCTGAATGCAGCTCTTCCAATAAAGTCAATCTCTCTCTTAACTCCGAGTGTGTCGATCGTGTTCTATTTGATTGTGCTCATAGCAGGTCACTTCACTGGCGACGAGGATATTTTTCGAATGCACCTATACATGTACTGTATAGGATGGCTCTCATCGGGAAAATTGAGGAGTTTCTGGAGGGGAGAGAGGAATGGTCGCAGTACGTCGAACGGCTGGACCTCTATTTTAAAGCCAATGACATTACATCTGAGGGAAAAAAGCAGGCGACACTGCTCACAGTCATTGGGCCTTCGTCATACAAATTGCTACGGAACCTGGTGGCCCCAACCAAGCCCTCTGCCATGAAGTATGACGATCTCGTGGCAGCGATGAACGCACATCATTGCCCGATTCCAAGCGAAATAGTGCAAAGATGTAAATTCAACAGCCGGTTTCGCATGGATAATGAAACGATAGCGGGCTACATGGCATCACTTCGTTCTCTAGCAGAGTTTTGCAATTTCGGGACGTCGCTTGATGTAATGCTACGTGATCGCCTGGTTTGCGGCGTGCGGGATGACCGCATCCAACGTCGGCTTCTTGCGGAGAAGAGCTTAAATCTCGGGAAGGCGGTGGAAATCGCCACCAGCATCGAAATGGCTGCCAATAATGTTCGGGACCTCCAGACGGCGCAAGCTCCAAGGGAGGAAGTACACCAAATGGCTTCCTCGCCTCAGCCGAAACAAGCCAGGGCCAGAACGTGCTTCCGGTGTGGAAAGGGCGGACACACATCTGACAAGTGCAGGTTCAAGGACAGCAATTGCCATCATTGCCAAAAAAGGGGACACATTAGCAGCGTGTGTCTAAGCAAAAGACGCGGAATACCGCCCAAGAGCAGTGGCCAGGTGAAAGCGTTAAAAACGGACGACGATGACGCCGGCACGGAATCGGCGGACGAGAGTTCAGCTCCACCACCAGCGGAGTACGGCAATCTCAGGCTGTATCGAGTGGACGGCAAGTCAAATGTGCCCCCACTGAAAGTAAAAGTCAATATCGACAGCCAAGAGGTCGGAATGGAAATCGACACCGGTGCATCTATTTCGCTCATGTCGGAGACGACATTCCGGACATATTGGCCTAAACGACGACTAAGCCCAACAACTATGAAGCTGCGGACTTATACCAACCACGAATTGGAAGTCGTGGGCATGGTCGAGGTGCACGTCGCTCACAATGGCCAGGTGAAAACGCTCCCGCTCATCGTGGTCAAAGAAGATGGTCCCAGCCTCCTTGGTAGAAGTTGGCTGCATGAGCTGAGGCTGGATTGGGCAAGTGTGCATAACATGAACGCCGCAGCCACAACCGACGTCAACGACATCCTGCAACGTCACGACGCGGTATTTCGTGAGGAACTGGGCAAGTTCACAAGTCTGCAAGCCACGCTTCACGTGAACAAGGATGCAGCGCCCCGCTTTTGCAAAGCACGGGTGGTGCCGTATGCGATGCGGGACCTGGTGGAGAAGGAGTTGGAGAAATTGCAGCACGATGGGGTAATCGAACCAGTCCAGTTTTCGGAATGGGCGGCACCCATAGTGCCCGTGATGAAAGCTGATAAGCAGTCAGTTCGTATCTGTGGTGACTTTAAAATGACAGTCAATCGCGTAGCGAAATTAGACAAGTACCCACTCCCGAGAATTGAGGACCTGTTCGCATCACTTGCAGGGGGACAAAAGTTCTCGAAGCTGGATTTGTCCCAAGCGTATCAGCAGATCGAGCTCGACGATGACTCACGCCAGTACGTAGTGATCAACACACATAAGGGGCTATATCGCTACAACAGGCTCCCGTTTGGGGTGTCGTCCGCCCCAGCCATATTTCAACGGGTAATGGAGAATTTGCTACGCGATATTCCCCACGTCACGGTATACCTCGATGACATCCTCATCACCGGGGTCAATGACCACGACCATCTTTCGACAATCGACATGGTGCTCGGGCGGCTGGAGAAGTCTGGGCTGCGCTTGAAGCGAAGCAAGTGCAAGTTCATGCAGCCGTCGGTTGAGTATTTGGGTCACACCATCGACGAGCAAGGCCTGCATCCGACTTCGGGTAAAGTTACAGCGATCACGAATGCCCCTGCACCCCGCAACGTCACTGAACTGCGAGCCTATCTGGGGCTGCTCACATACTACGGCAAATTTCTCCCGAATTTGTCGACCACGCTAGCACCTGTGTACGCCCTCCTCAAGAAAGGGACACCGTGGAAATGGAGCTCAGCTCAGCAAACGGCATTCGACTCGTCCAAGAAGCTGCTGTTATCATCACAAGTTTTGGTACATTATGATCCCAGCCGAGAGCTGGTCGTGTCCTGTGATGCCTCGCAATACGGCATCGGCGCGGTGATCGCGCATCGCATGGAAGACGGGTCAGAAAAGCCGATTGCGTTCGCCTCGCGAACACTTGCGGAAGCCGAGAAGAAATATTTCCTCATCGTGGTCGATGCGTACTCCAAATGGCTTGAAGTGATCCCAGTTGAGTTGTTGTTGTTTTTTCTTTCCTTATGTGTTTTTTGTTGTCTGTATCCCTACACAGAAACGAAGAGTAATATCTAGGCATGCCTTCATTTATACTGTAAAAGTTCGGGGTAGTATCATCCCAAATGCAGCGAGTATGTTGAAAAATTTACTTGAAAATCGGCATTTCATGTCAAGTTCATGTTTGTTTTAACTTATTCGTCCATAGTCAGGAACATTGAAACATAAGAACAATGCCTTCAACCCCACCCCTTCGTTCTGGAATTCTGGGCGAGTTTATTGTCAAGGTGTACTTAATTGGCAACTACATTTTTGTACACAGTTTGGGGTTTTAGTTTCGTTGTGTGTATACATGTCGTGAGTGTGATGGTTTGGAAGTTATATTCTCTCCCTCATCATCTCTTCAGATGCTATGATTATTATCATTATTATTTGGTATGTTTCGTTCATTCACACAATTGTTAGGTGATGCTATCCTTATTTGGTTTGTTTGGGCAAATGTCTGACAATTTTGTTTTGTTTTGACTTTCTTCCGTATATTAATTTTGGCATTGTTAATTCCAAGTCAGTTTAAAAGGGTGACCATATTTTGCATAATACATGTATTTTAATTCCAGGGGTATGCTGACCAAACTTTCTGTGTTTGTGAGGGTCGCAATGGTCACCATCATTTGACGATAGAGTCATGTGTCTCAAAGGACGCTAACTCCATTGTACATTATGTAAATGTTAGTAACAAGCGTAGTCAAATGCTTGTTTATTTCCTGTGTTGTCATGCTCTTATTCACAACAACGACAATAAGGCCGCTTACACCCTATAAGCGAATAGTCCGTGCATGGCTGCTCATGTAGAATGTTGTCCTAGGAAACTTTGTTCATGTACTATCTGTTAATATGTTCTGAATGTTTCTTTTGTTTCTTTTTGTTTTGTTTCATGTTTGTAATGTCTAGGATATGTACCCCATATTCTTTACCTAGTCGAATGATAAGTAATACCTATATAATGATAATATTTTGTGAGTTTTTTTGTGTGTGTTTTTCATTTAGTACTTTATTCAGGTTATTTGGCTATGTGAATGCAGTGTTAATGATATAACTGTTGAAGACTGACGTTTTCCAAGTTTTGCTAGCTCCTAGAAACTCGTTCTATTTTGATGCAGTTGCAAGTTATCACTTTAATGGAGGTTGTAATCTAAGGGGGGAGGAATGTAGTATATTATGTAATCAGGCTAGACTCGGACCAGACAGGGTGTCTGAGCTCTGTCGGCCAGAGGGCTTAATATCACATCACTCGTATATCGGAGGGATTAAAGAGACAGGTGTCCTCACATCATGGTGGACCACCATACTGGTAGTAGCAATGTACCGATGTATTTATGACCAGGCAGTCCAGTATTTTGGTCAGTCTGTCTCGAGCGTTGGCTGAATGCAGCTCTTCCAATAAAGTCAATCTCTCTCTTAACTCCGAGTGTGTCGATCGTGTTCTATTTGATTGTGCTCATAGCAGGTCACTTCAATGCTATTATGGAATAAGGCAAGTCAGCATACGCAAAAGTGCATGAGATTAAAATATAAGATTAAGACGAACATGTGTTTGGAGGGGACAAATTCATTGATGCATCTACCTTAATGACCAGTTTCTGAAGTCACTTTGTTGGAGTAAAGTCAGTGAATGAGCTACTACACACTGCAATGATCAGGTGACCAAACACGACAAGCAGATGGTTAATTTTGCAGTCAGGAGTATGCTCCGGTATGAAAGCTGCTAGATGAAACTGTACAAAGATATACACAAATATGACATAAACATACATATAAATCTTGTATATACAGATACAACATACATATATGTATCTACACAATGTAAACTTCAGATGAGAGCAGTTTTCACAAGTTGAAAACCATTATCACCCCTCACTCCTCACCGAAAATGTAATCTTAGCTCTCAAACAATGAAAATAGTCCTGTCACATGACTCACAAGTTGCACGCATGCATTAAATCTGTCGATCAACATAGAAGCTGAGAACGCGGACACTTCTAACGCTCTAAATTCCCATAAATAGGTTTTTTAAAAATCAGGCCACAGGAAAGATACAATTTACATCTAAAACATTACGAATGACCCACATTCAAACTAGCACTGTCTTGACGCTGAATACATCGAGCCCTTGGCCAGACCGTACTCTGGTCCTGTGCGATTATCTGGATCTGGTCCCGCCGTCAGGGAAGGATCGCGCCCAGTTTCCTCCACAGGCCCGCTCACGTTGTCCTGGTCGGGACCCTGGGATAGCTCAGTGTTTGGTCCCGTCTCGGCCACATAATTATCCCTGGGTCAATGTTGAAGTCAATTAATACATTTTGGTTAAGCTATTACATCAGTAATACACTTATTATCTGTATGTCATGGGATTGACCACACAAATATTAATTTGTATATTCTCAGATGTAATGACACCGGCAAAAAACTTTATGAACTCAACTGCAGATATTATGTATGCCATTACATGATATGTGGGCTTAATATATACAAACAAAACAAAACAAAACAGGCTTCTTTCACAATAGAAACACAACATCTGGTTTGGCTGATTGAAATACCAAGACTGATACCAGATAACAAGACTTTGACTGAAAACATGACATTGACAATGTCATGTGTAAAAAGTAAAAAGTACTATTGTGCATTGAGCACAAAGTGTGTTAAGTGAGGATACAAGTTATTTGTTGGAGCTCAAGTTTGCAACGGGCAGAGTTACTTTAAGCATGCAAATAGTGATGATCGTATTTAAAACAACAAAAACCAACCAGCCAAACAAACAAACAAAAAAGATTCAGTGAATTCTTGGAAGTTGACTTACAGGAGGTTGTCCAGGCTAGCCCCCTTGGGGAGTGTTGGGTCAGGTCCCACAGCCCCTGTGCTGGAGGAGTAGGAGGGTGGGGTCACAAGAACTCCTCCACTCCTGGTTATATGAGGGGGACCAGATTTAGGGGTCAAGAGAAAACATGCAAAATAATGCATTAGAAATACAATGCAGGATAGAATAATAGAGTGTAAGAACCTTTTGACATTTTCAAGACGTTGGCTGTTGACTCATCGAATTTAGGGCTATTATGAAACCTATGGTAGGTGGAAACTTATCTTTAACTTATCTATTTTTGCAATTGCTGTTTTTGCTTGATTTTTTTTTTTTTTTTTGGTCATTACTTACAGCACACATGTCATGTCATCCATTTTCCTGGCAATATCCAGCCAACAATTTTCTGGCATATTTTTTTATGGCATAATTAAACTACAACATCAATATCTAATTTGATGTTTGCAAATATATTCATGTATTCTGGCACGCTACTGAATGTCCACTACAGTGTGGACAGAGAAGTTAAGCAGCACAAAGAGAGGACAGGATATGTGTTGGGGGGGGGGGAAGGGGAGGGGAGAGTGTATCCCTACTTACCTCGGCTGTTTCCTTGGAGATTTCTTGTTTGGAGATTTCATCTCTGGTTGGGCTCTGAAATAGATTCACAAAGCAGAGAAACCATCACACAACAGCTGGATGCCTTATCATTCTTACACAGGCTCTTATCGTTCCAGACAAGACAAAACCTTATATGTGATTTCTGCTGGCTGTTCCTGCTCACATCACAAAGAAAACATGGGGCTCTGCAAGACGTACAATGTACACGAGCCAAGATTACCTCCAGAAGATGAGAGGGCAGCATGCAACAAATAAATCACATGTTGCAACCAGAGGGAAGGAGTCAAATTCATAATCGGCACGCGAAGAGTGTGGTTCATTTCACACGCACTGTTCTGCTTGAGCAGGAGCTGCCACTGTTGAAAGCTCTATTGGTGTGCTTAAATCGAAACAGCACGTCTCAACAAAGTCTTATCGCTTGGCCAAAATCTCTCAGTGGACTTGGGACCCTCATTAATCTATGCTCTTCTGATATGCTCAGTGGTGACAATCCCCTTCTGTGATACCTATCAATCATTGAAGGATTCTACAGTACTGTACTTCCTACTCATTAGGCATTACTTCCAGACTCAGCATAATGTTGCTGGGGTGACAAGACCTTGTATCTGAAATTTTGGTGAAAATGTCTCTTTTGGATAAATGGTCAAATAATGGGTTAAGTGATGTCCTGGCCAATTCCCAACTGTCTTCCTCCAAAAATGAAGCCCCCATGGCATGTCAAAGGCAAGGCTCTCCCATTCGCTACAGTGCTTTGGACGCCATGTTTTTTGGCTCTCCTGAACATTTGACATTTTGTAGATACGAGGTCTTGTCGCACCAGCGACGATAAACAATATTTCTCTTCCCATTTCATCTCATCTATCTTTCAAATGTTGTCGAGATGTTAGAATCATGATGTAACCTGTATTTGGAAATACTGAAAAATTAAAACATTTGTCACCTTGAGCACTCCTGGTATATAAACCATAAAATCCTGATGCAGAGCATGTATCAGGGCAATCATCCCTGGCTAAATACTAGTTAGTGGTAAGGTTAGAGTAAAGATTAGGGTTAGGGTTAGGTTTAGGGTTAGAGTTTGGGTTATGGTTAAAATTAGGTTCAGGATTAGGATTAGGGTTAGGATCAGGGGAAGAGTCCCAGGTAATTGCCCCAGAACCGCTGAGCAACCTTGTAGGAAACTGAAGATTTCTACTCTGCATTAACACCTCTCCCTCACAGTGGTGCAAACTGACTGGGACTATGAGGGCCACATGAATGCCTACAGAGAATTTCATTGCTTGATGCTTACAATTTTCCCATGTAGGACCTACACACATACATCTTTCATTTCATACACACGCTCATTTACACACACACACAAATGTCACCATGTGGGTAATACAGTGTGCTCCCGTAACAACAAACACAGGTACAACAAAATTTCATTCCAACGAAGTAAAAATTTAGGTCCACAAATTACTATCTATATATCTTTATATACTTTATTTGTTCAACTATACCAACATTTTTATATGATGAAAGAAAACTGCCTGCTGCTTATGAGTTGCTCAAGTTGCTTATTTACTGTAGAAGTGAATATTTTCGCGCAACTAATTTTTCGCGCTTGGCCGGGTAAGAAGAGTTTCACATGTTTTTAATTCTGCGGATCAAGACATCGACTACGGGAACACATGGCATGCAAAAATATTTGCGTGCTTTTATTTTCGCGTCAGCTTTTGCGCGAAATGCGCAAAAATTTCAACACCGCAAAAATTTCAACACCGCAAAAATTTCCACCTTTACAGTACTTTAACTTTCCAGCTACAATGACATTTAAAGGTTGCTTTCCATCGCCTTCAATGTTCTTGTCAAATGAGGGCTCCCTTCAACTATTTTACATCAACAATCCAGGGAATGACTGACTGCCCTCTGGTCCTCAATTGGGACACCATGGCCATGGGCCTCACCTTGTGGTCCGCTTGGCAATGACGGGGCCCTTGGGTCCGTAGGCATTCTGCATCAGATTCTTCAAGGGGGAATCCAGCTCCTTCTGGGCCTTGGGTGCCTTCTTGCCTCCTTTCTTCTTATCCCTGCAAGAGATAAAAGGTCAAAGGTTGTAGGAGATAACAAGAACTCCCGACAGGTGGATTGTATCTTTACGTGCATTTACATTTTAATTACCATGCTACTGTAAAACTGGATATTTTCGCATGACTAATTTTCGCGCTCGGCCGGGTAAGAAGAGTTTCGCGGGTTTTTGATTCCGTGGAATCATCATCTACTGGAACATATGGCAAGCAAAAATATTCGTGTGCTTTTATATTCGCGCTAGTTTCCAGTTGCGCAAAAATTTCAACACGCCAATTTTACAGTATCAGTTATCACTGTACATTCTCATTGGGGAAATATCATGATAATAGATATTGCGGCAATTCATTTCATACCATTCTTATTCATGAAATACCTACGTATTTCTGATAAGCACTGTGCATGCGCTACAATTGTCTCCTGCCAGGAGAAGACAAAAAATCTCAACTCTTCCGGTATACTGCAACACCAGAAAAATTCATGGCATGAAACTTTCACAAATTGAAGCCGATGACCTCTTTCGCTGCTTGAAGCCTTTGTAAATCCCCACTGGCATTCAATGCAATGCATAGACAAAACACTTTTGTGTGCATTCTACTTTTGCGAATCTTGGCTCCTTGCAAATTTCGCGAAAGTCTCATACACATGACAATTTCGAGCTTTACAGTATTAGTTGTACATGATTTATTTGGGTTTCAAATTTCACTTCTGCTACAAGTAGTTCTCCTGTCGTGAGAAACTTACGCAGTGGACATCTTGCTCCCTCCAGCGGAGTACACGGTTGAGGCGCTGGTCCCAGCTGCGGATGTCGTGGTCGTACTCGTCGTCCCCGACGAAGGGAAAGTGACCTCAATGCTCTTGGCTGGTGAACGGATGAGAGAACATTGAAATATATACGTCCATCAAATCTCATGATGAAACTGGTAGTTTTTTTTTCTTTCTTAAATTATGAGTAGTGTCCAGTCTGAAATACATGTGCCCAAGTCTGCTCACTCTCATTGTATTTTACACCTCTCTTATTTGTTTGATTTGTAGCAAAGTTGCAAACAGATGAAGATTGAGTTCTGCGAGATTGTCATGGACATTTGGCAGGTATCTAGTATCAGTGAACAGTTATGGAATATATCACACAGATTGTAAACACAATTATCCCTGACCCCTTAAAAACAAGAACTTCATCACTTACTAAATTTGTCACACTATGCCTAAGTGCAGCAGTACAATTGTGACACAAAGGAGAGGTTGACAATCATATTTATCCCTCTAGTTTGACACTTTTTTTGCAGTGACTTTCTACATCAGATACTTTCTTCCTTTCCTTGCAATAATTTCATCAGATTAGGCAGCTTTTATAGCAGGTTTTTTTATCATCTTCACTCTCAATTTTACTTTAGGGGAAATCTCAGGGCATAAAATACAATTGTATGCCCCCCCCCCTCTACTGTACCATCTTTCACATCATTACTGACACAATGTAAATTACCATCCTTTAACCACCATACTGCTTAAAAACAAGACAAGTTTTCAAATGAATTGAAACAACTGGAACAGCTACAAAATGTTTGCATGCATAATCAAGACTTTTCTACGACGGAGAAATAATGCACAAGGGGAACAATTTGAACAAACAAATTTCTATGCTGATAAAGTCAATAATATAGCTTTTAAAGCATTAAGCATGCATCCTATATGTATATGAATCAATATTTCTAATCGTGTAATGAACAAAAAAAAAAGTCTGGAAATAAATGAAGGTGTCTATTGAAAGAATGTGAGGTCTAAGTGGAGAACGGTATACAAGTACAAAGTGGGCCACAGCAAGCATCAATGAGGAAGTTCATCTCCTCCTCAGCACTTACACAATGATGAATGCAGATACAAAAATTGGATTCCAAAAACACAGCAAACACTGAATCATGACCAATTCAATTGATAAAAATCACATGCAGATCTACTAATCACACGCCAGCAATGGTGTTTTAAAAAAAATACATTTTTACTACCTGTACATTGTACCTTTATAAAGAAAAATGATTTTACTAACTACTGCACTAATGCTAACAAGATGCAAAACACATGGGTGAGGGACATATTGTGCAAGGCAAACAATACTTTAATATAGGGGAATTTACCCACAACATTTTCTGTAAATTCAGTACATGCAGAAACAATCACAACAATGCAGTGAAGTTCGAGGAAGATTGGACAGTCCATGTGAATTTGTAGAGTTTTTGTTAAATCCAAATTAGGAAAATTCCACAAGATTTAATTCTTTAATGAATAGTACAAATTACTTTGAGTTGTTACTGAATTATGATAAGGATAATATATATTTTCCAATCCTTTAGAAAGGAGGAAGTGACATGCTCTTTTATTTCCCTAGAAAAAATTAATGCCATGTGGAGTTAACTTTATATTTTCTATAAATCACTGGACTACTCTGAGATCACAAATTGTCCTGCCTTATATCCAGCAGTGAATGGCAAAATGATTAGACAAAAATTGTAAAAATCCATACCTTTGGAACAGATTGTTCCTTCAACTTTACTAATGTGCTCTTCTAACATTACTCTGTTCACTGAATTCACATTAATATTCAGGGTAAAGTCCCATTTTTTTTTTTTTTTGCTTTTTTTTTTGAAGGCTGGATGCAAACATATACACATGCAAAAAAAAAAAAACAACAACAACAACACCCAGGAAAAGAACTTAACACTGATGACAAATGCAGATTTAAGGGAGTAAATGACGACTACATTGTAAATGCCACATAATATGCACATTCTTCAAGTGCCAGGGCATCTGCATGCATGAAATCACCTCATATATCACGTATGTATGATGCATCATGACAATTACAGTGGTTTCAATAGCATAACCTGTCATCATTTTAGTTTTTGACGTAGTTTAACTGCATGCATGAATTAATATCACATGTCATATATGACGCACCAGCTGCATAACCCCATTACATTTAATATTTGATAATTGCAATGTCTAAATCTTGTTACCATGGTGGCCACTGGATAACATAACATCAGCTGTCACCTTCATAGTTCTTGACATAGTGACTGCACGGTAATGAAACTAATAAATATTTTGAAAGTTTTCTTGAGGGAAATGATTTCCTCATCTGGCATTATAACAGAGTGGTTGTTATTTTTTCCACTGTTCCAAAGGGAGCTATTACAATTGTATTAGGCCTATATAATAATAGTAATAACTATGCAAGCATGCTCTCTGAGTACTGGAAAGATGCTTCAATTGCAAACTTTGCTGTGAGCCTTCTATATGATTTCAAATAGACCTATGGCAACTCCCCCTGCCCAAAACATGAGTTACAGGATTTATCGGTAGATTACTCATGAAAGCGCCATGACAAACCCTTTAATTTTATCAATACATAGGCTCAATTCAAAACATGAAGTCTTCAAGCACACACTGATTGTAGAGAAGCTGGTAGGGAGAATTTGGGTGTCATCTGAATCTAAAATGTAAAGAATGATATCTATTCACTGGAAAAAAAAATTGCTGGATACAAACAAAGACAAAGTGAAAACTAAAACAAACACACAGAAACAGGAAAGGATGTGTGAAGCTACAAAAGACTGACATAAAACAGATGCAGGGGATAGTGGTAATAATTTCCAGATGCTAAAATTTCTTTTCACTGCAAAACTACAAATAGAATAATTAAAAAGATAAAACAACACACTTTTACAAAATTGCTAATTAATCTTTTAAAAAAATGTGCAAGATAGAGCAGATAACGTGGTTTCTCTTTTTAGACAGGGAGCACAAACGATAACAATTTGAACATGAACATGAAACAATGACAGCTAAATAAGGAATAGATTTTGGCAAGCACACACACACAAAAAAAAGAGGCTGAAATGAGCAAGCTTGTAAGGTTTTACTCCTCCACACTACTGAGGAAATCAAATCACGGAGGGACTTGCTTGCGACAGACGTGGTGACCGATGAAGTGAAGGAGGTCTCTGGGAAAGTGACCTCGATCTGCCTTCCAGAGGTGCTGGTCTCCGCTTGGGCAACTGACCATTGAGAGATTGCGTGGTCAAAACATTGACATGACAATGTAAAGTCATCAACTCATAGACCCCTTGTATGATACCATAATTTCAAAAGAAAGGCAAAGATAAGACTAAATATTGAAAAACAACCCATCCCCTACCCCCTCCAAAAAATGAGTACTAGGTTGAAGAAAACATCTCAAAGAGTTGAACATCACTACAGCAAAGAACTAATCTCTATGTTATTGTATATCATAAATGCTCTTTTAATGTATGGTGAAATTCCAAGCAGAGCACTGTCAGTAATTCAACCCAATCTCATATTAGATCATGTCTTAGAATTGATTTTAGGGCAAGGCAGAATTTCTTTCTGGAAAATGACATCACAGCCCAAAGTTTGTCAAAGTTAGCCAATTGTTTGTAAAAGATAACTCTACACACAATCCTGTGATGGTATACTGACAAATCATTAATAAAGAAATAAATCCTTCCACATATTTGGAAAGTAAATATCTATTTTGCAGGGGACTATTGGGCATTACTATGAACTGCATCAACAATGTCATTCAACCAATGCATTGGCAGCAGGGTGAATGCACTATCAATGTCAAAAAGGTTTTGGCTGATGCATCAATTATCAGTGATATCAATACATATAATCAATTGTACATTCATCAAACTATTCCATTGTGGTACAATTTGCAACCACATCCTCTTTGCATTTATGACCTTGCAAAGCTTTACAAAGTCCATGGTTGAGGCAGTGCTTTATAACTCTCTGAATAAATGCAATCCCACATGAATGCCATGACAAATGAATATCTGATACTATCAAAGAGCCACAAATGCACAAGCTATAATCCAAATGTTGATAGAAAAATTGCCACATGAGAAGGCTCATGCGTTTATGGCACGTTATTCAAGCTAGTACCTGTACAGTTCATCTTGCACTTCTAATTCCTTGCTAACGGTCAAATCTAAAAGAAAGTGTTTGGATTTCTGTTGAGCCTTTTCAGTCGCTTCAACCAGAGTGAACTCAGGAAGTTTGGACGAAGCAAATTGCAGTAATATCCTGTGCTACAACTTGGTACAAGGCCAATTATCACTAACATACCGTACAATGTGAACATATTTATGGCATGCCTCTGTGGGTAAACCATGCCAGAAGAACAATTCATTCAATTGTCAGGAAAAGTCCTTGCAATACCCCTATTCCACAGAGATTTTTTCTCATTGGTCACTCGTCAGAAGCAAAGTTCTTTGCTTCCGGCCACCAACTGAAGTGTATCGGATTGCAGTCTGACAAATCGAACATGTGATGGTCGACCATAAGGTCAGTGGCAGACATGTCGAGCGATGATCCGATGAGGCTCACATGCGAAATCTCTGTCACTGATCTGATAGTCGACCAACACAAGTCGATTTTGTCAGGCTGCGATCCTATACACTTCGGTGGGTGGCTGGAAGTAACAAATTTTGCTTCCGACAAGCGAACGATGAGAAAAATCTCTTAGGAATGGGAGTATTATGGAGGTATGTGTAAGATCCGACTGGTCTTTGAAGAAAGAGAACCAGCAGGGCTAGTGCCCATTTGTTTCAAAACATTTTAATGTGTGTCTGTGTGTGTGTGTGTGAAACAAATTGCAGATAGAAGTAGGCCGAGTAGAGCTGAATAGATTGTTCCAGTCAGTCTACACGATCCAATGTAATTAAATATCGGTATCTAATTCTCAAGGTTTTATCCAATACCATCAATATATCTTACCACTAGATTGCAGATACTTCCTATGAGCACATGAAGCATTTCAACTATGCAATAACTCCCAGGTCTGGCAATTTGTCGCAACATATCAGGAAAAAGAATTAGACAAGGTAGTCATATTGAGAATTTAAAAAAAGGAAAAGAAATTAAAACAGGCCATTTAAGAGAGAAATATGAACCCCAAAACATGCGAGAAAGATGCATTAATGCACAAGATGCAAGAGGCTGACAGAAACTCAAACTGTACCCACTTTTCAACAAACACGTGCTTGGGCCAACCAAAGGTTTGTGTCTCAAGACAAAGCAGTCTGGACATTCAAGACTATACTGTGCTCTGTCAAGGCAAAATCAATTCCTAGCTTTTTTTTTTATTTCACAAGTAATATTACATGAAACTTGATGTCAACAAAAAATACAATATCTAGAATAATACCGCAAATTTTTAAAGTTGACTTTCAAGTGACTTTAATAATCCTTATAAAAAAAAATTTAGATTGTATTCATTTTTTCCCCTTACGTGATGAGCTTGGCATGGAGTCAGACTCAATCATCATCTTCAGGACCTCGATGGCACGCTGCTCGTTGTAGGACGTGGTGTCCACTGCCAGGTTGACCATGGCATCACTGGCTTTGGGCACTGCTCTCTTGACCTTATCTCGGACTGCGACAGTCAGTGGTGAGGAGGGTGTGGGTGGGGGGTGGAAGGAGGAAGAGGAGGAGGAGAGGGGAAGATAGAGAACAAAGAGGATGAACATCGGCACCAATACACATACAGGTCACATGACAGAACCGAGGACACAAAGCTGTTGTATTCATCATATTGCTATTTGATCTAATGTTCTGTGTTATAATTGATACTTTGCCCAGCAGGACCACAGGAAAACATTTGCCTCAGAATTTATCATCCTGTCATCCTTACTACATATTTTGGCATCTCTAACTTTTACAGCATATCTTTCCATGGAGAAAGATGTGACAGAACTGGTTACATCCATTAAGTGCGCACAAAACTGGAGAGAGATTCACAAACAACTACAAATTTTAGAGAAATATCTACTTTTACCTTTTTAAATGTTAAAAATTAAGTAATCTCTTACAGATTTAGCAATCAGTAGGTTTTTGAAAATTCTGTGACTGAAACAAACAATTCTATGTGAACACCAAAGGGTTGAAATGAAAAAGATATTTTTTTTTTTGCACTCTACCTCTTGAAATATTACACTGAGTAGTAAAAAAAAAAAAAAAAATACAGCACCATATCAAAGAAATGTGGCTTCTTGGATTTCTCACATTTATACACTGAAGAAACAGTTCTATTAGCTAATTTGTTGTTGCTAGAACATCTGAAATTCTGAGCTTTCTATGAACAGCATCTGCCCAATATTGCCACTCTGCAACCCAAATTACTGTTCTTGTCTTAAAATCAATTTTTGCATTAGTGCCGGAATGAAAACATTTCCAAGATTCTTGTATACTCACTTTGCTTTTTCTTTGCCTCAGACATTTTGGATTGCTAAACAAATGCAAACAGAGAAATTACAAAGACATTATACATCAATGGCTCAAATCATCCAATTCATTCAAACAACTGGCATATATGTCTGTATAGTATATATCAAGTGTGTGTGTGTGTGTGTGTGCATGTATGTGTGTGCATACAAAGTACGTGTAAGTGTTTGAATGTTTGTGTGTGTGAGGCAGAAAGGAGGGCTTATGTAACAACATTTTAAGTCTTAACATCATAACACCACCACTGAAAAGAATGCAGACCTTTTTACTGATACATGACTTTTATATTCACAGTATGATTTTCCTACATAAGACATCAAATGTCTTCAATTTCAAAATTTCCATCAAAACCAGCAAAGCCAGTCCTGAGAAAAATGCTCCTCTTTCATGAGTCTGCTAGTTATGATAGCCAAAGTTGTGATCTCATTTCCACACAATCAAAAGGGAGCTTTAGATTTTTGTGACACGGACATTCAGAGGGAAAAAAAAAAATCTTGATCTCGTGTCGTCTGAGTTTTCACGTTCTGTTCTGGGCCATTTTTGCGTTCGCTCAAACTCATATAGATGCAGAGAGCTATTTGATGCACTGATCATATTGGGGGTGCCATTTTATTTTTTACAGGTTGCGTGCTCCCGAAATCTACGGCTACTTTGCAACATGATGTAGGGAGAGAGAATGGCCGACGCAATCATCATCTAAACGGCTGCGTCACAAATCTAAAGCTCCCTAATATTCACAACAGAGTCAGTAGTGTTACAACACCACAAGCATGAGTAGGTGCAAAAGTAAAGAAATCACCTAATTAGACATTCAGTGCATTAGCCATGCATGACCACCCCACCCAAAAAGGATTTAACCAGTTCCCTCTATAAAGCAAAACTCTGTAAGTACATTTGCATCCCCATGAATTATCACAGACTGTGACTGCCATGATCCTTTCTCAACATTTGATGGGGTTTGGCTCTTTATGCTGGGGGGCTACAGCTACTTGTGAATGGGGGGGGGGGGGGGGGGGGGGAGGGAGGGAAGGGGAAAAGGAACTTACCCCTTTCTGCTTGGGGGCAAGTGTCTCCCCCATGGACAGCAGGAGTTGCTTGGTCTTCTCCTTGTCGTACTGACACGTTTCTAGGAGCATGTCAACCAGAGCTGGATCCGTCTTGGAGAACATGTCGCACAGCTCACTCTTCACTATTTTTTTGTTTGAATGATAATAATCGCAATTATAGTAAGTTTTTATGCAATGCATTGCAGAATTGAACAGTGTATTAATGTGCCTTACAAAAATCGATTATGAAATAGCACAGAGTATATCAATGAAAAGTTACAAAACGAATTACAATATATAGGCTGACAACGATTACCTAAAGTCTATAAAAGCTTGAAGTTTCCAATATATTTGACATAATCATGTGGATGAATTCAGATTTAGCGCATGTACATGTATGCAAGTTTGTACAATTGTGTTTTAAGTTGTTGTTTTTCTCTCCACATCAAAAGGAATGATCTGATTGTACTTTACATCATGCACAAAATATTTCAGAACAACTCAAAGAATATCATTATGCAGAAATATATCAACCTTCTTCACAATTCATTGATCATTTATCAACAAAATTATAGAGTAGAAAAAGAAATTGATTGCATAATTAGTAGGGAAAAGAGTGATTATCACAGGAAAGTTCACTCACCTTTTGCCTTGTTGGCTGCAGACATAGAGGAGGCACCAGCCTGGCCTAATGGAATATCAAACAAAATGTTAAGTGTCAGGTCTTGAGCGTCTGGATTGATTATTCATTCAAAACTTTTTCATACTTCTACCTGTGATGCCCCCAACCACATTTTCTTGAAACAAGTTCTTGAAACAATCTGACTTTATCAGGCAAAATCTCGTAGCAGCAGTGAAAGTGAGCAGATTTCTGTATGTTTTCACAATAATCAAAATGTGTACCTGCAGACAAAGCATTAAACGTTGCTGCAGGAAAATAAAATGCAAGCCATATACTCAGAGTAATTAAAGGACAAATTAATTGTTATCTAATCTCATCTGCAGTTATAAAGGTGCCAAGAAAAGTAGGCTAGTGTAGGCAGACTAAAAGCAAAGGGTAGCTGTAGTGGCATATAGCACTTTTGGTATTAAAAGCAGCAAGGTTATTTTTAGGAAGCAGCAAAGCATTTATGACAATATCTTTTAAGGTAGATGGGATTTCTTCAGTGGCGACAAGTGTTAATGACAAACATAAAATATCTGGAAAAAAATATCAATGAACACACACAGTCGCTGTTTATCTCTCAAATGCGCACATTTTTGTAAATTTCTGAGCTTGTGCAGATTAAGTAACTCAAACACTTCCATCTACTTTCTTTCCAGTGTAGAATACAAACTACAATCTACAGCTGCCAATTTGAGGATATGGTGATCACTGTTGAAGCAAAACTCTCCATGGACTTGATTGGTTTAAGAGAAAAAAACACAAAAGTGCAACTGTATGAGAAACAATCTACTTCTTTGTCATTCACAATCTACGCATTCCCATTCTTGTGTTTTCTTTAATCAGTTACAAATGTAATACTGAGGGCAAAATTGAGCGACAAATCTTAAGATATTGATATTTTGCATGAGACAGTACGATCTGCATGACGATGCATCTCCATCAACTGATGTTATGAAATGACTCAATCAATTGATATTGAATATTACATACTACTCAAATGGGCAAACAATGCAATAATGAGAACATTGATGGAATGACTTTGTCTTCTACCCTTAACCACAAATGAAAGGGTCATGAAACACAGGTCAGCTAAAATGTAGGACCTAATACAGACAACTACAGTGAACTGTACATGTACATGTAGTTCCATACATCACAGAGTCATGCTAAAAAAAATGGACAAAAAAAAAATTACGCAAGTAGTGGGTACACTTCAGTACAAGTTTAGACACCTAGTTGTACACAAATGCATTCATGTCCATGAAAACACATGGAAATGTGGTGTCTACAATGGCACAAATCTTTGGAACACATGTGACTAGGAATCTGAGAGATAATCTAAAGAGGCAGACCTTTTTGTCCCTAAAATATCATCTCTTCTTTCCAAAGTCAATTCAAGTTTTGGGCAGAATGTGACTATAGCATACATGTACCTTGATGCAAGCAAAGCATAACTGCACTTGGAAACAGGGCTGCCAACATTAGCTATGTTCTCATTGTAAAAATTGTGAAATTTGGGTCGTGATAAAGTCACATCTTTTTGACTTATTGGTCCTACTGTAAACAATTTTGAAACATGGGTTGCGATCATTTACTAAGAGCTGACCTGCACATGTACATGTACATGAATACAGGTATGCTTACTACGTCACAGTGCTGATGCAATAAACCGCTGTGCACTACAGCTAATAAAAACAGCAAGGCCCGATCGCTATCCACACTGCACAACTTTGCATCATTTTGCAGAATAATGTACAATCTGTGCAATTTGGATCGTGACCCAAATCTTGCAAAATAATGCCTCACTTCTTCCGTTCACACTGTACAAATTTCAAAATTTGGGTCATGATCCTGCGCAGAGTTGTGCTTGCTTGGTAGGGATGTGCATATTAAGTACAATGCAGTTGCGAGAACAAAACTCACACACACTTTACACATACACATCCATTCTAAGTGAGGGTTTCTACAAATCATCCTGTGGTATATCAAATACTTAGATTTGTGGATTTTACAGACCTTGCTGAGCTTGCTTTGAACTTTGTTTGAATTCCGATGTGGACGGCATAACCTCAACAGGTCAGTTTAAATGTACATTGTACAGTTGTATTTGAATTTACAGATATTTTCTTTGAAGAAACTAGTGTAGTACAACAAGCTCTCCCATTTACATGGACCCTTACATACTCAAAGCATTTCAATACTGTAAAACCAGAAATATTTGTGGCATGAAACTTTTGCGAATTGGAACTGATGGCTTTTGTTCGCAGCATGAATTTTTTGTGAATTGCCACTGGCATTTATTATGCAATGATGCAGTAGCCAATAACTTTCCCCTGCATTATCATTTCGCAAATCTTGGCTCCTTACGAAATTCACACAAATTTCATGCACGTAAAAATTTCTTGTTTCAGTGCTTGGAGTGCACTTCGCATGCATTAGTTGTTGCTATGTGAGGCGTGACTTGAGAAAAGCTTCTTAACTGACACGTACAACTTTTGTCTTGAAAGTACACATAAAGATTGAATACAGTTGATAAACCAACCAACTGCATGAAAATACGCTGAATTGACAAACTTTGCACAATTACATGACGCACACGGATGTGGAAGGGAGAGGGGAGTGAGAGGTAGGCAGCACTAATTGACAACACAGTGATACTATCAGGGAGGTGTTGTAGAAGAATTGGAATCTCTTCGCCATTAGTGCAAATATGATGGCATGGCAGCTCTTCTCATTAAAAAAAAAAATTAAAACAATAACGAATGACCTGAAGAAACTAATACAGGAAAGGGCATGAGGGAGTGAAATTCATTGGGTTATACTGTAAAAGTGGAAATTTTCGAGCATTTCGCACAACCAGACGCGAGCGCGAAAAATACAAGCATGCAAATATTTTTGCATGCCATATGTTCCAGGAGTCGATGTCCTAATTCCGTGGAATTAAAAACACGCGAAATCCATCTTACCCGGCTAAGCGTGAAAAATTACTTGCGCGAAAATATCCACTCTTACAGTATACGAAAGACGAATGAGCATGCAATGTTGACACTCCAGGGATTAAAGATTAAAGGGACACTTGCTCAAGTCGGTCTCCGACGTGGTGACAGTCGTCGTGAACGAGGTCTCTGGGAAAGAGACCCCCAGCTGCCGCGCTGGGCTACTGGTTGCCGATCGAATTGGCGACGACCCACCGGCCATGCCTTCAATGAGCGTGCAGACAAAGACGCGGAATCAAAACACAACAATATCAACTGCATATATAGCGTGATGACCTGTATTGAAGTATTACCTACTCTACTGTTTCAATGTCAGCAGACACTCTTGCGTAGAAATAGAATACAGCGAGAAAATGCAATCACTTCCTGCGTTGCAGGGATGCTGGGACCAGTGCTAATATTCCATCACAATAAGAGTTCAGTTTCTCATTGCCTTATCATAGGTCACATTTTGTTCAATCTATTTCATTGATAAATGATAGGGTTTTTGGTAGCACGAGGTACCAGATAAAAATCTGCCATTTTGTTGAATAATCAATTTTTACCCCAAAATGGGTAAAAGCAGTTATTAGTGGTTTACACAAGTTTTTGCAGTGCTCACTAACTGTCAGAAAAACTCTATGGATTACTTTACAATTACGGATATTGGGTTTCCCAATTTTTACTGGAACCTAGATTCTGTTCATTCTGAAATATAGAATTTAAACTGTCAATTTCTCTCATTTAACACATTAATGCAATTGTTCAAGTGTGTGCACTTCCTTACCTGCAAAACTCTGTAACTTTGGCAATCTTTCTTTGCCATTATAATCAATGATTGTACAAATTGCATGTAGGAAAAGATGAGAAATTGCATGTCACCATACAGATCAAGCAAGACAGCCTCACCTTTTCCCTATCATTCCCTCAATGATTTTTTATTTCTTTGTTAAATTATTATTATCACTGCATAAGATTATCATAATCATTCTTTGTACATGATTATGGCAGTGCTGAATTATGCTAAATTTGTGTAACCATACATCCTATGAACAAGAGATGGTGCTACATGTGTACACAATGGTGTAACCGGTGGTATAACGGTACCCAAGGGTACAGTGTGCTGCACCACATGCAGTATTCCGAGAGGCAGAGGCGTAAATGTTATTGCATTTGTTTCCACTAGCCATCCCCCTCCTATTGAAGCACACAAGAGTTACCTATATATGTAGGATGATACTACATGCTTTGTTATGGTATGAAAAAAGAACAGAAACACAAAAGAAAACCAAGGTGGCCAATACCAAGTCTCCAACTGTACAAAGGAAATGACAAACAAAGAAAGGGAAGTCCAGCCACCTTGCTCAAATATAAAGCTTTAGCCAAGACACAGATGTGTGGTGAGACATTGCTTACACACACTGTGTACGCACAGGATGGAGACGAAAGGACACTGTATACGCTATAATTTACGCATACATAAATTTTTGTGAATTGCCGCTGTCACACATTTTCGCGAGTGGTTAAATTCGCGATTGGGGGACCAGAGAAAATATGAAGTGGCAATTATAAAGAAAGTGTGAATTTTCAACTTACTAGCAAATAAGAATGATACTAGTTATACACTGCATGAAAAAGACTTGTCAAACTCTGCGAACTAGTAAGTTAGAATTCAACATTTTTGAAGTGGTTAAGTCCATCGCGCTAGATTTCTGACGAGTGGTCCCCTAGATTTCTGACGAGTGGTCCCCTTGCGATAATGGATTGGCTCTCTACAGTACCGGTATTCGTAAGTAGACGTGGACGTGCGTAAACAAGCTTAGCCAGTATGGTCTGTTCGGTAAGCCGTGACATGGTATACTAATGCTGAAATGTTCGTATCATCAAGGCAAGGGATTCATTTTGGAAGGTAATATTTTCACGTGTTGTTAATTTCGCGAATAGCTCCCGACTCGCGAAATTCGCGAAAATAAAACCCCCACGAAATATATAGCGTATACAGTATCATGTATTCCTCAAGCAAGCTGAAAGATGAAGAAGTTAGATAGCTACAGTATTACATCGCTTTGAAAGACTTGCAACACATGCTCTTTCGGCTCTACAGCAGTACTGAGGCAAACTACCGCAGGGAGAAAAATTTGAAATCTCTCACGAGCTCCGGGCGGAGTCTTCCCCATCACCATCATCTTCAGCATCTCGACGGATTGTGCCTCATCATAATTGGTGGCATCGAGTGCCTGGTAGAGCATCTCATCGGTGGCCTCTGGGACCGCTTTCTTCACCTTCCCATAAACTGAAATGACCATTCATTTCTTTTGTTTTTGTTTGTGTTGTTTTAAGGTATGGGGGGGGGGGGGAGGTCAGGGGGGCGTTTCATCAACGAGTTCGTCGGAGGCTTTCACCGACGAATTTGCTATCAGCCAATCAGACGCAAGGATTTACAATGACAACTGTTAAAAGCTAATGAAATCCTTGGTCTGATTGGCTGATAGCAAATTCGTCGGTGAAAACTCCGACGAACTCGTTGATGAAACGCCCCCCAGGTGTGACCAAACTTATTCCACGATATAGGGGCCACACCCTAGATAATTCATGAGTGTGCATTAAAGGAAATGAAACCCAAAAATACTGTACATGTGGATTGAGTGAATGCAGCAATATTAGTGGAACACATCAGTGACAGTTTGAGGACAATTAGACATCAATCTGTATAAAAGTTATGAGTTTTTAAAGTTTTAGTGCCACCAATGCTGGATGTAAAGATGACACTTCGGGATGTCATGTATGGAAAATGATATAAAGAAAATACAGGGGAAATTTCAGATGTCACAAATTGTTGTAATCTTCTCATCCAGCAATGGCAGCATCAGAACTTTAAAAATTCGTAACATTTTAACAGATAGCCCCATTTTCCTCAAACTTTCACTGATTTGTTCAAGTAACATTACTCAATACTGCATTCACTCAATCCAATGTACATGTACAGAGTTATGTACAGTTGTATATTTGGGTTTCATTCCCCTGTAAGTAGGCAACACTTATAAGAAAACAGAAATCACTTCAACACTGATCAAAATTACCATGTAAGCAATTGCTTCAATCCAGTTGAAAATATGGAGGGAAGAAAATGAATCACAAAGGAAATAATTGGTCTTTCATTTTCTCAAATAGAGCACTTCATCTCTTCCTGCTGGACTACATGAGGAAGGAGAAGTAATATATACACTGCCGATGTGCATTTGGTTTTTCAACATCTCAATAATGACAATCTTTTGTAATTTGTTCTATTTCATCACACGTTGGATTGAAATCTCCCCAACTCACCATGGGCTTTCTTGGAATCTGACAGGCGAACCTGGACAAAAACAAAAATGAGAGAACAAAAACACTCAAACAACCGTCGCACAAAAATTATGAAATATCAACGACAACTCATGAAGATTTCAGTCAAGTTACTTCTGAGTCAGAAGAGTCAATCCATATAAGATTACTTGCTTCTTACACCTGTTCCACCTCACCCCATTTTCTTTCTAATTCCTCAAAATTTCCAAATTACTCCATTCCAAATTAGTTGATGAAGTCAAGCACTGTGCTTACGTATGAAACAGAGTTTATCAGAAATTTATTATACTATCACACACACAAACAAGGATGTGACTTGAAATTATAAAAAATAATGCCTCCGGCACCATTTCGTGGCAGAGGCATAAAAAATCATATAGCCTGCTAACCTACACATATGCACAACTTGGGCTAGTTCTAGGGAGACCTTGACAATTTTAACTTTACCTTTTAGGCTCATAATATGTTTATTTCACAGAAATCAGAGCCACTAAGGGACCTGTACTGTATTTTGAAAGAAAAATAGAACAATGTATTGGGAAACAGAGTCTTCTGAAGAGTGGTCCTTTTTGTGTTATTTTCATTTTTGTCTGCTTTACACCCATTTACATTTACCTCGAATTTTCTGCCATGCCTGCTTTATATCTTTACCTTCAACTTTTTCTTCAAGGTACATAATACATAAAATGTATATTGATTTTGCCTCTAATTATACTGACAGTTTGTTGAATTTTGATATATTGTACTGACTATGGAAAGCAGAAATAAAAGTGAGCTGAACAACCTGCAATATATATACTTTAAAATAACAAGTGTGATCATACAATAGATATTACAAATTTTCATAAAAGAAATAAATAAATGACATTATTATTGCATTTCATCTTCTTTATATTGCACTATTAATGATGCCAGCGGCAGCTCTGTATGCAGTTTGGTTATCACACATGGGCTTACACATTTATTTGTAAATTAAAACCCCTCTGCAGCACCACAGTATGAAGTAAATATGCTAAGGTGCGCAAAGTGACATGACAAAATGCATACATAGTGCATAATGCGAGTATCACACAGAAAAGATATACACATACAGTATACATATCAGATTATAACAGCAATGGTCCCTCACTTGAATACACATACTTACAGAGAGAAATAAAAGTGATATTACAGCACAGGCTCAGTACGAACGCTGCTTCACAATGAAAGGAAAATCAAAAACATAGTTTCCACACACCCCAAAAATCACATTTCTTTTCATTTCAGTATATTTTTTCATCACCAGTGAACAATGTAATTAAGTATTGATGTATCAGGAATCATTAATCAAACAATAAAACACAGTTAAACAAATCATTAAAATTATTGTACATAGTTAACAAATATAATCAACATGAATACAAAAATAAGTTCCAGCATCATACGAACAAGCAAACTTCAGACTGTTGAATTAAGCTCATAATGTTCAACCCAACTAAAGACAACTAGCAAAATCATACTCGAAGCACACAAGTCATGAGCATTAATTTGATAAGTACCCTATGATACAACTGTACCTCGTAAACTCCAAGGACACCTATAACACTCTGCTGATTTTCATACAATGATATAACTTGCATGCACTGAACTTATAGACACAGAAGAAAATAATGTGTAACTGAATTCTGAGTGGCAAAAGCAGTGTAGGGATTAATAGTTTTGCAACAGGGTTAGCAGTGAACTATATTCATTGTCCATTCAGCCAAAATCATATGACATTCCTCACACAAGTATTCTTCTCTGACAACATCTAATACATTTGTACATGTCTTAACAACTTTACATTAATAAGAAGCTATTGAAGCTGGCCCTACTCTTCTCCAATACCATGACACACAAATCACGGCTACTGATTTCAAAATTATGAAATGCATATTGAATTCCACAAACCATTTCATCAGTATTGACGAACCCAGGTGAAAATGATAAAAAATATTGTTTACTGACAACAACTTTTCTTTTTACTCTTTACAGTCAAAGTCTATTGCATACACTACACGAACATATACACATATATACACTGTACATGAATTCAGACACAATACAATCCACATTTACATAAAATCTTGTACTAGACTTTCCAACTTTATCGTTATAAAGTTATAGTAATAAATCAAAGTTACACATTATGAGGGACAACAAAAGACTATCAGTCTAGCTTTACTGTTAATAACCATGCAGTTACCCAACAAATGTAACATCAGACATGTACAGTAATTTCAACACCTGGGACACATTTCATAAAAGATAGCTGGGATAACAACTCTTGAATACTAGAATAGCAACTACATTTGTACTTGTAGCAAAAGCCTGTCAGGAAGCATGATTCTTGTCATTACCATGACACTGGACATTTATTTCCAGCAAGAGTGGCTATCAAAAGAACTTTCTATGCCCAGGACATGCGGAGGCAGGCTACGTGTGCTGAATTTGCACCCTACACCAAGAGCCAGTTGCCTCTCCTGCACCAGCAAACGCAAACCTCTGCAGATCTCCGTGCTGTGTGACCCGACAGGACAACGAATGCATGCAGCGAATACCTGGGGTACTTACTGCTTACCTTCTCGAACAGCACAATCATGGTCTCTCCCAGGGCGAGCAGCGCCTCCTTCGTTGTCTCCTTGTCCCACTGGCAGGACTCGAGCAGCATCTCGATGAGGGTGAGCTCCGTGTCGGGAAACATCGCAACCATGTCCCTCTTCACTTTTGTTGTTGTTTTTTTTTATGAAAAATGTTTTAACAAAGGTAGTGACAAAGAAGCGTAGTCAAAGTAAGCACACAGTCTTCCATTTGTTTGCTGTTGGTTTGGTGTTTTTTGTTTTGTTTTTTGGGGGGGTTTTCTCATAAGTTTGATTTCCATCAGAAATGAATATTCATCTGGTGAAATGATATGATTCATTCATTTATCATTACAATGAGCAGTTTTTCTTGAATATTTCCTTGTGAAATTAGGTCATGTCTGCATACACAATCCATGATGAAATACTCATTCCATGAAGAAAGAAGCAACATAATTTATATATGCCAAAAAAAGGGGGGAAAAGAAAAGAGATTGTAGTTTTGCTACAACTCCTAAGAAACAACATACTGAATTTATGTTGGAAATTACAGTTTATTTAAGTGAAATAAATGAACCATGAGATCAATTACTGAGCTAAGAAAATGTTGAAATCTTTCAGAAAAAGTAAGCTGCAAATTTTTAGATAACATCTAAAATCATATTGATGTCATGTAAGGCAATTTGAAAAACGTGTAGCACGTGAGGAATTGACCATATAAAATATCATAACTCAAAGTTGCAAAACACCTCTGTGTTTATTTGTATTCTTTCCAGAGTCCTGTAACACAAAATGTACCACAGTACATTCTATTATTTTCCCCACAGCTTACATGTACATGGTATTATCAACACTTGGTTTACAATGAAACTTACATGGGAGACAATAAGCAAGTTTGTAGTTCTACTTTGCATATGAACAGAAAAAAAAAATGTCATTTGTACATGTGTACCAACAGGCATGTTGGTTATCAAATTTACTGAGATAAGCATCTGTCTTAAAATGAATATCCATGCAATTCTTATATATAAATGGTGCTTGCCAGCACATTCACCTTTACAGAAGCCTGGTATTTGGCAATATTAACAAACAAACAAAGAAAGTTTGTTAATGTATTCAATGCAACAATGAAATTGTTGCTTTCTGAGGGTTGATCAATGGACCATTCTAGTCACCTTGTCTATGCAAGATCATTCTTTGTGTCAACATGAATTCCAAGAATTGTTACGTCGGGCAAGTTTACTCATTATGTCGCTTTGAAAATGAGTGAAGTGCCAAACCAACTCAGAAAAAAGAAAGGTCAACTGTACTTTATAGCCAACGTACACATGAGCTAATTACAAACTGGCTTATATTGAATCTGTCATCATTCAGAGGGAAAGCCATGCAAACTATAAAGATACTGATGCACACATGCACCATACATCATAACAACCTTTTCACAAGCTGCATCATTAGTGCAGAGTTACACATTCTCAGAGTCCCATATTTTAAGGCATATTCATGATTGCATTTCTTTGTACCTCTTGAATGTACATCTGCTCTTAGTTATCTATGCTACGTTCAAACAAAGAAAAAGCAAATAACTGTCTCATGCATCACAAGGTTTTATAAAATCTGGGGTCTTGGAATATGCTGCAGTAAAAGCATCTGATATTCATCTGTTTCTACACTTTGCCACTTTAACATGATAATGACATAGCAGCCTTCCAATGCTTGTGAATGTTGGGTTCTACAAGATACACCAAACAATATTAAATAAAAAAATACATAAAGTATACAATCTGACTCATTGCAGAAAGCTAACATGCAGACAAAAGGTCATGGGTCCCCCCCCCCCCAAAAAAAAAGAAGAATTAGCTACTTCTCAGAAGGAAGTCTCCCTGTTAGATGTAATACAGCTTTAATCTAAAACAGTGGTTTTTTTTTCATTTGTTTGTTTGTTGTTGGTTTTTTTGCAGCCTAGACCATACACATATATCTTTCAGCTTTAAGCGACACATGCATTCATTTGCAAGGCTGCTGATTGAAGCACTAGCTCCTTCAACGGCACATTGCATGCAAGGGGACACGGATGGAGTTCTCAAGGTTGGCAACAAGACCACTGACCACTAGAATGGGATCGGATGGGACAAGGATGATGGGGACATCACAAGGGGTCAAAGGGTTAACATCCCATCAAGAATTCACTTACACTCTAGTTTCGCCTGCATCGACATTGTACCAGATGCATTCTATGGGAAAGGTAAACAAAGAAACTCTTGGTGATATAACATGATGTCAAATGCTTTGCTATGACTTAATGATCAGCAGCCTAACAAGGAGACATTTTTATCATAAACTAGTTTTACTACATAATGGTAATATTGAACATTTTTTCAAATGCGTTAATGGAAGGTCACTTTCAACACAGTAGGCAAACTTCCATTTTACAAACATTTCTGCGCATACAAGATTTTGCATTTCAAAGCATCTGTACAGGTACAACACAAGTCTGCAGCAGTTTTCTACATAATCTCAACTAGCATATTGTGGAGAAAACTTAACGACATTCTTCATAGAATGACTGGATATGTGTTTTTACTATACACTTGCACTTTCAATAATGATGATAATGACAATGACAATAGTAACAATAATAATGACAGAAATACTGAAAGCAGTAGTAGTAATAGTAATAATGATAATAATAACAAATCACATTCACAATGTGCGTCCTGCTAAAGCTACAGTGAAGACTTTGTTTACCAACAAGAGCTTCAACAGTGCAATTAGAATCAAACTCCACAACTACACAGAACACCATCAAATTGCTTAACAAGTTATACACACTAATTTCTTAATCAACTGACATTGTACAACACAACATATAATCAATGTCAATTAGTAAGTACTGCGTTAGCCCTACAATGTAGGGAATTTGATAGGAAAGCACTGAAACCATGTTCAAGTGCTAATTAAATCTGAACCCAGAAACACTATTTCTTATGACAACAATGCTGCATGACAGAGCTGTAGTGACATCACATTCAGCGCTCATTGTTTGAAAAATAACTCCATGGCACACATGCAATAGACATCTATGCTCTTACCCTTTTGTACTAGAAAAGAAATTAACAGTAATGAAAACAAATGAATAGGCACGACCAACTCAAATGTTTGAAAGGATAAGGGAACTCTCATTACAAGACAATAATATCTTGGGTATAAATGTACATATTTAAAATACATAAGCACACAAATCTTTTACATGTATTTGGAATCATATTTGTGTGTGTAAATGTGAAATTCCCAGTTTGATATTTACTTCGAACAATTTAGAAACCATTTACATGTAGATCAAGAAGTGAAATACCGGTAATGCAAGCTCATGAAAATCATTTCTAACAGAAACCACTTCAACAAAGACTTTGGCATACCTACTGACACAAGACAATGAGAGAGAAAAAAAAAAAAGAGGAAAAGGGAAGCGATATTTTTGCTGTAATCACATCTTTTCTAAAAGGATAACGACACCTTATGATGTCGCTTCATGACAAGTGGGAAAAGCCTGAGGTAAGGAGGCTGCTACTATGAAAATAAATCACAAGGACTAGGGAAGGAGGCTGTTTTACCTGCGTCTGTTCCTCCCTCCGCTTGGCAGACTGGACGCGGCGACGCTCCCGCTCCTTCTCCAGCTTGGCCTGCTGCTCCTGCCGACGCTTCTCCTCCTCCATCTCCTCCCGCGCCCGCGCGACGGCCGCCTCCCGCTGCTGCTGGGCCACCTTGCATGACGGACAGGTTTGACCTGACGATGGCACCTGTCGAACAAGATGTTTTCAGGTCTGGTGACGGGGTGTTCGTGTGTACACTTGTAATTTACACAACTATTCAGGCAAATATCCTGTAAACTTCCTAATTAATCTTCTTCAAGGGTAATCTGCCTCCTAAGATTATTGTAGATATCAGTCAGTTTTGTGAGAGTTAGACTACTTTACCGTAATTTCACCCTGATCTTTATGAGGGAAATAAAGTGGGTTCACATGCATAAGTGCATGGCTCCTACAAAAGGGCATTAAAGTGTCTTGCTAAAGGCAATGCGGCACACTGGCACTGGGCCGACAGTTCTTGACCAGTAAAAATAATTGTCGGACCATTAACTTTTTCGGGAATAGACCAGAAAAACATGGAAAAACTGGGTACTTTTTGGTCTGACAGACAGGTCGGACCAGTTGAAAAAAATGGGTTAGTGTGCAGCCCTGTCAAAGGGCACTACCACCAGGCTGGAACTCAAACCTCATACTGTGGATTGAAGCCCATCATCTTATCCAGGTACATGGTCTTAACCGCTCAGCCATGTTGGCTCCGTCAATATCTTTGACAGCAGTTGTATTCTCATCTTGCCGCTCCTCAGTTGACAAATGATGTCGATATTTGATTTCAGTCTTCATACTAAACAGTCTACTCCAGTTTATTCTTCTAGGTTTCCATGGTAATTCACTTAGGGCTCTATGTTTAATGTATGGCTTGCATATGTGCTTTTCCACTGTGACAGGATCACATGAATTAAGGTTGATGTTACAAAGTATCACTTGAATCAGAAAATGTAAAGGGAATTTAGTCCATCTCTCTCACCCTATATGGCACCTACAATGTACGTATGCACTGCAACTGGCATCGATTCTCTGCAAAATATTTGCTCACTTTCAAATGGTTCCCTTTGTCTATCAAAAACAAAACAACTGTTAAACAAGTTTTATACTTCCACATCTCAACACATTACTGACATCAAAATTTATGTTCGCTGTTCAATAAACAAAAGATAAACATACTTGGGCCATATCTGGAAAAATATTTGCCAATCTGCTACTATACGCAAATTACTAAAACTGTATATAGAAACCCTCATAGAAGTCAATGTCATAATAATAAATTACAATCATAAGAGATGATGAGCACTTACATCAATTGATTTGCACACTTTGCACTTGGGCTTGATGATTGGCTGCATGGGAATCTGCTCCGCCTTGAAAATGAAAAAAAAAAGTCACACAAATATACTATCAATTATGCATTTTGAAATAAATACTTCTGCTTGATATCTAATGGAACAAAGATAAAAAGAATTCAAGATTATGCAAAAACATTTGTAACAGGCATATATAAACATAGAATCATCACTATGTGACACTCATTCAGAATAGCACTCTTCTGAGCCTAAACTACAAGTGATGAAAAACAACAATGGCAATATTAAAAAAAATTCTTTCCTTCTTATGGCTATCCCTCTCAATTTCTAAATCATACTCTGCTTTTTAAATCCCACATTTATGGCCGGGGATTGGCGTGGTGGTCCACTCCATTTTCCTTTGGGAGGTAAACGTCAACTTTTTTGTTGATTACCTATTTTTACATCTGCTCATGAATCTTTATCAAGTTCAAACCAGAATTCAAATATCAAAATTAATTTTTTTTTATTTTTGTATTTTTTTTTGTTGCTAGTAGTGTCATGCTCAGCCTTTTCGAACTTATCAAGTGTAAGAGAACACAAACATAAAATCATTGAAAGAACTGAGACGGTGGAAATTTACTTTATATTTTTTATTATTGCTACTGAGGAGGAATTAGTAGACAGATGTATGAAGGAACTATAATTACACGTGGCATTCTGGGTGATGGCTGCATTCTTGGCGATGCTTGCTGGGCTTGGTACATTTGCTGACGAGGATCGGTCCATTGAGTACTTCTTGTTTGGTGATTGATGTAAAAGCTAAAGAGGCAATAATAATACAAGATATCACCTCATGTCATAAGGTGAAGGATGATGCAGCATGTAGGTATGCAGTACTATTAACATACTCAGCTTAGTCCTTGACTACAGACAAAATACATTTTTTTTTTCAATATTCTTATCAGTAACTAATTCATGCATAGTGTTCTATGTTGGGTGCATCACTTCACATTGATGGAGATTATTTTCTTTGTACTGCCCTTCATGTCAGTGTCCCCCATTCAGAAAAACAGACAACAAACTAAACATGAGATTGAGATTTGTCTCCCTTTCCTAACACTAGTCACTACTTTCTTTTTGCATACCTTTTGTATTAATTTAATTAATTTAGATCTATTAGTACAGTAGGCATACTATACAGTTTGGCCCATTGGGGTAGACGAGTAAAAGAGGATAAAATTTACCCTTGTATTGAGTAATTCTAAAGACAGTGAATTATAAACCTGGGGATCTATTTTTAGACCTATTCTAGACTCTAGACAGCCTAGACTCACCACCATGACTACCGACACTTGGATCTAGAGCTAGGCATAGATCTAGATTTCTAAATTCTATGAAAATTTCTAGATAGTTTCTACACAGATCTAGATGCTTAGATCCAGTGCCATATATGAAGAGAGTCTGGCCATCTCGGTTTTTGGCTTTAATATGAGTTTTGAAGCCTGTGATTGGTTAAAGCTGGTCCCGTGAACTTCATGGAGCCGTGTCGATACCAAAGTGCGCTCATACGCAGTGCCCATTGTTCATTACCCCTTATTTGGCTTGCTTTCATTATCACGTCCATCGTGTAATACGCAGGGGAACGAGTTGGCGTCCAATTCAGCAGTTGTCAAGAGAAGACTCCAGAGACTCCAACTCTCCCGCTTTCGAGATCTCCCGCCGAAAGTCCATTTTTGCAAATCTCCTGTTCTCCCGCTTGAGATTCAATTTCTCCCGCCCTGGCTCTGTGTCTCCCATTGGAAAGGATTTCTTACTTACTGCCATCGTATGTTGAAAAATAAGCCTTAGATAGCACGAGAGAGCATCTAGAACCCCGGCCGCAAGGAACTTCGCGCTCGTGATGTGCCTTTCACGCACATCAACTTGGGGTCTCCCGTTTGCAAGGGGTTTCAGGCGGGAGAATCTCCAGATCAAAAGGGGCTTGGGGTTGGAGTCTCTAAGACTCTCTTTACTAGACTCTAGAGTCTAACGTTAGTTAGCTAGATCAGTCTGGGAAACCCGCTCATGAGGCCTGCTCGTGCACGGAGAGGTGAGAGCCGCAGAAAAAAGCACCGAAAATGAACCCGCTGGCGCCCGTGTTTCGATGGGTCGCTGTGCATCGGTTGATTAAAACTCGATTGTTGTAAAAAAGAACAGACAGAATTTTTTCCTCTTTTCATCATGGATAGTGGACATGTGTGTGTAACAAAAAATCACTGCAAAGTTGCGACAATTTATATGCCACTATTGTCAGATGGGAGATGAATAAAAAGTGAACAGGGAGCTTCATGAGTCTCTCTCCCCTTGGGCGTCATGAGGCTCTCTGGAGGCCTCGTGAGGCAGAGGAGTGCTTGTACGGGGGAGCAGGCAGGCCTCATGAGTGGGTTTCGAGGACTGAGATAGAGCTAGAGTAGATAGTCTAGAGTACTGGACCCAGTTTGCAGCAGGTTAAGGCCTTTTCAAGGGTATTTAGTACTTACAAATTGTATAGTAGTATTCTGGTAAAACGGGCAACAGAAATTTTTTTTAATTTTTTTTTTTAAAATTCGAAGAGGTACCAAAGGCCTCTTGACACTGCATCACAATTTTGCATGGTGGATAATTTCCCTAATCATACTCATAATAATCAATTTTATGCAGAAAATTTGCAACCACCAAGAGGACCCGGTTTGCGGCAGGGGGTCCAGTTTGCAGCACCCCACACAAAAATGTCCCCTGATTTCTTCAAACATTAAAATTTTGCAAAAACAAAATATTTTTTGATGGTCCAACTAGTTTTCAGCTTGTTAGAACGCTTTATTTGGATTCATTATCTCGATCCTTCATGATTTCATAGTTTTCCAAGATTGCATGTATTTCATCAATTTCCATCCATTTTGACACGTGAAATAGCGCAATGTGTGTAAATCCCATAGGTGTGCCACAAACCGGACCCATCCCCGATATTTTGGTCACTGTTGCAATCCTCAACACTGACAAAGGAAATGAATGTTAGAATATTGAACACAGTTAATACACGAGGAATCCTTACCATGCCAGGCCTCTTTTGATAGTACAGATTTTGTAAAAAGATACAAACAAGGGATGATGGTGGTTGCCTAGCAACAGAACAAAATCTTAATGTTTTGTTAAGAAAGTCATACTTTTTTTTTAAAACAGCGTGACACAGTAACGTTATACAGGCGGTTTAAATTAGAATCATGAAGGCCATCATCCTGAGTTAAGTTATTTCATGATTCTGGTATCAAAAGAAAGCTCTTCACCAACTTCAGTTGCTCTTCAAACAAAACAATTTAGAAAAAAAAAAACCCTTCTAGTTCTACTTTTGAAGATATGGTCAGATATTCCTAGGGGTGCCGCAAACTGTTGCCCCGACTCTAACCCCGTTGTGGGGCGCTGTAGCATAGTATGGGGTCGCTGCTGCGGTTATCCCAACTCTAACCATAGACCACGTAGACTAAGTCGTTAGAGTCTACGGTTACGTCTAACTAATTTATATGATACGACACTGGTCAGAACTCGAGACGGCAAAATCGTGAAATAGGCCCCACCGCAGTGCGCGTGCACCCGTGCGTTAGCAAGCAAGGGTAGGTCCTAGGGTTAGGGTTAGGGTGTAGGGTTAGGGTTTAGGGTTAGATAGGGTTGTATTTATGGTTAAATTGGCCGTTAAATTAGTCGAGGGACATTAGAGAGTCCTTCCAAGAAGAAAGAGAGGACGAAAGATGCTATGCTGTGGAAATCGGCCCCACCGCTGTATCAATTTTGCGTAAACGCCGTTTGGTGGGGCCGCATTCACGAGTATTATACTGTGGAAGGAAGCCCCACCGCCGTGCTTACCTACCGATGAACGCCACACTGTGGGGCTGAATTCACAAGTATAAATAGGCGAGCCGCCGTAGGCGTCTAGTATTAGTAGTAGTACGGACACGCATTGGTGGGGCCTATTTCACGAGTGAACGTTTATGCCCTCGAGACGACTCAGATCCATGCGAGAATTAAACTGCCGAAGTTGTTGCTACTTGAAAAAATCATACTCATATATCGATTTACCTAACTCTATGGTTTACACTATGTGTTATTAATTTTCTTATATCTTGATAGATCTAAGTGCTATTTACATGTTAGTTTATCAACATCCATTTCTTTCAACCACAGCTAACACTACAGCAAGGTCACTGAGGTGTCAATAAACAAACAGTAAATCAAGTGTATGGGACTACACAATCAAAAGTAGACCACACCTCTCTCGATCTCCGCAGACGTTTATACTTACTATCTACCAAGGTTGGGATCATATTTAGCCTCCCAGCCTGCTGGCATAGGCATATGGGCCCATGGAGGTGCACCACCAGCTTGAAGCGTAGCCATATCTCAAATGTGAAGTCAAAATACGATGCAAAAAGGTGATCTGCACAATTCCCGTCTATGCTTTCGCGCATTCGCGTTAGAAATACCACACTACTACAAAACAACAACTGAGTCGATCGAGTACGTACACGAACTAGGTACACGAGATACTAGTACGATCATAGACGATCGTCACACATACAGCACATACGCATGTAGCACCTGCGATCAATGCATTGACCTTGTTCTAAAAATAACCATGACAGCTCCAGCCCGGGGAAATTATTAGAACGTTAAAACAGTAAAAACCATGGAAAAATCATGTCATACGTCTATTGCTGATCATGTAACGAAGTCGAGCTAAAAGTAAACCAAATTAAGCAAGACCCCCCAAAAAAAACAAAAAACAAAAAAACAAAAAACAAAACAAAACAAAACAAAACAAAACGAAACACCAAAAACAAAACAAAAACAAACACACACACAAAACAATTATTGACTTATAAAACTTTGAAGCTGTGTTTTATGCCTGGCTCTTGTTTTTATTGTTTTCCCTTATATTGCATTGTGTTCCTGTAGGCCTATAAGACTCTATTTTCTCTGGTATCGAAAGTCATGGAATAAATCAAAAGAATCTGCATGCTATCTCTGACAGAATACTAAAAGAATTACTTTCTTAGCACACAATACGCTGTAGGGAGGTGTTGTAACTCAAATCTTGATATAGGATACAGTATGCAGCTATAGGCCTAAGCCATTTTCTATCCCAACAATCTATTGTATTGCCTCCTTTTTTGGGGGGGGGGGGGGGAAGGTGGTCCATTTCACTTTGTTCTTCATCCATCGGAAAAGACAAGGGGAAAAACGACAAAGTAAATAACAAGAGACAAAAAGCACGACAAGTGAATCAGAGCTGATACATCCAATATATAAAATCATATTGTATAATGTATAACAGAAATACAACAACAAAATAAACAAATTAATCATACTATCAATTCAATTCAGTTCAATTCAATTCAATAGTGTATTTATTTCCATCATCAAAAAGAAAAGAAAAAGTTGACATAATCCAAAGTGATACAATTTTTTCATTTTTCTTACACTCATCTGATAAAGGATTTTTTTTTCAAATACAATATAAAGTATATGCACGAATGATGTCAGAAAAAAAGAAACAATGCACTTTGCCATGGCAACAAAAATAGTAAATAGTCACAATGATGGAAAACAGTGTTCCACTAAGAAAGCCAAGCTTGTAAGACGTGGAACACTGGAACAAAACAAAAACAGCACCAATTTGTTATACCAATAAAACATATTCATTTTAAATTCTCTATATATATTGTACATTTACTCATTGATATATGATGCTGATACTATGAACAATACTTACTAGAATTTTAGATGCAAACATATAAACTATATAACATATCACATTTGTGGCACAGACACTATGGGGCCAGGTATGCCAGGAAAATTAAACGGAAAGGAATATAATTATGCAATCGGCCACAAAAAAAAACAAACATAACGACAACAACAACAACATTAACAATGACAACACAGAAATAACAGAACTTGAGGAAATGCACTCAGACAGATACTGGACAACGAAGAACGAGGAAAGAGGAACAGGGAAGAATAGAGAAGCAAAAGGGGAGGGAAAAGGAGAGGGGTGGAAAAGGTCTGTGGACACACTACAAAATCTCAAGGACAAGTGAAACATAACAGGTTTTTTCATTAAACAAAATTAACTGGTATATTTAGAAAACAAATATTTTTAAAGTTTATACTTAAATGTAATTAACTTCACAGATTCTTTTAAATCATTATCTAAGCTATTCCAAAATCTGGGTCCGGTATAAACAAATGTATTTTGAGTGTGTACAGTTCTCACTAAGGGAAGATGAAATTCTTTAGATTGTCTTGTGGGATAATACGTGGCTGTTACGGTGAATAAAGAATAAAACATTTTGGGTAGATGGTTGCAATTGTAATCAAACATAAATTGACCAAATTGAAACAAATACAACTCTTTTATTTTTAGAATTTTGTGTTCAAGGAACAGCTTGTCAGTATGTGCTCGGATATGAAGGTTAAAAACAATTCTGAGCGCCATCTTTTGCAGAAGAAAAAGTTTATCTAACAATGTCGAATATGTATTCCCCAAGCAAGAATTCCGTATTTCAAGTACGGCAATACCAAACTTGAATAAAGCGTAATCAAAGCCGAAGAAGGAAGATAATATTTCCATCTATTCATTATACCTATGTTACGTGCAATTACATTACAAATATTGTTATATGACACTTCCATGATAACTTATTATCAACACTAACACCTAAGAATTTAATAGACGAAACCTCTTCTAGGGGAGTAGTGTCAAATATAACATTACCTGGTAATCTATCTAAAGAATTACTGAAAAACATATACTTAGTCTTCTCAATATTCAGTGACAATTTATTTGCACATATCCATTGTGAGACATTCTTCAATTCATCTATCACACGATCACACACAAAAGTGTTAGATTTTAAATGAATACTATTTATCTAATACTGGTAATCTAATTAGTAATAAAATATGATAACTTCATCTTCCTCCATGTGTCATTTTATTATAATTATTTCTGTGCATCATTTACCTCGATGGGACCAAATATGATATTTTGCGCTACTTTAACGTATGGATGTGAATCATGTTGCCCCCCCCCCCCCCATGCGAAGATCATCAACTTTTTCTCATAAAATTGGCAACTCTGAATTTTACTGCATATTCTATACTAATGAAAGACTAGGCATGACATTAACCCTAAAGGGGCCGGGCTTTTTTGGCTATGCTCAGACCGGTGGGGGGGTGGATTCCGCCCCCGAGATCTCGGCCATCTATGTTAAAATTATATCAATGAAAGTGATTAATTGTAAAAAATAATCATTTTTATGACTTTCATGACAGAGCACTGTTTTCCATAGGAAATGTACAAAAAATCACAAAATTGTGCCCGTTTTGGGGCGACATTCCGTTACAAAAATGGGCGTGGCTTCGCAAAAGTATGCGCGGACGTTGCAAATTTGGTCTCAAAAGTTGCGCGAGACTTGAACAAACAAAGTCAAGAAGCCTCGCGACGAGGCCTTCTCGCGTTACAGAATTATAGCGCGAAACGTCGTTGGGGGGGGGGGGGGGGAAGGCGGAATCCGCCCCCCCCCCCGGCCCTTTTAGGGTTAATGTGGAACTGGTTAGATTCATTAACTCCCTGTGTGCCACATTATGTTACCTATAGCCCATAGGTTTGTGTGTGAAGGTTGTGTGTGCACATTGAGTCATTGGCCCACAGAGGATTAAAAGGATGGTACAGTTTTGGTTGAGATTTGATTCAGGTTTTAACTTTTCTTTGTGAGATGATTAGAAACCACCGAAGAGCATACAATTCTACAAGAGAAACTAAAAGTTTGTTTGATTGAAATCGGCTTTGACATGTCTGAGATATCCACAAAACAAGCGAAAGAATGTCGTCCTTTAGTGGGACCACTCAGCCATTTCAAAACCGATTTTCATCAAATAAACTGGGTCCTCAGAATAATTATTGTGCGCTCTCCTAAAAAAAAACAACACCAAACCAACAACAACAACAGCAACAAACTAAAAACAAACATAACGTTCTGAAATGTGTGGTCAATTCAAAATTCCGTCGTGTACCAGTAGGCCTACAATTTTCTTGGTATAATTCTACAACCCCCCCCCCCCACAAAAAAAGTATGACCAACCTATATAGAGAGCTCAAAGTTTTTGTTCTACTTTGTATAAAACATTAACATTATAGTAAAATCTTAATGATAAAAAGATACACGGACAAACCACAGCAAATGTAGTTTGTTGAAGGACTTGATCTAAAAGGGAATATCATAGGATGATTTAAGGATTTTGCTTACACCTTTGAACTCGCAATCACGTGTCATTTTCATCCTCAATAATGACGTCGCGTTTATGAAGTGAATATACAATGGAAATTAGCTTTTAAAGGGACTGTACAGTACTGGTTGAGGTGGGGATTCATGTTTTGAACATTCCTAAGTGAGAGAATGAGAAATCTCTTACGAAATATGAACGAGCATGTAATTTTAAGAAGGATTCGACGTTTATTTGATAAAAATTGGTTTTCAAATGGCTGAGATATCCAAAAAAGTTATAATAATAAAGGGCGACAGGCCACGCCTTTTATTAGGATCTCACCTCAGCCATTTCAAAACCGATTTTCATCAAATAAACTTTTGATACCCCTTAGAATCGCACGCTCTTTGACATCTCAAAGAGTGGTTTCTGAATATCTCGCAAAACATTAAAAGCTAAATCCTCACCTCAACCAGAACTGTACACACCCTTTAAAATGAAATCCTGTGTGAAGCAGGAAAATAACAGAAACCATAGACAAAAATTGTTGGAAATCATTACGATATAAAGTATTCTCTCAGTTCTATTTTTTTTTTCTCTGTTGATTTCATTAACATGCAGGTTAATAAAAGAATGATTATAAGATATTTTGAGCCTGAATTTGACATCTTTGTGGGTCTGATGCCTGGTGATTAGACTTATACTTAAAGTGGAAATGCAAAAAATTTGCAATGTTCTATCCCAAAATCCAAAAAGTAAAAGAAAAAAGCGACTTCAACAAAATTGTGTTGAGGCGATTTGATCGAGCACACATGTCACAAACAGGGGCGGATCCAGGAATTCCTTAGAGAGGGGGCGCACGCACCCTCCCCCATTTTTTCTTTTTATTTCTTTTATTTCGACAAAACATAAGGGGGGGGGGGTGTGAGCGCCCGGTGCGGTCCTCCCTGGATCCGCCACTGCACACAAGCGCACTCACTGCTGATTCAACCCAAAGTGTATACAGTAAAATGTTGATCTAGGGTATTAATTGTACGTCAAACACATTATGGGCGATTTGACTACGCCAGACAAGCATGAAAAGACAGAATAACGTCATCTACTGAAAGCTTGTTGATGGACGATGAAACTTGCCTGCATGTTCTGCGTGCGTGTACAGAGGTATACATTACTCCCCAAAGATAGTATCAAACTAAAGATCCATCAACCTGTATGACGCGATTTAATCGACGCATAATGCGTATAGGCCCTAATTATGTCTGCCTATTGACGTGGTTCAAAGCATTTTGTATGGATACCATGCAAGCGCTTCTTTCGTGATGATATGGCGGGTCTTCGAATCTTCACATATCTTATTCTTTGAACCCCTTAATCTTGTCGTTTATTGTTACAAGAAGAGTCACACAAGAAACAATAATAAAATGAAAAAGAAAAGTTGTGTCGACATAATCATAAAGACCGTATAGGCATATAGCATAATCTATCAGGAATATCAAACACAATCAATATTTTGCTGATATAAAATATAGCGTCATATAGCACACTCCATTATGTCTATTTACTGATTTAAGAGCAAGAATTTCACATGCTGTACATTTTACAAATATTTGAAGACAAAACGAGGGGCATTAGTACACGATGAGTTAAATGCATTTTTTTTTTATTCGCATACTTCGAAAGATTTTCTTTTTGCAAGTAGATTATATATAAAGTCATCTCATTATAGTTTTCAGAATACATGAATGGCAGGGCCCTCTGTTAGAGCAATGGCAACACTGTATGAAGAGGCTACCCAGGGTAAATAAGACCTTATTATAATTATTATATTACTATTATCTATTATAAACTAGGCTTTAGAATCTATGCAATCTGATTGGCCAATTGTCATGCATTGATTTTTACTGATCCACACTGAGCTATGCGTCCGGTAAAATCCGAATGCATGGCTCAAGTCTTGTATAGTGTTGTAGGTGTACCGGACGCATGATGGGGAAAATGGTTGTATTTCATGAATTTACGGGCCCATTTTATAACACAAATGATTTTAATTTCGTGGATCAGTGAGAATTGGATGCTCTCGTTTAACTTTGGAATAGTCTAAAAGTTTAAACAGTTCCACAGTCAAACTCGCGCATTCTCACCTCTCCACTCTGTCCTTTGCATCATTTTGTAGTTACTAATGATGGCAGTGATTATGGTTGCAGTGGCCTAAATTTTTGATTGTCCAGCGATAAAGTTCTTTAGTGAAACACGTTGCTTAACGAATAAAATCTCTATCTTGTTATTGTAGCTCCCAAGAAGAAGCGAAAAGACTGATCAGCCATCAATTTCTCTGCCAAACATGCATGCACAACTTATTATTATAAAATAGGCTTTAGAATCTCTGTAATCTGATTTATTGTCATGCATTGATTTTTACTGATCCGTGAACACTAAGCCATGCGTCCGGTAAAATCCGAACGCATATAGCTCAAGTGTACCGGACGCATGATGGGGAAAATGGTTGTATTTCAAGAATTTATGGGCCCATTTTATAGCACAAATAATGCACATGCCGATTTCGTGGATCAGTGAGAATTGGATGCCTTCTCGTTTAACTTGGGAACAGTCTAAAACCCACTAGCTGCGCTCGTGGGTTTAAACAGTTCCAAAGTTAAACTCGCGCATCCAATTCTCACCGATCCATTCAGTCCTGTGCATTATTAATTGTATAACAGCCACCCGGCACCATTCCGTTTATCTACTGCCATGTCCCTCTATCCCGACGATGGCATCAATAAACAAAGCCAACAACATGTAGCAATAATTTACTGCAAACACAACGTACATCAAAACTTAGCGTTTTTTTCCGTCTCTCATCTAATACGTACATCACAATCACGAAAAAAAGAATACAAGTATGAAAAAAAAAAAGACTCAGATAAGCTATGGCAATCCTCACAGATGTGTACAGTATATTGAATATAAAGATTACACAATACACGTTTTTATTTATGCACGTTTGATGGAAAGAAACGAGGAAAAGAATGTATAGGCCTACATGTTGTTGCACATAATACGATTTTTTTTTTCAAAAAACAAATGGTAACAGGACCCTATATAAGAATTAAAGCGCAATCGATATACATGAAAGAAAACGTTTATAGATCTAGTTTGCTGCGTAACACGAGACGAAATTTTCTCAATTTGCTTGGCTTTTGGACAAATATTGAACGGCATGCCTGGATTGATATTGAATCAGGTTCACGGTAAATACAAGAATCGTTGTCTTTGTTGCTATCACAAAGGGATCATTGTAGTATATTCAAGTATGCATAATATCAGCCATCTCCCGGCTGAACGTGAACCGTTGTTGTCCTGAAACATCTTTTAAAGGGCGGGAAGAGTGTGCAGAAAGTGCTTTTGAAGTTTCTGTCTCTCAAGCAGTAAATCAAGGGGTTCACCAGAGGGCTAATCTTCAACGATACGTAGCTGACCTCTTGTAGGATCTGGTCTGTCGCGGGTTTGACGTCGACCAGGGAACTTACGAAGAAGCGGATGGCAGTCGGATACCAGCTCAGGCAAAACGCCGCTACCAAGGAGAGAATGATTCTAACCGCCCTCACGTGGCGGGTACTGGTATCCGCGTTCGGTGCAAGGTGGCCGGGCCGCCGCCCGCGGGGGCCTAAAATTGCGTTCATCATTAGCCGCCGCCTCATGTCGCGCTGTGCCTGCATGACAGCAACCCTGAGGATATGACAGTTCAACACGATCAAGAAAACGCCGACCCCGATGATCAAGGAGCCGGTGAATACGAAAAACTGTCCTCCCTGATTGGAAGAGGAGCCGTTAACAACGCCTTCCAAACACTGATGGGACGCTAACGTTGTGTTGTCATATTTTATCACGCTCCAATTGACGCCCGCCGAGATACCGTAGACCAGCCCTGCCAGCCACACCAGGGACATCACGACGAATTGTCTCGCGGGAGTTACCATGGAGATGTAGCACAGGGGCCTGGTGATGGCAAGGTATCGGTCGGTCGTGACAAGCGCCAAATGCAGGAAAGACACCCCGGCAAAGACATAACTCCAGACAGTGAAGTATGTTTCGGGTTTTGCGCAGGAGTCTCGATGCAGTCTGATTTTGCTATACAGATCGAGCGGGGCAGCAAGTACGGCAAAGAGGAGATCGGCCAGGGACAGGCTGGTGAGGATGCGGTAGTTCGTCTCCCTGAGGGCGGGCTCGATACATACGGAAACCACCACGAGGGCGTTACCGAACGCCGCAAGGACAATGGTAGGGATGTTCAGGAGGAGCACCAAACATTCATACAGAGAATTTTGCAGTGATGCTGATGGTTCAAAAGGGGCGATGGTCGCCATCTCTTCCACAGATACCACCACTGTCTTTCAACTGAATGTGGTAGAAAAAGATGTAGTGCAATATATAATTATCGGGCGGGCATGAAATATGGAACGAGCCAACTTGGAAGTGAGAGTGACAAGGGCACGATATTTGCACAAGTGACTGATACCGAGATTGCCTTGCGATCCGCATCGGCACTGCCGCAGCAGTGACAGCCAATCAATTTTTAAATACCATGGTAATTTCATTATCGGCGGGAAAGATTTGCCATCACTATTAAACGTCCAATGTTGGGCTTGTCAGAGCAAAACGAGTTGATCGTGCTACGTAATTTACAGTGTCAGTTTGAGTCTCAATTACTGTCGATCACGTGGCCTGTCTTCGATCATCGTCATGTTACAAGAACTTTTCATATTTTGTTCATTAGAATGCATGAATTGGAATCACTGCACTTAAAGAATGAATTAAACATGAGAAAGAGAGAGAGAGAGAGAGAGAGAGGGGGGGGGGAGAGAGGGAGAGAGAGGGGGGAGGGGGAGAGAGAGGGAGTGAAAGAGGGAAAACAGGGTCAACGTGAGTCCTTGGTTCAAGTGCTTGAAATTTGTAAGTATTCTTTTATTCCAAGGGGGGAGGGACGGCGAGTGAAATATTGTGCTAGATATCTTTCATGCCTTCCTTCGGTTTCGTCCTCTTAAATGTCAAGGGACACTTCACTATGAAATATGTTTCTTTGTGTTTTTTTTTTTTTGCATGAGAGTTTTAATTGACATACCTTTTTACGTAAAATTGCCTATTGACATTTTCCCCTCACCGTTCGATAATGTATAACATTGCCGTAGCGTGTTTGAAAGATGTTTTTAAATTTCACATGTTTCAGGTTCATTAGCAACATCATCGATCAACGACAACGAAAAATGAAAACGCAGATCAGATATTAATTTCTTGTACAGGTATTATCTTGAGAAGTCATTATATTACATGCTTTTAGTATCTACTTTTATTATATTATACAAACCAATACCAGAATCATAAGGCCGGGAAGTCAATAAATATTCTCCAAATATACGTGATTGTGACCAACACCCACGCTTTGTTGAAAAAAAAAAAGGTTACACTTCATTATTTGGAAGGTTTGTCATTCCGCGTTCGTTAATACGAAAATGAAAAAAAGAAAGAAAATTATAATCAACGTTTAAGTTAAAGTCCCTAGTTAATCTGAAACGTGCATTTTTTTCATTTTTGTATTAATGAACCTGTTGAATAATGAATCTTATTTCATTTTTCTAATTACGAACCTTCAGGAAAACGAACCTTATTTCAGTTTTGGATATACATGGCCTACGAACCGTCGGAATAACGAACATCCCCTGATTCAAAAATAATCCTAAAACTCTGAAATGTTGTAACATCTTTGTTTGTCTGAGTTTAGTGAAAATAAATATGGTTCCATTTATTCCACGACTATTTTTTGCAGTCAAGTAAATCTGGACACGGTGACGAGTTTCTTCCATTATAACTTCCCATAAAAACGGTAAATCTATAATTGCGTCGTCTAACGGGATTCTTGATTTACGTGAGGTTTACTGTATATCAACAGTTACACTGTGTGATATTTTGGCCTCGATGTCTTATCCTTGCCCAAACTCTTTGTGTATTCATGTCTTATGAATATCTCTTCCACACGATTATTAAATACAATAGGAAACTTGCATCATCTATTTATGTGTCTGTTTTTGTTGCATTTTTTGGTCTCATAAAATTGTTGCGCAACGTAATTTCATTGGGATTTTTTCTTTGCACCCACAATATGCGGTATTTTGTTACACCCCATGCTAAAAATGGATTAAAAATACACACACACACACACACACACACACACCTACACACACATTATGTTCCTATAGATCCAAAGGAAACAGCTTGCATGTATAAAAGAACTGACGCATTATTAATTTGCATACATGAACGTGACCTGTATCACTGATTCTACTTTGATCACTCCAAGCTGTCTCTCTCCTGATCTCTTTCATTTGGACCTTCTCATCATCATTCACTTTTCTTTTGTTTCTCACTCCTCTCCCTTTCTATCTCTCTCTCCCCAGTAGTGTCTTTCTCTCTTCACTCTCTCTTTCATCTCCTCTGGGTCATTGTTAAAGGGGATGGCTAGTTAGTAGTAACTGATCAGTGGGAATCAGTGGGAGTGCTGGGGGATGATTGTTCCAATCCTTGTGGGATTCATTTAAGACTACATTATATATCTACTGTTGTGTGAAAATTATTTGCTTCAGAATGGTCTCGTATTCAAGTAATGTGCAGTTTAATGTTTCCAGGTTAGCATGCCTGTACAGTGACGGGGCGATGGTTAACGATTAACTGCACATTACTTGAATATGAAACCATTCTGAAGCAAATAATTTTCACACAACAATAGATATATAATGTACTCTTAATTGAATCCCACAAGGATTGGAACAATTATCCCCCAGCATTCCAACTGATTCCCACTGATCAGTTACTAGCCATCCCCTTTAAATTCTATGCTATTCCTTCCTTCTCTTTCTCTCTCCTCTTCTTCTTTCTCCTATTTCTCTCTTTTCCTACTCAATTATCTTGCTCTTGGGAGTCAGTATTTGCTTTTAAACTGTTGAAAGTGAAACTCAACAAGATAAAACAGTTTAATTTCAAAGTGATAAACAATATTGTACCTTTTAAGGATAATCTATTGAAATGGAAAATTACCACAAATGCACAGTGCAAATTCTGTAATGAAAATGAATCATTAATGCACAATTTGTTATATTGTCCGAGAATAAGAAACATCTGGACAAGGATCAGTGACCTTATTTTTGAATGTTCAAGAAAAAACATTATCATAGATGAGAAAATCATAGTAATTGGGTATGAAATTTGTGAGAAAGATTATTTCTTTACCAACGCAATAATCAATTTCATGGAATATGCAATTTATAAGGTATATCTCATGGAAGAATACAGAAATCAGCGATTTACTGTATCCTTTATTGTAAAAGAATTCAAATATGAGTTTCTGTTATATTGCAATGATATCTCTAAGAAAAGAAGTATTCGAGAAATCGATGATAAAATCCGTTATATACAGAATTTTCATTTGATGTAAATTGAACTATGACTACAATTGTCTTATGCTTGTATTGACTTATGCATGATTCTGAATAATTGATTTGAATAAAGTCCCTCAAATTGAGGACAAAAAAAAAAAAAAAATCTTGCTCCTCTTTCCTCTCCATATCTCTGTCCCTCACTTGATCCCTTTCTTTTTCTCCCCCTCTTTATCGACCACCATACGATGGCTTTTCTCTCCTTTCTTATCTTTGTCTCTCTCTCTTTCTGTTCTCAAGTGTCTCACCCCTTTTTTCATCTCATTTTCTTTGATTCTCACTTCATCTTTTTTCTCTGTCTCTTTCTCCTCTTTACCAAACACATTTCTATTGCCTCTCTCCTTTTTCTTTTCATCTTTCTCTTTCTGTTCTTAAGTGTCTTATTCTTTTTTCTCTCCTTTTCTTTTTTCCTCTCTTCCTTTTTTTTCCGGTCTCTCCTCCTCTTTATCAAACATCTTTCTATTCATTGTCTTTATCTCCTTTTTATCTTTTCATCTCTCTCTCTCTTCCTGTTCTAAAGTGCCTTGCACTTTTTTCCTTTCCTTTTCCTCACTTCATATTTTCTCTCATCTGCTTCTTTCTACTCTTCACCAAACACCTATTGCTTTTCTCTCCTTTTTAATTCGTCATCTCTCTCTCTCTCTCTCTCTCTCGCTGTTCTCAAATGCTTTGCTCTTTTTCCCCTTTCCTTTTCTTTGTTCCTCACTTCATATTTTCTGTTTTCTCTATCTCTTCTTCATCAAACACCTTTTTATTGTTTTTCTCTTTTTTTTTATATCTCTTCCATCTCTCTCTTCCCTGTTCTCAAGTGTCTTACTTCTTTTTCCTCTCATAGTATGGCCCATATTGGTTCTTTTTATATTTCATGTATAGACTGACTGTACAGTGCACTCCCGTTATAATGAAATGCTCGGGACCGGCCGTTTTCTTTCATTATAACGAAATTTCGTTATAACCGAACAAATAAAATGTATAACAAAAACAAGGTCACCACGCATATATCATATTATGTTTGTTGAATACTCGGCATACACTGGAAAGCTAGGTGAAATGGGATGGTACCTTTTTAATTCGTTTGGATATTACATTTGAAATAGAGCATAAAGTTGTTTTTGTCACACAATCAGTCGTATAGAAAATGATAGTTTAGGATTCCGTTACAGTTAGCTATTTCAAAGATTCGTTTCTTACTAAAGTTCGTTACTCCGAAAGACTCTTTGTTCCAAAGATTCGCCATTCCCGGGAATCCGAAGGCTTGTTCATTATTTTGAAGCTTCGCTCTTCCGACGATTCGTCATTCCGAAAGTTCATGATTTAGATATAGATATATTGTTCATTTGCCGAAGGCTCGTTGATGAGTTTCGTCATTCCGAAGGTTTGTTAATAAAAAAATGAGAATGGTTCACTGTTCCGAAGGTTTTTTAATCCGACAATGAAATAAGATTTGTTATTCCGAAGAAGGTTTGTAAATCAAAAAAAGAAAAAAAAAAGAGAAAGGTTAGTTATTTCGTAGGTTCGGTTATCTTAAGACGATTATGAAGTTTGCAATTCCCAAGTTTTGTTAGTGGACACACCTTTTTCACCTCTGAATGTTCCGATTAATGAAAGTTTAGAATTCCTATAATTTTCTGACTATAACGAACCGTCGTAATAAGAACCATATCTCATTGTTGGTTTAACGAACTTTAGTAATAACGAACTGTTTGAATAACGGCAAAATGTTCGTGATAACAAACCCTATTTCATTTCCGAACCAACGGACATTTAGGTGTATAAGAATCTGTGTGTTCTGTAATAAAGTACCTTCGGAACAATAAAACGAACCTTGTTTAATTTCAGATTATTGTATTACAATAAAGCAAGTCCCCCTCGTAAACTGTGACACAAGGAGCGAACACGTACACAGTGATGTGAAGCGTTCGCCCATGCAGAGACGCTATAAATGCTTGTTCCGCTACGTATTTTCGGAAGCGATTCGCATTTCGTTATAACGGAGCACATTTCTTTTGTTTTTCTTTGTCAGTGGTGCTCAGAAAAGATTTCGTTATAACAAAAATTTCGCTATAACCGTGTTCGTTATAAGCGAATTTTGTACCATAGACTTCAATGGCGATAATTTTGGGACCAGAAGTTTTACTTCGTTATAACAAAATTTCGTTATAAACGTGTTCGTTATAACAGGAGTGCACTAGATTGTTTTGTATCTACATGTACACTAATGACAGGCGATTCAACCTCCGGGCTGCTATGTACCATTTCTGTTTGTCCAGAATAAACCATTAACTATCTATCTAGTATTTATATCTATCTATATAAGTATCTATCTATCTATCTATCTGTGTATCTATCTATATAAGTATCCATTTACCTATCTATATAAGTTTCTATCTATCTATACATATTGTAAGTATCTATCTATCTATCTATCTATGTTCATTTTTCCTTTTCATCTTTTCTTTTTCTCTCTCCTCTTTGTCAAACACTATTACCTTTCCTCTGTATCTTTATCTCTCCCTTCTCCCTTTTTAATCTCACCATCCTTCTCTCCTTTACTTTATTTTTCTCTCTTTCCCTTTTCCTCTCCCCCTCACAGTCAGCACACACTGAAATAACCTGGCTCTAGCTATGCTTGGAGCCCCTCACCTTCCCTTGTGCATACCAGCATGAACAATGACACTGGGCGACAGCAAAATTTCATTGTCATCCTTCGAAGGCAAGTACAATTTATTTGAAATGTTGAATCGACAAAAATCAACGTTGGCAGACCATTGAACACAGTGCGGACGGCTTCACCAACACTCCATTTCATATCTTTTTCAAAACAAATCATGATTATTTTTTTTTTTACATAGTCACCATGGATACTGTACACTGTATAACCAAAAACCATGGCTAGCATGCATTCAGGTATAGCCACGAGGTCCATTTGGTGTTCAACTTGCATTATCAAAGCTGCCCAATGGACACTGCAACATAATTACCAAATGTTTCATACGGTAGCCACATGTGGTATGGACAAACTTGGAGGATCCATGATTTCACTTTATTAAGATAGTTATTTAACGTCATGATCGCAGAATCTTATTTTGTGATGTAAAGGGGAAACCTGAACCTTACTCAAATTCATATTCAAAGGAGAGGTAGCAATTCTGAAGCAGTGCATCTTGGAATATCATGAATTCAATGAATACGAGAAAACGAATGTGAACTCCTCGGAGGTATTGGCATTTTAGTTATCAGCTTCTTGAAGCAAAATTGAGACAATAAATAGTACAGTTACCTAAAAAAAACCCACCAAACAATGAATATCCAAAGTATTTCAGTGACACACACTATCATAATAAACTTTGTTAGGAAACACTATCCGAGATCTGAATTTAAAAAGCCGTCCTGTGACAAAAGTGAGTTGGCTGACTTTATAAAACACTTAACTTAAAAATTTAGTATTACAAACAAACACAGCATATTCCCATTAAAGCTCTGTCATATTCTGTACATCTACAGCAAATAAAATAAATAGTTCTATCGCAAATATATTACATCATGTACATAGTATAATATTTCTACAAAGCTTTGCACAGCAACAAAGTTCCAAACACGTATAGATATAAAAATCATTCCATTCTAAAAGAAGTCAAATTTGACACATGATCACCTAATTTCTTTTCCCCCTTCATGATAACATTAAATTAGTTGGGCAGAGTGAGCGCCTATAATGAATGATTATTTGTTATTTCTTAAAGAATCTGAGACTCACATAGCCTAGTATCTACTTTAAGATAAACACAATTATGAAAAAATAACCTTTTATCTCACTCTTTCCTGAGGACTCATTACTCTTACCAACATCGAGAACAACAAAATATGAAATATTGCCCTACGCTACGTGTAATAATGATGGAAAAACTGGAATAAAACTTTCATCACAGCATACATAAAAGGAGTCAATTTCTACACGTAGACAAATAGTCATCTGTCTCTAAAAACTAATTATCAAATGAAAAAATATCCCTCCAGCTGATAAGACAATAGTAAATATTTTGCACAGGTAAACACCTGATGTTTACCAACCATGCTGTGAAGCTCTGCGAAAGACCAGAAAAAAGGTACACTTGAATACAATAACAAATAAAAGCTTTTCTTGAATACCATCATGAACATCAACAGGGTTTTGATTCAAAATGAAATCAAGATACAAGTAGCTTCACTGCAGAAAAAGAAAATCAGTTGAATACAATGCTAGCAGAAGAGAAACAAATGCACAGACCACCATGGAGCATCATTGAGAGTCTGGCATTTTATTTCCTATTTCATATCGTCCTTCCTCTCATTCATTTCCACACCTCTTCGCAGAAGAACGTGTCCTGGATACATATCATGTGTCATCCTTGAAGTCAGCTGCAATCAGAATCTTTGTCTTTTTTTTTTTTTAGTCTTTGCTGTTCGGTTTCCAAATGCAAACTTTGAGACTGGAAACATACAAACAGATAAACAAAAATAATTCATACCAGCATGTCTCCACTCATTTCATACTTCACCTTGTGATTGACACACAATAGATAGACATCTCAGTTTGTCAAGAGTTTCTGTCCAATACATGTATTTCTGTATATCCTTGAAAGAACTTCGGTCGGCGTCACTGCAAAGCGAACTTAAACACGATTGACGATGGTGCTGCAATGATGTATAGACTATTAGGTCGAGTCCAAGCTGGGCTAGAGTGGACGATTTAGAGATGGTACAAGTCGGGGAAAAAATAAAAAGACAGCAACAAAAATAGCTACATTTCAGCGATTGCACTTAATGAAGACGCATTTGGCTCGATTCTGTAACCCCAATGGTCTCCACAGAGTTCTCTGGTGACATGAGTCATAGCAGAAGTAAACCAGTACATCCGGGGGGTTAGGCTGCCATTAATCTGTTTGGGCACTGGCACACACTTAGAGTACTGCTCAGCAAACACACGATCTTGAAGGTGCCACAAATAGTCCATATGTCCCGATCAACCCCTTGCTCACTGAATTGCTGGCAATTGTCCAGAATCGGTAAGCAAAGCTTCCATGGATGCCTGGACGGGGGTACATTGTAGGTATACCGAGAGGGCAAGGCCTGTCCGCTTAGATGGGTGGAGGCCCATTGGTGTAGCGGAGCATGGGATGCAGCGAGCGGGCAAAGTTGTTGCTAAGGGTACAGCTGTAGTCCTCCTCCGTCATGGGGATGAGGCAGGCCACGCCCAGTAGTAGGAGCATCAAGAGATGGAGAGGTAGAGCGGCCCGCACTGCACGGGAGAGGAAGGGTCTGCCCGCACGGTGGGTCGCTGTGGGTACGACGGCAGCTCTGTTTAAATGCAAGTAACAGGGGAAGTGTGCAAAATAGATAAATACATCTCAAGATTTGTGGGGTTCAATACACAGTTTATTCAAGCTCGATGCCATCACATCCATAAAACTACTTTACTGAGTAATCATTACATATATTAGCAATATCTGTTTCACCACATTATCAAGAATTATTCTTTGTGGGTGGAACATCCTGTTCATGAATGTAAGCACCCAGGATGGGAATCCAACTTCAGATCTGGGAGGTCAGAGGCTACTATCCACTTTGACTGCACTGCTCCAACTGATAGTATTACAATACTGCCTATGCCAAATATTTTGTGAGAATTTTATTTTTGTGAATTTCACGAGTTGGGTGCTATTTGCGAATCTAAATACAAGCAAAATATTAACTTTGATCCTGACATAAAATGTGACATGCGTGCATTTTCTACGTTCAGTCGTGTTCTTCACAATCCCAAATTAAACCACTTGTGAAACTGTTGGGAAGTCTCAATTTGCAAAATATAAGACTCGCTAAATATGTGGCATATACAAAAACAGTAACAGCTATGGTAGCAGTGGTAACAGTAGTGGTAGTGATAGTTGTGGCAGTGGTGGTACAGTGTAGTAGTGGTGGTGGTAGTAAAGGTGGTACAAATAGTACTAGTAGCAGTAGTAGTAGGAGTAGAAGTGGTAGTGGTAGTGGTAGTGGTAGTGGTAGTGGTAGTGGTAGTGGTAGTGGTAGTGGTAGTGGTAGTGGTAGTGGTAGTGGTAGTGGTAGTGGTAGTGGTAGTGGTAGTGGTAGTGGTAGTGGTAGTGGTAGTGGTAGTGGTAGTGGTAGTGGTATTGGTATTGGTATTGGTATTGGTATTGGTATTGGTATTGGTAATAGTAGTATTAGTGGTAGTGGTAGTGGTAGTGGTAGTGGTAGTAGTAGTGGTAGTGGTCGTGGTAGTGGTAGTAGTAGTAATAGTGCTTGTGGTTGTGGTAGTGGTAGCGGTGATGATGATGATGATGATGTCTTTACTCACCCATCAACCTCTGATACTGGTTGTCTGCCAGCCAGAGTGCTGGTTGTAGCATCCGCATAATGCCTGATGGAGTAGATGGGTGAACTGGCCTTCCCCTGGCCCGGTATGGGGCTACCCAGGTCTGCTGATACCTCCCCCATGGCCCCAAGTAGCATCACAGAGCGTGGCTGAATAGGGCTTTCATCCATAGGCTGGAAGTGATATAGTGGTAAAAAAGAGAACATGATTTACTTAAATTACATCACAGCTCCTACTACACTATCACGGTACGGAACTGAAATGCTCGGTTCAAAATAGCTGTTAACAATACTACCCTGTCAATGTTATCTCATAAGCTACACGTAGCAATAATTTCCAATAATACATTAATTAAAATTCATGACTACTCTCAATGGGCAGGCGAGGTTGACTCCACCAAAATTTAAAGACCAAAGCCAATAATCCCATTTTCAGATTTACAGCACTATAATTCTTAAAAGTGTCAACCTTTCTGGTAGTTAAGGATTGTTTTATCTTGCTAAAAAGTTGTAAGATGCTGACTATCTTCCAAGTACAAGCTACATATGAAACAGAAACTGACCTTTATGACAAACATCATACTTCTTTTTCTTTCTTTCTTTTTTTTTGTTTTCATTACTATGCAACAAAAAGGCACACAATTGTAAACATACACATGAAGTACAATGAAAAATTGCAACTATGAGATTATGAGCAATGCAGTCCTTAAATCACATTCCCTTCAAAAACATTAAAAATGAATTTAAAATCTGCAAAATTTTGATAGAAAATCACTACATGTATTTCAAGAAGGAGGGATCCATTGTTGGAATCTAAGCTGTAGTTTCAAATATGGTATCCTGTGGGCCTTACAATATATCCTTCATTGAAGTTCACACATGACATCGGGTTGCATATCACAGTTGCCATTTTAGAGGTTTCCATATGTAGGTTACTACACAGACAATGATCAATTAAATCGATATGGTTATTACTTCACAATCATGTCAAATTTGTTACAAATTGTCAGACTTTTTGCATTTCTTCCCCTGTTTGCTCTTTTAATTTTTTTTTTCATACAATGTAAATTAAGCACACAGGGCTACCAACATTCATCCCTTCAAATCAGGCAGATTCCACATACAGTAGCAATCAGGAAGACTCCTGCGTGTTACATGTATCTCAATTGGTGTAAAACTAAAATTCCCAAATCAGAGAAATTTTGAAAGTCTCTTTATATCACAAAATGAAGAAATATTAAAGTTTTCAGGAAGCCTCCTGCAAAATCAGGGACGCTTGGCAACTCTGGGCGCATCACATCACTTTTACAACCTAAAAGAGACTGACAAAAAAAAGAAAAAAAGAAAGAAAGACAGAAAGAACTAGAAATGTCGCTATGGCGACTGATGCCTCCGTCATAATGCATGATCCTCCCAATAGGTGTATAGTACAATGTCTTCACAATGTGTGATCCATGAGTTTCACATAACTGGCAAAATATTGAAATGGCAGGTTTGTCAGAAATGTCTTGTGGGTTTGTTATAATTTTCTAAGAGTGCAGGTACACATATTTGGGGAATTAAGAATTTTTACTTGAATTCTGACGGACCTTTTTATAAGTTTATGCATTGAGTAATTTCCAAGGTATGAAGAAAGAGTGTAATGACGGTACAAAATAGATTTTTTTTTTTTTTTTTTTTTTGGGGGGGGGGGACCATTGAAACCTGGCCTTTGACCCTTAACCTTCGACCTTTGATCTTCTGGCTCGAAATTTCCTGGAGAATCTCCATTAGGTAATGTATGTATAGTAGACCTCGCCTAAGTCGACATCGCATAAGTCGACAACTCGCTTAAGTCGACACAATAAAAAAGTCCCGATTTTTGCCTTTGTTATTCCTTGAAAATTTCCTCGTCTTAGTCGACATTTATAAGTCGACAACTCGCGTAAGTCGACCTGATTTTTCAGTGCCAACTGAGCTGAAATACGTGTTAATTCCCTCGTCTAAGTCGACATAATTTTTCGCTCAAAATCTTATCGCCATTCTCTGAAAAAGAATTGTTTTCCCGCTCCGATTCGCTGCGTTTCTACTCGGTAATTCGCTAGTGTACGGCGCGGTAGCGTTCGCGCCATGCGTCCATTGTCTTGTATGCCAGAATATAGAAAGGACATACACTCATTTACACTGGAGCATTACATGTAGTACCCAAGACAGTTCACTTTACCCCTTTTCTCCCTCTCGTTTTTCTCAAATCGCACAAATTTTGTACACTTATATGTCCCAGTAGTTATTCAATATCCGAACATGAAATGGTTGTAAATCCGAATATTCTAACGTTGATTATTCCGAAGCGGTATTAAAACCAGGGCCCTTTCTAAAAAGATTTATTACAATGCAACTCATAATGCAACTAAAAAAAAATCATATACAGGTGTATCAAATCACACGCAACTTTTGCATTTAAACGCCAGTGCGTTGCTGAAAACACTTGCGTTTGATAATCATATGAAACTAGAAAATAATTGTACGAACCTAAAACTCAATTGCGTTTAAACGCAACTCTAAAAATAAAATGCAAGTCCATCAAATCGCACGCAACGATGTATTTAAACGCGAGAGCGTTGCAGAGAAGACTTGCGGTTTTTGTACGAAACTATAAACTGCGTTTTAATACATCTCTGTACATCTACGGAAGTGCGTTATTGTTGAAAAGACTTGCATTACTTTTTTAATGTCGTAAGCAAAATTAGAAATTAAACGCACCTCTGAAAATCAAATGCAAGTCCATCAAATCACATGGAACGCTGAAAAGACTTGCGTTTGATAGTCACACGAAACTAGAAAATTGTAGGAAACTTAAACTCAACTTGCGTTTAAACGCAACACTAAAAATCAAATGAAAGTCCATCAAATCGCACGGAACGCTGAAAGCCTTGCGTTTGATAATCATACGAAAGTAGAAAAGTGTAGGGAACTTTTTTTTTTTACTCAACTGCGTTTAAACGCAACTCTAAAACTCAAATGCAAGTCCATCATATCACACGTAACGCTGTGTTCAAACGCAAGCGCGTTGCAGAGAAGACTTGCGGTTTTTGTATGAAACTATAAGAAACTGTTTAAACGCATCTCTAAACATCTACGGAAGTGTGTTATTGTTTAAAAGACTTGCATTATTTTCTATTTCGTAAACAAAATTACAAATTAAATGCAACTCTGAAAATCAAATGCAAGTCCATCAAATCACACACGGAACGCTGAAAAGACTTGCGTTTGATAATCATACGGAACTAGAAAATTGTAGGAAACTCAAACTCAATTGCGTTTAAACGCAACTCTAAAAATCAAATGGAAATCCATCAAATCACACGGAACGCTGAAAGACTTGCGTTTGATAATCATACGAAAGTAGAAAATTGAAGGGAACTTTTTTTAACTCAATTGCGTTTAAACGCAACTCTAAAAATCAAATGCAAGTCCATCAAATCACGTATACAACGCTGTATTTCAACGTAACAGCGTTGCAGAGAATACTTGCGGTTTTTGTACGAAACTATAAGAAATAAATTACGTTTTAACGCATCTCTAAACATCTACGGAAGTGTGTTATTGTTTAAAAGACTTATCGTAAGCAAAATTAAAAATACAGATAAAACGCAATTCTGAAAATCAAGTACAAGTCCATCAAATCACACGGAACGCTGAAAAGACTTTCGTTTGATAATCACACAAAACTAGAAAATTGTATGAAATTTAAACTCAATTGCGCTTAAACGCAACTCTAAAAAATCAAATGCAAGTCCGTCAAATCACAAGCAACGCTGTAATTGCGTTGCAGAAAAGACTTGCGGTTCTTGTCCGAAACTAGAAACTGCGTTTAAACGCATAAAAATGTACGGAAGTGCGTTATTGTTGAAAAGGCTCGCATTATTTCTTTTTTCGTAACGGAACTTTCGCCATGACCGAACTTAGTCTGCATTTGCAGGGGAAAGACATCGCAAAATTTACACGTTTCAAACTACCGAAACGCATGCTGCTTCACAAAATGTCAATGAAAAAAATGATAATGAATTATTGTTAAAGTTCGCTATGCCGAAGTTTTAAATTTCAGTACAAAGTTAAATTAGTCCGACAATGGTAAGAGGTTTGTTTTTTACGAAGGTTATAGTAGTCCGAAAGATGTCGTTTTCGGATGAACAAACTTTTCTTCTTCTTTTTATTTCAGACGGGCCTGCGCCGTACAGAGCGGTAATGTTGCGAATTGGAGCGCGAGAACAATTCATTTTCAGAGTATGGCAATACAAATTTAAGCAGAACAAACAAATATGGCGACTTAGGGAAGGAAAATCACACATATTTCAACTCAGTCGGCACTTAAAAATAATCCCGACAGAATCATGCGAAATCACACGCATATCTTCCCATCAACGCATTTGAATTTAAATCGCAAAGTTTAATGCAATTTTGGCGAATTTGCCTTTGATATTTCAAATCAAGTTTAAAACGTTAAATGTCTAGAAACGGGCCTAGGTTTCCGAACCCGCTCTCTCAAAATCTCTAGAGATTTGGGAATTGTGCGTTGTCGTTACTAACCCGCGCAAGATTTATGCATGAACTAAAACATTATTGTTGCTCATGGCAGTAGGCATGTTTTGACAGCAAAAGGAGTAAGATATGGGTAGCGATCCGCATCGTGATCCAAATCTTACTCTCTACAGGGGAAATTAATTTTCATTTATAAGTCGACGAAATGTCGACTTACGCGTAAGTCGACATTCGCGTAAGTCGACGTGTTTTGCTCAGTCCCGATTATGTCGACTTACGCGAGGTTGACTGTATTAAGTTTTGAAACTAATAATGAAAGCATTGCATATACTAGTATAAATGAGGGAAATAGTAACATTTTGAGGAGTTGACCTTGACCTTTGACCCCCTGACTATTGACCCATGACCCCTAAATTCCCTAGATAATCCCTGCCAGTCAGTACATGCGTATGTACCAAGTTCCATGAAGATACATTGAACCATTTGCGAGAAAAGTGATATTGCAACATTTTCATATAACCTTTGACCTTATGACATGAAACTCTCTCTGGAGAATCTTTACGCAGTAGTACATGTCCACACCAAGTTTCAAGAAATTACCTTTGGCATTGCATAGATATGGGGGAAATTGCAACATTTGTTGCATTTGACCTTGACCTTTTGACCTTTGACCTCTTGCCAATGTCACTAAAATCTACTCAACTAATTGTTCCATCATACATCATCCTTGGACCAAGTTTGGTGAAAGCTGCTTCATCCAGTTTTGAGTTATCACGTAAACAGATAAATTTTAGGATTTGACCTTGATCTTTGACCTTTGACCGATTTCACCCCAAATCTAATCAAATAATTGCCCCATCATACTTCATACTTGGAACAAGTTTGGTAAAATTCCAGTAAATATTACTCAAGTTATCGCGTAAACGAAAGCGGACGGACGTACGTACAGACGTACGGACGGACGGACAACCCGAAAACATATTGCCTCCGGCACCACTTCATGGCGGAGGCATAAAAAGAACAGGAAAGAAAAGGAAAGCTATGAATAATGAACGAAGATATTTGCTCTCACCCTGTCCAGCTGGAACTGGCTCGGATCCACCTTGGTTTCCAGCTGCTCCAGGTTGTCGTTGCAGCGTTGCAGCAAGGTGGCACTCTTCTTGGCCACCTGGTGGAGGGTCTCCCGCGTGGCCCGGCAGTCCGGCGAGTCGACGTCCATGAGGAGCTGGTCGGCCGTGTCCTTGAGCGACGTCACCCGTGGAATCATCGCCTCCAGCTCTCGCCTGAAGCCCTGGGGGTGGGGGTCAAGCGATGTCTCACTCTTTAGCCATCTCATTTGGTTCACTTCTTGTGATCTCAACCTACCCCTGTAGTTATCTACTTCAATACTTACATGCCTTGCGGAGTATATCTTTTCCATCCCCTCCCCCACCCACAACCATTGACCTTTAATGATCTACATCATCTTCACACTATAACTGGAAGAGTCCAGCAACTCATTTATTCCCATCTTTGGATGCTCTCATATAATTCTTAATAACCTGCATATCACACTAGTTATTTGTCAGTTAATTTGGCCACATACCATCTTGTACACACAATATGTCCCTTCCCTACCCTTCATGTACTGATAAGCGATCATTCGTATCAGTGAATGAAACACTTTTTTAAAACTGATTTCATTTATCATTCTCCTCTTGTGGGAAAGATCACCCTTTCAGCAATAGGTACGGCTGATTTGCTACAGGGTCCTTTGTGCCACTTGAAAAATTCACACACTGAACTTTGATTCAATATCCTTCTGATAAATTAAACTTTCTTCAACTGTGTGTTGTTGGTACGTTTTCCAAATGAATATACTTTTATTTTCCTCCCACGTGAAAGTGATTTACAGATACAAGTATAAGTGTTGTCTTTTGACTGAAACTAACAACGATACAAACATAAACCACAGATCTATACATCAATAAATGAAGAGTTTGTTCGCAAAAACCGATAAGTCCGTATTTTCCAAATGGAGATATTTGCGATTAAAGGTCAAGAAAAATAAAGACAATGATAAGAAAATTTTTGCTTCTTTTGACCATAACTTCAAAAATGTACCTTTATATGTAGTGACCAATATATCATTTAAAAGGTATTATTTTGTACTTTATGACAGAGACCGTACTTCAAAAAATGGACTTATTGGTTTTTGCGAACAAACTCTTCAAATATGGAGATGCACTATCTATCCTGCAGTGGAAGCTAGTTGTAGTGACACTTTGAAACTTAACCCCTGAATACCACTTGAACGTCATATCTAGATGATCGTAGGTCAATGGGACAATATGATATGATAGCTATATACTGCTGGTGAGCGAGCTGAATCTATCAAATGTCTGAGAAAAAGTAAATTGTTAATGGTATTAGCTCAGTGATGATGTTGAAAATTTGCACCACATTCTATTTGCAGGAGTCACTCTGCCTGCAGCTGCACAAGGAGCAGTGTTATTGTAATGCATCAGTGAATAATGTCTCTCGCAGCTGTCAGTGTGCGGGCATAAAAGAGTTCTAAATGCAAATAAAGGAGTCTGCATAATATCATTACCAAATTTGAATAGGATTAGCATAACTCCACACTGTGCATATGTTTCACACTTATGCAAAAATGTTGGTGGCTTTGATATTGATTTTTGTTTTTCTTGTTGCTGCTAGGGTATGTTGGGGTGGGGGAGGGTTTGAGGGGTTGGGGGTTAAATTTTGTTCAGTGCGACTGAAACCACTCACTGCAAAGACCCTGTACTGGTTGTTCAGCGTGTCTGCGTCAGCGTCCAAGTCTATGGGCTCGTTATCGTTCATGTCTGACTCCATCTGGGCTAGTCTCATTTCAAGGTCCTTGGTGGTTTGGTGGAACTCCTCACACTGCACAATTGCCATCTGACAAACACGAGAGCACACAGCACATACTGTCATGGCTAAATCGAAGGGCTAATGGTGGACTAGGTATGAGACTAACCTGGTGTACTTTATGTTATGAATTTGCTCAACAGAAAACACTTCAAAACTATCATTTTTTTTTTGTAACATAGGCGTAGAAAAGCAATGCTGATCAAAATTGCAACCTCAAAAGTGGCATGAGAGAACAATTCCTTCTCATTTGTTAGCCACAACCCTCAAAGGCTGCAAACCAGAGCTGCAGATTAGGAGGCACTGTTGGCTCATTTCTAAAGGTTGATGTATACTTCTAGATGACATTAGGAATGGCAAATGTTGACTGGCGGTAAACAGGGTTATGCACAATGGAAATGATTTCTAGCAATATGTGAAAAGTGTGAATTACTGCAAAATGTCGGTAAATAATATGTGCTTGCATTCTGCACCTTAGACCTTCAAAAACTCAGTTTCTTTTACCTTACTTTAATACTACACATTCCAGAAATGCATAAAGAAAATGAAAAAAAAAAAAGAAAGAAAAATAAGAGCAACTTTGAGATGTGAAGAAGGAGGTCAGCTCTCGACCTTATTTCTACAGAATAAAATGAAACTATTCATGTCCTATTCAGAATATGACCAATCTCATCAACAAAACTTAACGCTTCTGTTATCAAGAGAAAGAAGTATAGGTCTATGCGCATTGAAATTATGCATCGGTAGTATTGGCATGCAGAAACCTGTATCATATACTGCTACTTCACCAAACCACATCAAGGACAATACGCCCCCTTCTGGTCAACTGATCAAACAGGGTGTAAAATATGATAAATTTGACCAGTATGTGTCCCAAATATTTGCCTTTATGAACACGTTGCGGTAAATTATCCCGTTATCATATACATATCAAACAATTTATCTGTTTTACTTTGGTCTGAATCAAAGATGGCCTATCCTTTTATGCCTTGTTTATCCGATAATTACTGAACCATAAAACACAATGGATTCGAGGACAAAGGCAAAGTGAAATCTTACCCTGGTTATTATTTTTCCTAGCGTAAATAAAAACACAAACAAACAATAGCTCATTCCAGTCATGCGTAGGTGTTTGTGCTTCTCTGCGAACACTCAGGCATGTGTACCATGTCATATTTGTTCAAATGCGCCCATTCATAACCTCACTCACTGAACCCGCATCCGGGAATTTTCTAAACGTTAGTGCTATGAAGAGCGTAACCACAACACAATCATTTTCATTGTTAAGTCTTGGCAATCTGCTCAATCTATTTGTGGAAGTACAAAATATATCTCCTGCCACGGAGACTGATTCTGGCCTGGCACAATTTTCTTGGTAGTTTGGAATTCATTTGAATGCTGATAACTGAGGGTGAAGAAACTAATGACATACGATGTATGTTAGATGTCCCATAGCATACCGTGGGATCTGATTCACAAATGTATTACCTTTCATTTACACGAAATGAAATAAATAGTAATAAAAGTATTACATATGCATGTAGGCTACTGTCATCTATTTTTTAATTCTTTGTAGGTACTCGCCCACTGAGTAACAGTTCTGAAAATTCACTGCAGCTGCTGATATCTTGTCAAATTTGGCTCAAAAAAGGTACTTTTTTACCTATGCATTAACTCTTTTCTCTCTTCAATTTTTGAGCAAGATCCTCCATTATTGGACATTACTGATACATTATATACTCTGTGTGTGTATTAGCTTTTTTTAACTCTGCAGTTTGCACCACACCTGGCACACTTCTGTTAGTGCAGTCATGTGAGTCCTGCATTATGGTGAAGCTAGCATGGAGTCAAAATTTGGGAGACGGCATGCCTCTCTTGACCCACCTGTAACCTCTTCTGCCAGTCGGCGGCCTTGGCGCACACCCCTTCCCAGCGCCTGTTCATCACCTGCAGCCGGTAGCTCAGCTCCTGGCCCTGGGGAGTGTCCGGGTCGACAAACTGCTGGCTGCACAGGTTGATGGAATAGGCGATGGTCCGCCGGGCATTCAGAGCCAGCATGAAATCCTGTGGGTGGGACGTACTGAATATTTACAACACTGAAGACAAGTCCACAGAAAATTCTTCCCCTTTTTCGTCCCAAACCATTTATTTTTTCATCACTGTCCGCCATCTTTTTCCCTTGAGTTGCAATTGGGCTCTTTCTTACATCATGCTAAATATTTGACACAAATGGGATTAATGGCAGATTGCAAATGATTGACAAACTACCCTTCATCAACATAAATAAGCCTAGACACTAATTTTTCAATGTTTTTGAGTAATAGCAAAGATAAAGATATGATAAATTCCATTACACTGCCACTACGCTGATCTTTCTTGGATCTCTACCAGTTCCCAACACTTACAGTTGTCACTGAACCGTCATTATTTCATTATTCACTTGTTAATAGAAACAGTCAATCACATTTCAAATTGTCACTTTTGACAGACTAAACTTAGCAAAGTGCATTGACTTCATAGTCACTTGAAAAGAAGACAAAACATATGACAACATATCAAAAAGGAATAAATTCTAATACATCTGCAGTTGTGGGGGACACAGTGTCTGTATTGAACTAGAAGCAACTTGCTCAGAACTCACCCTGAATAACCTGATCATGTCCTCGAGATCACCGACGTCACCTCCGCTGGCCTGCGAGTTGAGTGTGGCCTCGGCCTTGTCCAGCCAGGCGTTGAGGTTGTTGAGGTCGTTGTCGTACTGCTGCCAGGTCTGGTAGTTGTGCTGGAGGTGGGCTCCCCTCTCCAGCAGGTCACCCTGTAGAACCTCCCATCGGCTCACCAGACCTTGGGGGGGGGGGGGGGGGGATTGGGTAGTAGGAAGGGGAAAGACGGGATGGGGAGACAAAACAAGAGACCCGCGGGTCTAGCGCTCACCTGAGTATCGCAAGTTCACCTTTCACGCAGTCACTAATCTAAATTATTCACAGCTCTACCAAAATTTGACCAGGCATTCTCAAGTAGAAGATGAAACTGTACAATAAGGGCCCAAATTTTTTAAGATTCCTTAATTTGGGGGGGGGGGGGGATTGGGGCCCCCTGGGGCCCTCTGGGTGGGGCATGGTGCCCATTTTTATAAATTGAGATCCTGACCCCCTAGGGATGCTACCTGCCAAGTTTGATGAAAATACATCATGAGGTTTTCAGGAAGAAGATGAAAATGTACAATTCAGGTCCCCATTTGGACCTTCCCAACCAACCCCCCCCCCCCCCCCCCCCTGCCCCCAAGAGGGGCACCCCTTGATCTCCTATGAACAAACTTGAAAATACAGTCATTAATGTACTCACTCATAGTATTATCTTACCTCTATAACTTCTGATTCTAGAGAAGATTTTTAAAGATTCCTTCATTTTGGGGGTTTGGGGCCCCCCTGGGGGCCCCCTGGGTGGGGAATGGTGCCCATTTTAAGAAATTGAAATCCTAACTCCCTAGGGATGCTACCTGCCAAGTTTGGTGAAAATGGGTCATGGGGTTCTCAAGAAGAAGATAAAAATGTACAATTTAGGCCCCATTAGGACCCCTCCTCACCCCCCTCCCCTGGGTCCCAAGGGGGGCACCCCTGATTCTGCCATGAACAAACTTGAAACTACAGTTATCAATGTACAAACTCATAGTATTAACTTAGCTCTATCACTTCTGGTTCTGGAGAAGAAGATTTTTACAGATTCCTTAAGTTTGGGGCATTTGGGCCCCCTGGGGGCCCCCTGGGTGGGGCATGGTGCCCATTTTAACAAATTGAGTTCCTAACCCCCTAGGGATGCTACCTGCCAAGTTTGGTGAAAATGGGTAATGGGGTTCTCAAGAAGAAGATGAAAATGTACAATTTAGGCCCCATTAGAACCCCTCCCCACCCCCCTCCCCTGGGTCCCAAGGGGGGCACCCCTAATTTTGCCATGAGCAAACTTGAAACTACAGTCATCAATGTACTAACTCATAGTATTAACTTAGCTCTATCACTTCTGGTTCTAGAGAAGAAGATTTTTACAGATTCCTTAATTTTGGGGGGTTTGGGCCCCCCTGGGGGCCCCCTGGGTGGGGCATGGTGCCCATTTTAACAAATTGAGTTCCTAACCCCCTAGGGATGCTACCTGCCAAGTTTGATGAAAATCGGTCTTGGGGTTTTCAAGAAGAAGATGAAAATGTAAAAAGTTTACGCACGACGCACGACGGACGACGGACGACGGACGACGGACGACGGACGACGGACGACGGACGACGGACGACGGACGACGGACGACGGACGACGCACGACGGACGCCGGACGAAGGGCGATCGCAATAGCTCACTTGAGCCTTTGGCTCAGGTGAGCTAAAAAGCTTCTTGTAATGTGACTACCATGCAACCCTTCAGTCATGAAATTTTAGGGAGGTACGGGCAAAACCAAGACGGAACCAACCATGTGACCTTCCCATCAAAACAGAACTGGCATGACCTGTCAACTCAGCAAACATTCAATTTGATAAGGAGACAACATAGTCCCATTAGCCAACAAGTATATGAAAAAGCTGGTTTTTTTTTCATTATAAGTAGATTGATATCCCATTGAAGGAATGCACACAAGAGAGGTGGATCATGATATCAAATGAACAGGTCAACAGGATTATTGTTAAGAAAAAAAAAAAACCACCAAAACCTTGATGAAAATTTGCATCTAGAGTGTGCTTAGATTTGTAAGAAGATTTTCTTTCATAAAAAAATACAGATTCCCTGGACTTGTTACTGACATATGTTAAGAGTAATAACTTTGGTTGCTGCTATTCAGGATCAACACAGACGTAATGACGCTGAATGAGATGTGGCTAAGGGATGGCAACAGGGACACACACTTTGAGGTGGCTAATTTTGAAATAATAGCACGGCGAGATGGGAAGCCAAATTCTGAAAACCGTCCACATGGAGGGGTCATGGTGTACATGTACGTTAAGGCAGATTTGGCAGAGAGATACAAGTGTCTGAACTGTGACCCTAGGCTCGAGGTTGTATGTGTTGAATTAGACTTTGGTCAACCTCCTAATGCAGAGTGGACAAACCACTGGCAAAGGCAGAGCGTCAGCAACAGCAGGGGCAGCTGCGAAGCAAACATGAAAATGTAAGCAGTGTAAAGTACTTTGAATTCTAGACCTTTACATCCCTCCTAGAACATGTGACAAGATTGCAGCCCTCGAGAAGTTAGTGAGTAACATTCATGAACTAAAAGCTCATGAGAAATGTAGACTCTTGTGCAAACTAGCAAGCAAGAAAAATCTGCAGTTGCAGTGAAAAGAAAGACACAAAATCTGGTGCCAGCAAAGATGCTGGCAGTATGTACTACCAAAGACGGCAGTGCTTCCACCAAAGGAAAAACATGCCGATGTAAGACAAACGATGTTATACTCGGAGATTTCAATTTTGACCTGAAGACTGCTGACACCGCAGCGGCGCAAAGATCCACAGTACGATCAAAACTATGTACTCTCAAAGGGATGGAAGAGAACCGTCAGCTAAAGCAGCCGAGCAAGGATCCAATGAGAACGGGACGCAGAGGATCTTCATGTAAGGAAGAAGACAATGTGACTGAAAGCACCATCGACTTGATCTATATCAACGACCACACCAAAGTCAAAGTCTGGCATCGTTCACGTTTCCCTCAGTGATCATTTCATGGTATACTGCTCAGTAAATGTCCCGAACAAGAACTTTACAGATGGGATACCCCCGAACAAGAACTTTACAGATGGGACACCCGTCAAGAATTGAGACCAAGAAGCTCTCTGGAAATTTTCTGCCAAGTATCCAAGATCCTTGATCATGTCCCTCAAGTGCTCTTTCATTATGCTTTAAAAAAGTACAATTATGTTGAATTCTCTTTCCATTTTCTTTTTTTATTTGACACGTGCATCACAAAACCAACAAAAAGTCGAACACACTGATTTTGCTCGAGGACTGAAAATAGGTGAAATGGGTCAACCTTGCTGATCTTGACTTTTTCATATTTTCTGAAAGAGCAAGTCTTCTTCTACATTATGCTAAAATTTGGGATCGTAAAATGAGCAGGAAAGTGTGTTTTTTAGCAGTTCATCTCGAATATTTTTGGTAGAATAGTGTGATTAGGTGTGTCTTTAGAGTCCCCTTTTCATTTCTGAAAAACCTTGTACACACTCTTCACTTTCAACTCTAATAACTTTTGAAAGGATGATGCTACTGCTTTGAAAGTTGGCATTAATCACGGACAGAATCTATTAATAAGACATGCTCAATTTCAGTTAAATCTGATAACCCCTGCATTGTTGTTACTCCCGTGGTTTACTTCCTGTTTTTTGTCCCATTCATCACACAGCCAGCACGACTTGGTAAAGATTAAGCGCTTGAATAGACACTGTACTTCAGAGCCTCTTTTCTCAGTTCACACTTTTCCCGAGTGTGTGCTTTCTGAGTAGCATCATCCTAACTCGTAGGTTAGGAGAGTCCGTTTGATTTGAGTTTTACATCATTTTAAAGCTTAAAAGTCTGTTCTTTCAGAATATGCTCTTAACTAAAATTTCATGTCTGGCGACATTCTGTTTGTTTTGTGATGCAGGGCCACATATTGTTGCCCTGCAGTGACATCACGAAATGTTGTAGTCTTCTCATCCATAGCCTTTTGACAAGGCCTCGTGGCTGAAGATTGAGACTAACTCGCCACATCGAGCACTGCGAGAAACGGGTAAATGCGAGACCGAGTGGTGCAGCCACGAGGCCTTTTGAAACATGGGTTTTTTTCCCTACCGCGTCCCGACGAAGGCGAATATGAATTATTCATATATTCATGAGTCATATCACAGTTGGTATGCTAATGAGGACGTGTCAATGCTGCGCTGGCAATGCAGGCAGCTACGGATGAGCGAGCCGCCGACATGCATACTTATGCGTATTCATTAGATGCGATGGCGTGGTGAGCAATGTGGTCGCTGATTGGACGCTACCCTTTTTAGTAGGAGAATCGGCGAGAAACAAGGCTCAAGATAAGAAATTCATGTCAGGTTTCAAAAGGCCTCGTGATGGCAGCACTGAAACTTAAAAAAGTCATAACGTTTGACGGGATTGTCTGATGTTCCTCAAATTTCACTGATGTGTTCTGCTAGTAGTGCTGCGTTCACTCAATCCACATGTATATTTGGGGAAACTTCCTCTTTAAAGGGGATGGCTATAGTAACTGATCAGTGGGAATCAGTGGAAATGCTGGAAAATGATTGTTCCAATCCTTATGGGATTCATTCAAGAGTTCATTGTATTTCTATTGTTGTGTGAAAATGATTTGCTTCAGAACGGTCTCATATTCAAGTAATGTGCAGATTAATGCTCCGTCACTGACCAGGGACGCTAACCTGGAAGCATTAAACTGCACATTACTTGAATATGAGACCATTCTGAAGCAAATCATTTTCACACAACAATATATATACAATGAACTCTTGAATGAATCCCATAAGGATTGGAACAATTATCTCCCAGCATTTCCACTGATTCCCACTGATCAGTTACTAGCCTTCCCCTTTAATAATTGAAATTCACTACTGCCCAGTATTCCTAATTCCCAATTAACAGGACGTTCAAAAAACAACTCAAATTCCTTCTCCTCGCCAAGTATTAGTGTCACGTTATTGCACACTTGATCCACCACTTGTATATTTTACCCAACAAGCGTTGCACCTTCTTTTATTCTTGTGTATTCAAACTCTTTACAGTCAGGTGATCCCATCACTGCAAGCCCTTGTGGCATTTGAGGGACAACTTTTTCTTTCACTTTATACTTCACTCCTCTTTTCTTGTTCTTTTTTTTTTAGTCTGCCCTTTTTTAAGTCTGACCTGCTACCACTTTGTTTGTTCTGATAACCTATATCATCCCTTTGTGTAATATGTGTCGGTTATGTTGTATTTCATCTTTTTTAACTGTATATATTGTAAATGTTGAAAGAAATAAAGGAGATTTGTATGCTCTCAATCATCAATAAAAAAAAAAAAAAACTTAATAGGCTTCTTACCTGCTATTTGGTGGGACAGTGCTGGTTCATCTGTGAGTTGGGGTGCAAGTCTCTTCACTATTGCCACACAGCTCCGACAGTTATCCATCAGAGCGTCCTAAGATGGAAGGAAAGATAACCCCACACAATCTCTAAATCATTTGTGAAAATGCAAAGAAAAATATCATCTCAAGTACATGTAGCTCTGAAAAAAAAGGCCTTGTACACAGCAAATATTGTGATTCCCTAGCAGAAATCAAACATGGCATACAATAACATGAAGTTGTAACAGTTTTGCTTCTCAGTTCCAATGACATCAAATTGCTTTTGGAGACACTAAAAGAAATATCATCCCGAACAGCCCAAAACCATGATTCAAACTACCTTGTAAGGTTACCTCAGTTGTTCTTTTGTTACCTTCTTATGCAAGTGCAACTGGTAAGGCCAGTACTTTATTCCACAACCCATTGAGAACAAGTCTAAAGTATACTCGGGCAAGCGTCTATGAGAAATGCGTGTTGTAGCAAAATCAAACCGCCCTCAATGGGTTAATTCATTAGAAACAAAGCCTTCACAAAGTTCTAACTTCTGGTGCATATGATAGAGTTATCACACAACATTTAGTCTATTCATATACCCGTTTCTAAAAAAGTGTAGCCGTTATGATTGCTATAGAGTGAAGATGGACCAGTTTCATCACATCAAGTATCACATTTGTGACGCCTGAAGAGCTTAAGACCCTCACATTACAAGTTCACTTGACATTCCGTGGAGTAAAGATTAAATCTACAGAAGAAGAAGAAGAAGACAAAGAAGGAACAGATGGGGATAATAAGGAAGAGTAGGAGGAGGAGGAAGATGATGATGATGATGATGAGGAGGAGGAGGAGGAGGAGGAAGGAGGAGGAGAAGGAGGAGGAGGAAGAGAAAGAGAAGAAGGAGTCGACGACTTATACTCACATAGGCAGACTTTTCTGGAACAACGTCAGGGCCGATGGGGGTTTTGCAGCCCACCCAGTTCTCTGCCTCTTCCACTTGACAAGTGCAACTGTCAATCAGTTCCTGGGCATACTTGGGGTCCACCGGCTCACCCCCTCGCTGCTTGTTCTTACCCCACCTACAGGAGGCAACAGAAATCCACGTAATGTAATGGACTATATGACTCTACTACAATTTATTTGCAGTCAATTTGGGCATGTTTTGGTATGTGTATTGGTCCTGCTCAGTGTAAATATTTGCCATTCTACTTTTTGGCCCTGATTATTGTACATGAGTGAACTCCTAAAAATTAACATTGGTCTCTGTTTGCTTCCAATCTTAGAGAAGAATGTGTGAATTTACACAAATTACAATAATGAGTTCTGCCCTGTATACTTATGGTTCAGAAACCAATCAATGTATTACGAGAAATGTATGTTTGCCCAGCAAAGCCTGAATTGTATTTTGTCAATTTTGGGGTGATTGAGAAAGAGTTTCTGATGAGGATGTAATACTAGCAATTTTGCACATTACTACAGACTGTACACATCACTATAACAAGTCATTTGATACGGACGCCCAAAACACAACAACAAACAATAAATAAATACACACAGACATTGTAAAAATCTTCATTCAATAATGATAATAATAAAAAAAGAAACATTGCTTCTTATGAATGGGGAAACATGCACAGCTTGTGAATATGATTCTGGAACATGTGATGGAGTAAAGTAATTGGCTATCATTCGAATTTGGAGCCCAATACCCTCATAAGGCAATGGGTAAGATGGCTATGTTCTGTCCTAAGGTGACACTGAACCATGATGTTTCACATAAACATGAAGATACTGTCTTCCTATGGGCAAATCAGCTTCTCTTTCAAGCTTCTCATTTACCATACTGAAATAAAATGCTTTCCTTATGACGCAAGCTCACCTAACATCAGGTTCACCCTCAGCGTTGGTTGTCATGTACATGTCCCAGTCCAGTGAAGAGACGCCGCTCACTGGAGTGAGCCTCCCCGACACGTATTCGCTGGGGCCTGGTGAGGCTGACCTAGTGGCTGAGCTGTCCCTCGAGTGGGGGTGGGGACGGTCGGGCGACACGCCCGCCCCGTATCGCTTCCGCAATGTGCGGTCGGGTGACAGGTGGGTAGGGAAATCGCCGTCAATGTCGTCGTCGCCTTCGATGTCGCTGCCGCTCATAGGTTCCTCATAGTTACCTTCCTCATCCTCCTCATCACTGCTTGAATACTGGTCATCAAAATACAAACAAACAAATTTCTATTAAAACAAGAATAGGCTTTGAAAAAAAGGAAATACAGTGTAGATGGAAAGCATTGATACTTGTACTCACTTTAAAGACAACAAATAAAATAACTATTATTGTGTGCTAACCGATGTAATAGTTTTATTACCTTATCAAATCTACCAAGCAGAACAACCCTGGTTATATTTCAGTCCTTGGTACAATTTTGTAAACATTACTAACAGGACATGAGACATTTAATCAGTCCACTGTAGGAAGGTGAAACCTTGTTGAACTGATGGTAATTAAAAAGCATTTCATGCACTGCCTAATACAGCCTAAAGTTAGTCTGGAGTTTTGTAATTGTGTTGGGTGGATTTTAAAACTGCATGCTAACCAATCACTAGATTGATTGCTTAACTGCACACCTCATCTAAGAAGCTAATAACAAATGGGGGGGGGGGGAAGGGGAACAATAGATATATAAAAGTGGCCTGTTTTTCTGGTAAAATGTTGGGGATGTGCTATAAGACCATAGAGACATTGCTGTATATGTGTACTTCACTGACTAAAAACGTAAAATAGGGTTCTCTATGGCAAATTGTTCTCAGTGGGTGACAACACGATTTTATCATTAAGAAAAAAGAAAAACAAATAAACAGACACACATACAAAAAAAAATCCCACATGGGAGGTACACAAATCTTGTCTAACAAATGAACTACCAGAGGCAAGGAGGAAAAACAAAATGGATTACAATCACAAATGCAAATGCAATTCTTACTTCAGCTGAGATTGGAATCTATATAGGTTAACACTGAAAAATTGATAAAGAAACATAAAAACAAAAATGAAATGATACGAGGGCAAGCAACATAGAACTATGAACAAATTATCACCAACGGGTGGAAACATAGTATACAATGTCTAAACTACTTCACAATGTACAGAAATAAATCTAAGGGAATGACGCAAGACATTTCACGTCAAGGCAATGGATAATTAGGATCTTCAATGCTTGTCTGTCATAATATGGGACATGCACAAATACACATTGTACATTGTATATCTTCCTTGGAAAACAAAGGCATTGATTTAACATGTTGCACAACATCAAAACTTATAAAAGCTTTAAAAGAAGGATGGAAATAAAAGGAAAACCTAACACACAATCAACAGCTCTGACTGCCAAAGAAGCCTTTGGAATTGTTTTCTTGTTTCATACCTTGGTCGGGCCAACCATGAAATAATCGAATGGTATGGCTGACGATTCGCCCTATCATTCAGGTAAGCATAGTGTTAGCGAGAAGGAAAAGAAAGTTGAATACCGCAGTCTATGTTAGAGCTTGAAAGCACTAAGATGTATCCAAAAGGAGAGAAATAATCAACAGATTGAAATGATTGGCACAATTCATGTGTGCATTTGCAATTCCAAAATAAATCAAGGCAGTTTTATATTCACATCTTCTACCCAATTCACATCTTTACACAATGGATTATCTATTACCTCACAATGCATCAAACTGCTGTGACTCTGCCATTTGCATGAATTTGCCAAAGTCAAGTGTCGCAGCAAGTGCAACGTCACGGAGAACCTGACTCACAGAACTTCATGGACGCAAGACCAACATTTAACTTGACCATATTAATCTCTACTTCCTGTGACGCATACCCTCTCCACTAGTCACTCCCACTAAAATATGTCAGTATTACGTCAGCTACATTATGCTCTGTCCACTTAAAAAAAAGAAGAGCATTGATGGTGTACAGAAGTCTATTTAGATCTAGTCCATATCCTTTTAGGATACAACAAATCATATGCTTTGTCACAGTCTACCTTTCTGTACAGGCACCACAGACATAACATCATGATCCTTCATATTATTTACAACAGATATGTTAAAAGTCACCGAAAGAATGGTTGATAAATCTGGGACAACATTATTAACACAGTACCTTCGTTCTCATGCAGTTTATGCGAGAAGCCAGCTTACGGGCTTTCAAACGAAGTCTCTTCTTGCGACTCACGCGACTGGCCATATTGTACTATATCTCTCTCCCGCGAACTCAACAAACAGCACAAAAACAGAACTGTTCTGCTGCAGATCCGACACTGGGGACAGGCAGCAAGTTTTTCACTAGTGCCCGTCAGGCAAATGGCTGGGGTACACTGAACATGATCCCCAATGTAAGGCCTCACCCATGACTTATGGCAGGGCAGAAATATTCCTACGTCCCATGTCAAACAAGCCTGGACACATTAGATCTCAACTGTCTCATCAGAAAAGATAGTGCAAATCTCCCCTGCAAAGCTGCACCTCCCCTAGTGACTAAGCGGCCCAAATCATGAGTGGGCAGCTCCTTTTTATTCCACCTACACGTACGTTCTCTCTCGGCATTCATCCGAAACCTTTTGACTGAGACAATCAAGGCTAAACACCACCAAAATGCCTCGTTCCGATCCAACAGAGTGGGACAATTACATGTTTGTCAGACTGCCTTCCGCTCTAGGTTTCCTGAGCTGCAGTCACAAATGAATGATTTTACATCTGACGTGATGCCAGTCACAAGGTCTTGGTGGTTAATGAGGGTCAAAGTTCAAGGGACTGCTCCAGGTAACCATGCTAAACTGATTTGTTTCAATGAAATACTTCCAACTGTATACAAAGTATTGGAAGCACAAATTTTGCAGTAGGATTTCCACAGAATTTGCATCAGTACAATGAAAAGTTGAAACATCAAAATTTCATTTGTCTCCTTTGACTTTACCCAAAGTAATGCAATATACCTATATGTAATGAACAGATTACTGAACAAGCTTGTTCCATACATTAGTAAGAGTTTGAGAAGACAGAAGAACGATGTTATTGCAGTGATTTATTCAGTATTAATCAAATAACTTCTGAACGAGATGCATTGTAAAAGAAAGAGTGCATGCATGCAGGAGAAAAAGATTAATGAAGCATTTTCGAATGATTTGTATCAACAAAATCTGGAATTATAAGAGAATTGTATAGGTGAAAAGGAAGATGTAAACAGTAGTAAATGTACAACTTTCAACAGTGAATTTGAAACAAAAAAATGCAAACTTCTACCACGAAAAAAAGTTGAGGTGACAGAGATGACAGCGTAGTGTCAACATCTCTACAGAATGGGCGGGACCTTTAAGACAATGAGACAGAATGATTGACAGGACTGTTAGATGAGTCAAGTGTAAGTTGGTACAGAGCATGGGATGATACAAATCTTGTCAAAATGCACGGCATTTTCAAGGCATGGGCATATATGGCTTACAGTAAAGAATTGGTTATATTCTGCCAATGCAGTGCAAGTCTAGCACAGACTGGAAATTTTCTTCTTTCCCCTAATGAGATGAGGAAGATGGATGAGAGGATTGTAAGTTTGCTATGCTTTGTTAGTACACAGTTTTGATGCGCCATATTTCTTGACCTCAAACTAGCAATCATGCATCTCGGAAGATGGCAGCCCCCCTATCTTGTGACCCCACTGCTCAAGAATTCATCTGAAGGATATGAAATTCAAATACATATTACATGCACTACAGAAAAGTCTTCTGCATTGGCAAAAACAAAACATAACAAGAAAGAGAAAAAAGAAACTGATTTTTGACTTTTACTCCCATGCTCATTGCATTTGCTTCCAAATGAAGATATTTACATTCTACCAAACACAAAGACTGCTACAAGTATAACTTTACAATTTCAATTTTTATTTCATTTTCCAGCAAGAACATATACACTGTAGACATCACTTTTTTTGGTAACAGTTGAATTGAATTGATGAAAAAAAGAAAAGAAATTGAATTGAAATAACCCAGAGATATGTGAATAGGTTTTTCTGATGAGTGATCAATTTATGCAAGCTCTAATTCAGTACTCCCCACCCCCAGTATTTCACTGAAACATAGAGGAGGGCTTCCATCTTTGAGGATGAAGATTTAGCTAAATCAACTACAGGGGAATGCTCATGAGTGTGAATACAGTGCACTGACACTCACCGTGGCAGTGATTCTTTCCAATTTCCGCTGGAACTTGCTGACCCTCGCAAAGACCTCGTCGGCATAGCGACGCAGCTCGTCCATCTCCTCCTGGATCTCGGCTGCGTCGTTCTGGTCGCAGCGCTGCATCAGGGAACGGGCGTAGCTATCGATCTCGTCAAGCCGCACCTGGTTCAGTTCGATCTCATGTTGGAATGCCTGGGTTGGGTAATATGGTAGATGAGATGGTTTACACACAGGGACAATATCACCTTGGGTAATTACAATGTAACACCATCTCTTAGAGTATTAAAGGCATAATTTACCATTTGCAGCTGAAACGAAAACCCAGCATTAGTGCTTAAAATAGTTCTAAAGTGTGAGTTAGGGATAGAAACAACCACTGTGAAAACTTGAATAAGTAAAATCGATTCTAAGTATTGTTAAATATACAAAATGTGAACAATAGTTATAATAGAAATGTTTCCAAACTAAACCGTATACCGTTACGGTTTATTGAGAAAAATGCTGACATCTCCTTATAACTTAGGCTTTATTGCAAAACTTTCACATGGAAGGGTGTTTTGTGGTACAACAGACCTACACATATGCATGAAAGGCGATCTCTTGAACATTTTGCAAATGACTGCTCCCAAAGGTAAACTGGACCTTTAAGTGTGCAGCAAGCTGTGCTCAATTTCACAATCTTTCACAGTTTATTTCCTAAAAAACTTAACTTTTCACATACTGCATTATTTGGCAGTCAGCAATTATACAGCTTATAAGAAATTATGATAAAATGTATAACAGCAGCAGAATAAAGTGCGGCCAACAAAACTCTCTGAATGAAAAGTCCTTGATACTGTCATATATGCATGCAGTGTATGCATTATATTTCTTTGTGTTTCTTTGAGTCAACTGATAATTCATTCCACTAACTTAACTCTGGATCAGGGGCTATTAGTTCTTAAGCACGAGATGGCATGACCTTAGAGTGACCATACGTCTACTGACCTTCATCTGTTTGGTTTTGGTGGAGATGTCTGACTGGGAGAAGTGCTCGATGTTGGTCAGCTGAAGGTCCAGCTCGGTCAGCCAGACCACCATGCTCTCCCTGGTCCCTTCAAACTCGTCCCTCAGGCCTTGCTGGGCCCTCAGCCGCCGTAACACACTGCAGCACCGCCTGGCGAGAGCATCCCACCTGTTGGATGATGAACAAGAGAGGGCGGTGTTACTCTTCATTATAATCATTTAACTGTATGAATGAGCAATGTTTTCACCAGGAAACATTCATCCTTCTTCTCTGATAAATGCACAGTTCTAATATTTTCTTCCATTTTGATAATGGCCAATCAATGAAGGTTGACTTGGTAATTGCACTAGCAATGAAATACAATCACATACCTGCTTTTAATTCTAACCAAGATAAGTTAATGACAGCAAACACTGTAAATTGAAGAAATTAAATTTCTGGATGCTAACTGCTATTGCATCATTTTTTCCCCCAATGAAAGTAATATCATAAGATCAAATTATGACTATATCCTATCACAACAGCAGCTCGAGCATATACAGACTTGATATCAAACACATTACTATGTAATACTGCTTCTGACTGAGGGTTGCTTTTATTTCTGTGTGCTTAATGGTTGTTTGTTGGTCATGGCACACATTATTTCAGATACCATCCTACTGCTAACTATGCACTGTCAGCTGGAGAACCTTGACCTACTCTCGTCCCACTGTAGACTCCAAAAAGATGTCATTTAAAGAAATGTTGTGTCCATCTGTCTAAAGCATGTTCCCATTCTTCAGGGTTACTGTCATAATAAATCTTGACCCCGCTGCACACTATATGACTTTCAGTCGCACGACTGACAGACTTTGGATTCGCAATAAATTGCATTAGCCTCAGAAGTACACGTAACATGCTTGTTAATTTCAGATCCAAAGTCGCTTGGTCATGCGACAAAAAGTTGCATAGTGTGCGGCTGGCTTAAACTCTTTATGTGCCATGGTGGAAACCCCCTGTGTGCCATGTTATTCTGAGACACGAAGGTAGTCATGCTTTGAGAAAGAATTCGGTTTTTCCAATTTGTATAACTTCTACAAATTTCTGTTAAGGTGGACACTATAGTGAGCAAAGTTAAAGATGAATGCCAAACTTTGCTTCGATATAAATTGTATGACAAATCTATTTTCAATTATTCTATTGAATGACCAGTTGTTACATTACTGTAAAGGCATGACTTTTGCACATAGAACCGTGACAGAAACTTAGAATGTACACGTATATCTAGTTGGGAACACCACTTGATAGTCAATCACCACATAGAATGCAAGCCGTATGTGAGAGGAACAAAAGCACGAAAAACACTTTTGTTGTACTGCGGGATTAGTGATTTATCGATCCGTTTAAGTGGCTTTGTGTGTTGAGCAGAATATGCGAAGTTGGCACGCCGTCGACTGAGTCGGACGTGCGAACGTGGCACATTAAGAGTTAATCATGTATATCTTTGAGACACACTTAAGATTACACACATTTCTTCTTTTACTGCAGAGTGCTCAATGCACTAAAATGAAATAACGCAGACTGTCATCCTTATTTACAATTTAGCTTCATTTACTGCACCTTTACTCATGTTTTGCCACTGCTGTCATGTTCGGCAGCTTGTGTCCTGCCATGGACCGGTTGTTCGTAATTTGCTGGTTTTTGTTTTTACCCCCTCCTGTGCCTCACCTATCGTTTGCTGTGTGCACAAGGCTCCTGAGTTGGTTGGCACTGTCCGTCCGCCCCTCCCTGGCCAGGCGGCGATACTGCTTGTTCAGCATCTCTAGCTGGGCCAGGTTTTCGTGGACTTTACGCTGGAATGCCTGGTGGGATTAAAAAAAAAAACAAGGACATTTATGCAAAGGATGCTACAATATCCAAGAATCATGATTTCACTGAACACAGTGAGAACAGATTTATGTAAAAGTCAATTCAGTAACTTCTCTAAGGGTGGATAGATTCCTCATGCATGAAATTCTACTAGCCATTTTGACAGTCTAAATTTGCTTAAAGAGTAATCTGACATTTGTAATGCATTGTAGATGAAACAATGATTTGAAGTTATGTTCTTTCATTTTAAATTGCAACTAGTTTACAGATAAAATTTATAACTGAAGTTGGATATGTCACTTTTCTTCTGTTGGTGAAATCTTTTATCCTGAACCACAGGCCTATCTTTCTCTTGCTTTGGGGCCTACACACAGGCAAGATATCACTTCTAAATCAGCCTTCCTTGACCTCTATGAACCAGGTGGGGGAGAGACACCAAGGCCAAGGAGAACTCTATACTGGTAGCACCTGCTGCAAAGTGATGTCTCAATGTTAGCCCTTTGAGGATTTTGCTAACTTTGCCGTAGCACATATTTCCCGTAGACACCTACCTGAGTCTCATGTACCTAAGAACCTACTTTTCAACAGATTAACATATAAAAAGGAAGGGAAAAAAAAAAGATAGCCTCAGTCCCAGCCACTCACTTCGAATTTCTTGATTTCCTCCTTGATGATGATGTAGGGTGTGGAGGAGGTATTGGGGCTGGCAATCATCTGCTCACTCTGCTCCAGCCAGTCAGCGAACCGGTTGTAGTCCTCCTTGAACTTCTGCCATAGCCGCCAAGTCTCCTCAATCCTTTGGGGAAGTGAGAATAGAGAGATGGAATATTAATGGTTTTCAAAATATTCTCTGGCTCACATCACTAACAAAAACTTGATCAGTTCACATGAAATTCAAATTGGGACTGTACAGTAAACATTAACCCCAAAGTGTCAAAATGCTTTATATCATATAACAAAAGATATTAGCATGACAGTTAAAGGACCATTATGGGAAGGATAATCTTAGTAAACATGTATTGATTATTATTGATATATCTTCATATTGTAAACGGGAGCTTCCAAACAACCAAATACTCATGACCATTTATTAGGTTTCCCTGAATAATTAACGCTGCACAAGTTACACTTGCATTGTTCGTAACAGTCCAAGTGTGGAAAAAAAAAAACAGAAAAAAATCTGCTGTACAAACAAATCTTTTATACGGGTTCAAAACCTTCATGAAGCCTATCAATCGTCTAAATACTTGCCTTGTTTGTATTCACATACACTGTAGCTTTGATCAAGCCTAATATTTGCGTCTTGAATGACATGAATCACCAGCTTATCACTGCAATGTTGTAATAATGACCTAATAGATTAAAATGGATATAGCCTTTAAACAAGTCTAATGAAGACATCCTCTGCAGATCGATGATCAAAAGCTCATCATTGAAGTCACGGCGTTGCAGTAGGCACCTATCTAGCACCTAGCTCAAAGAATTGAAACTTTATCATTGAAGTTCTGTTGTTGCAGTATTGCACCTTGTTTGAATTCGAATGGCTGTAGGCCTTGATAAGATCTTAAAGACAACATTGTCTTTTCTTAAAATTATGAAATGGTTCTTGTATCAAGTTGCTTTTTATTGCAACTGATGGGAAAAACTGTTATTCATCAATATGATGTATGTCAATGAAGGGCAATTTGTCAATCAGTTGCAGTCATCACTTTTATCTAATGTTCTAATACTGCATGTACACCTCATTTTTTTAGATTTGAATAGCTATATTCTTTGATCAAGTCTCAAGATGAAATGATCATTTACATTCTGATGCTACAGTATGCACCCCATTAAGATTCATATGGCTGCAGTCTTTTGAATACATCTTAAAGATGACATAATTGATAGGACAAGGACTGATAGCATTAGTCAGAGGTAACTATATTAAAATGAGTCTCTGTGACAGTTAAGTAGGAGCAGCCCTTACCTCATCTTCCTCTCAGCTGACAGGGTACAGATGCTGTGCCAGCGCTGGTCCAGGGTCTGGGTGGCAGTCCGGATGGCCTCGCAGTCAGCGTCTGTGGAGCAGGCGTCCTGGTCGTGTAGGAGGACCTCACACAGGTTTAGTACTGATGCCACACCACTGCTGTGCCGCGTGATGTCTTTGTGAAGCTCCTGCAGAATGTAAACAAGCCGCAGAAATGAGTCATTTCGATATCAAGAGGGATGGGGTGGTTATGGGAAGGAAGGATCAAAGATGGGAATCTAACTGTTTATTTCATGTCCTCCTTTCAGTCTATCACAAAAACATGACAATTAAACACATGCAAAGCATACAAGTGTGGTAGTAACATTCTCGGATATTCTGTCATTCATTCATTCATTCACTTCTATTATACACACTTCCCTAAAATACAGAAATGAATTTATCTACATGTTCATGCATATTTGGTCAGAGGGGGATATTCAAGCCCTCAGAATTCAGAATTTCTGCTCATTGAAAAAAATTAATTATTTCATATATAAATCTACTCAATGCCACAAAAATAAAGACTTCAGGGGACAATTTCATCTAGGATAAAGTTAAACTGACTGTCAGTTAGGCCTACAGTAGCTGAAATGAAATGAAATGACTGATATATTAAATGTAGATACATTGTAGCTGATTGGTAGTTGCGTAATTGCTGCTATGAAGACATGATGATTGCGATTTTCTGCAACACTCCTTGCAACAATTGGGCCCTGATGGGCTATTATTCGCAAACTGTTCTCATAAATATGCTTCTGATTACAATGGCAAGGAAGCAAGTGAAGAGAAACAGCACTCGAGCCAATGAGGGTCATTCACATGAACCATGGGTGTCTGAATGTGTGTCCGACCATAAGAAATCTTGCGGATGCAAAACATAATAATGGTAGCTGTTTATTACGGTGGGAGAATGCATCAGTAGAAGTAACCCTTTTTTGACCCTCTCACAAGAAGGATTTTTCCTCTTATTTATTTTTTTTTGGAGGGGGGGGGGCTGCATAGGGTGAAATTTGTTTTTCTGAGCTGTGTGCCGTCCCACGGTCCACTGGCTCTCTCCATTCAACCTGTCAAATTGGGCTCTTTTCACCAAGGGGTTTGTTGTTTCTCTCTCCCTTTGTGACGACATTCATGCCCGGGACACTTTGTCTGTAACTCTATAGCTCGGCATAAATGGTCTCCCGAGATTTTCACCGCACACTGGCGTGCTCTCCCAGAATAGGCCGCGAAGGAAGAGATTCTCTCACAACAGAGCAGAGAATTTATAACCGCACCACACTCCTTTCACATGAATGAATAATGGGAAATAATTCTGCATTCAATCGGAAAGCGAATAACGGAAATTTGTTTTTGTTCGACAGTAACGATCCTGGCACTCTAATGGATACGTAACAATGTATCATTATAACTCTTTTAATACCCAATAAAATGTTATGATCTGTAAATGACTTTGCTTCCTGAATTCCCCATGAACAAACTTGTACATTGTAACCCTTAGACCTGTATAAAAATGTTAACACAATGGAAACCAGATCTTTGAGTGAGTATAGATCTTAGTTTCTTTATTCTTCAGCTACATGTTAATTTTCCTTCCCTTTCTTTTTTTTTAGTTCCTTCTGCACAATAACAGATATGGATGAAAAATGTGAAAATATTCATAAACAAGCCTTGAATGAAAGCTAAAAGTAAACAAACAACACATCCTGGGCCTTGGTTAATATAAACAGCTTACTGAAATCAAAACGTGTTATACTCTCATTGCCATTCTTCTTGATAGATACACTGTATCTGTTGACAACTGCTAATCAACTTCAAATATTTCATTTGCATACCATATGTTTGTTTGTTTGTTTTTTTTCAATGAGGCCGTATCACTGTGGGTCATTAATGCATACCAGAGAAATCATACAGTTTCATGATAGCAACCTGGTATAACCATCACTGAGCTTCACTGCAAGTATTATAGTTGTTATTGTTTGTACACGTTTATTTGAGTTTATCTAACATTGTCACTGAGAAAACACTTTAAATAAAACACTTATGACAAGGCTGTCAGTCTCTGCATGTGATGCATCGGAAGACAAACAGATGCCCATTGAGAAACATATATTTTTGAGTAAAATGATGTTTTGGTTTCAAAGTGGGAAACTTGGACATACTAAGTATGTGACATGAAGTGTCAGAAGAAACATATTTTTCATTTAAAAGCATATATTCATATCTTTATGAAGGAAAAAATGTACTAACCGGTTCCATACTGAATTCTAAAATGCCCATAGAGTTAATACACAGGCTACCAGGTTCCTGTACGGAATGGGTTAAATATTGTAAAAAAAAAGGTACTAGTTGGCAGTCCTGTGATAATCAAGCTACTGAAAGCTTTGAGTCCCTTCCTAAGGACTGGACAATAAGGAAAAGTGCCTTGTCTAAGAGCACAAAAGCTACTTTCAATGGATTTGAACCACTGACCTCATGACTGAGAGTCTGTGGTCTAAACCACTGGGCCACAATGGTAATAACTTCAAACGCTGTTACATAGAATTACTGCAAATCTCTTGACACCCCCCCCCCCCCCCCCCCTAAAGAAAGATGGGGACCTGGGATGCCTGGACTCGGAATGTCTGGACTCACCTCATGCATCTTCTGCTTGGCCTCGATCTCCACCATCTGACAGGTCTCGTAGGTGAGCGGGGTATTGAGCTCACGCTCCACCCGGCTCAGCCACTGCCTCAGCTTGCTCATGTCCTGCTCCAGCTGCTGGACAGCGGTCAGCGTGTCCTTCAGTTTCTTCACCCTGGGAGTACCAAAACAAAAATGAAGACATAACAAAATGAAAACAACTTCTGACTGGGTTTCTCAAATGATCCCGCTTACTTTATCCACCAAGCACTCATTTAACTTTTAAACACGGACTGAAGATCAATGAGGCATTGCCCTACCTTGTTGGTAAATATGAACAACCAAGACATAGCTGTTCAATGAGTATGATGATATGATATCCATGGGATTAGCGTTTTTGTTCTGGTACTGAAATAGCATCAAGTTTTCTTCTTGTATTTTTTCTGTCTTTGAAAGGACGACTTAATCACAGGTCTGCTTTTGATGTCAAAGTCCATCATCATTTCTCTCAATACACCCAACAACATAAAAAGTGTCTTCCCTCGCAAAATCACACAAGAACACTGCAGAATAACATAACTCATAACTCAGACTCCTGAACAAGATAATAATTTTATTCGCTCAGTGGACACTTGGTAAGATGATTTACTCAGTACTGGGGTTTATGTGTCTGAACAGGACACCCTTCCATTACTTTGGAAATACGACTGAAGACTGAATGCAGAATGACATCAAAACTCAGACCCCTGAACATGATGGTTACATTCATTTGCTCATTAGACACTATGTATGATGATACCACCACCTTGCCTAAAAGGTCGCTATTGTGTTCTTTTGATGCTTTTGACAAAAAGAATATTCACTATGGTTTATGTGCCTTTACATGACACATTTCCATGATGTTGAAAAAAGAACAATTGAGACAAGACGAACTGTGTTGATTATTACCTAGGCTGTAGAAGGCTTAAAAATGACAGCTCCTGATCATCCTGAACTATGCCATTCTTCTCGCTCTCCACCGCCAGCACTGCCCGAGGGAGTGATGGCGAAACGGGCGGAGAAGAGAGCGACGACGCCTTAAAGTCTTTGACAGGTGTCTTTAAGAAATCTGTATCCATTTTCATGGTTGAGGGGGGTGCGAGATTCAATTTTGTCCAATGGATGAACTTTATCCCCCTCTCCTATTCACCCTCATTCAGGTCTGTGCGAAACACATATTGATTTCCTCCGCTTTGTACTTCCCTGAAACGGCAATGGTGTAAGCTGGCACATTATATGCGCAGTAATCGTCTTGATCAAAGGGGGAACCGGACAGAAATCAATAGAGCTTACGATGTCCAGAGATAGGCCGTAGCACTGAAAGAATGGCCACTGCTTCACATTCAATGCAGTGTCCTCTTATGACTCATGTCAAATTGAATGGCATTTAAAGATATTCATGCACAGAAAAAACAACAACAAATATTTAGCATCTTCCCAGACACAAATTCGCAGGCTGTCGCAGTTAACATTTCACCATTGAGTCTTCATTCTCTGTTGTCAGTGGAATATTTGCTCATTAACATTTGCGTTTATTTCCTTCTGCGATACATACAGTAGTAGCTTGAGGTGATTTAGATCTCAAGGAGTATAGTTTCGGCAGTTACAGCTCATGAGTGTCGAGCAGAAAGCTCGATCAGTCCTTCTCAGAAAGACGAAGATAATTTCCCCTCCAGTATGATTAATTGTCTATGTAGCACAGCATGCTCAAAGAGACACAGACATTTCTGGGTAGATGCCTCAGAGAACGTTTTGATGTATTGAATACACTCAGTCATAGATTTGTCAGGCACACAAACGATCATTACAGTTAGCTCATAGAGAGTATGACTCAGAGATCACTAATGCCGAAATGCTTGGACTCTTATTCCATCTGATTAGGTAGTGAAAACTGTCTCCCAAGATTCATCATCGCCCACGGCCAAATCTCATATCTGACTGACTTGCTCTTGATTCAGCCACAGCACTGACCTAACGGACAGATCACAGCTTAATATGCAAGAACAGACCTTTTTTCCCCCCCTCAAGTGGAGGAAACTGACACACGCATATTCAATCAATGATGGAGTTATGATAGATGGGTACTTCTCTGGGGACCAACAGCCTTTCTGCTCTTGAAGGAAAGTGGAAAAAACATCAACTACACAGCCACATTTCTGAGAAAGTGGGTTTTTCCAAAAATGTGAGTCTAGCCAGCCGAAACCGGAGCCACAGGAATGGAGGCAAGTTTATTTCAATGATCTGTGAGCTGCTACCATCTGGTAGGTTCATCAGCACTCAAGGTTCCTATTATATTGTCCCATGTGTAGGCATGATGTAGATTTAGTAATGCCGACACAACATGCATGTCATCCAATGAAAACATACACACATTCGTAACCAGATTTTTCACAAGTTACAAGCGGTGATTGACACATTGCTCAATGCCAGGCACCGTCCGTTTGTTCTCCCGCACAAGTTGCAAATAATCCATCCAATATAACATCCGCTATGAAGTCCTTGTCCAGAGATTCCTGTTGTAAAGTTTGCTATGCGTAATCAACAACTGCACATTATGTAACTGTACAACTTCGAGATGATGTCATCCAGCGTCCATCCATTTGACAAGTTTCAAACTGCAAATGAGATGAGGGCACTTCTACTACTCAAAGTTACTGGAAGTTCTCACTTAGTTTCTGGCAGCTTCCAGCGATAAGGATTCACATTGCATGTTCACAGCAGCTACACTCTGCAAAGAAGCAATTTTTAACACTTAACCTCAACTGCAAGGGATGCTGCATGAACATGGATGGGCTACTTTTGTAGAGCAATGCTACCGCAGAAGTAAAATCAGGTGTAGCTAGCTAACAGGTGTAACTGATATATATGACTCTCACACTTCTCACAAAGCCTGCATTGCCAGTGCTATAATAGAGTTATCCTGCAAATAATAACGGCATGGGAAGTACCACTATCCGCACTATACTGCCCGGCACTGGCCTCCTGTATCGCACAAGGAAGATTTCAAAATATGCTGGTACACGAGTAATTCCTCATTTCCATTGGCCACTCATTTACAGAGTTAATCCTCTTATCCTTCACCTGGAGACCATCCTGTCCCCTGAGTTTATATGGCAGTAGTCCTGGCCAAGTAATCTTGACAGAGCTGATTATCAGATCAGCAAACACTTGGAATGGAAGAAAAGCTGTATAGGGCCCTAATAGCTCCCTTTTTTTCCTTCCTTGATAGTCCCGCAATCCACACAATAAAGATAAAAAACTGAACAGGTTGGAATTCCTGCTGGAGATGTGATATTCACAAAAGGGCAATCCAGGGGGAGACTGGGGGCAACGGGAGGCATAGCAATATATCCATGACGCCGTGAAGAGATCAAGGCAACATATAAAATATATATCTCGCTTCATGCATCCATTCATTCAGCAGCTGCTCAACAGTATTAAAGATCTACTTGTTTTGTTCCATGGGTGCCCAGTCTTGACCCCAGCGTGATAAATCAATGTCGCTGACAGGCAACCTGCAGCTAAATGACAAGTCAAAATTCTTCTCGTCGTTTGATCAAATCTGGTTCAAACCGGGAGCTCGAGCCTCTCACCAGTTGTCTTCTCGGTGTTTAACTACATGTATGTCCTGTGTTGTTGAACTGCTTTCACTGGTCGTTCAGCTACACGAGTATGAAACATATACTCTCCTGGGTTGTCTTCGGACCCTTTAAAAAGTTCTTTTGAATAGCTGGAGCATACTGACGCATTGCTTGCACTCACACAAGGTCCTCCAGAAATCAATACCACACATATGAATGAGACTCCAGGGCTGATTCCACTACTGCTACTACTTCTACGGCATCCATTGATCCTCTGCAAAATGTGACCACAATTATTTAGCGGTAGCTTGGGGCCCCAAAACAATGACTCTTTCTCGGAGCGATACCAAACTATTATGGGCAGGCTTCCATTCTGGTCATGTGATCCGGGGGATCAGCTGTAAGAATGGACAAGGAGCTAGCTCTCCCAATTCCGTTCTCTGTTCTACGATCTCACTGCAGTGTTGTGGCTTGTTCAGCTGACGCCTCTCTGTGGAATCTGAAGACTGTAAACACACATTAGTGGTGCCAACTGTATGTTCTGTCCACAGTAATATTGTCCAGTACAGTCTCTTCAAAGTTGATCCAAATCAATCAAGATTTTAAAGATGGTGTACTGAAGACCAAATCCTCCCACAGTTCATTGTCCAGGCTTGTGTTTGCACAGTGTGCCAAGAAATGGTTCCCACTGTACACATAATGCAGGGCTATAAAGTGAGTGACCTTGATTCAGCCTCTTCTCTCTCACAGCAGCGTTCTCATGGGGGGAAAAGGCCCCAGCCAAGGTTGGGTTGAGGGGGTGACCCATTTGAGGCATGCAGTCTGAACAGGACATGGCTGTGGTTCAGTGCCTTTCCTTGCAATCAGCAATCTCTCTCATCATTAGTCTTGCTTCATCAGACCCTTCTGAATTTTCCCCTAAAAAGTACAGCTGATATGAAGCCTTGTGACTTTCACTACCCTCAACTTGAACAGTTTGTGTTTAAGAAAAATTTTCTCCTATAGTGCATACTAATGTATACCTTCTAGTCTGATATTGAGACTCAGACTCATTTCAGTACTACAGTACTGAAGATTAGTTTGTTGTTACATAATCAACTGTAAACCCCACAAATTCTCCATTCCTCAGTCTATCTGTTATCTCTTCTAGACACTCCTAAGGATTCACTTTGGCAAACACATAACAATACAATACAATAACACCTCATGACAACAGCAATGTACATCTCGTGCCTCTAATCAGCACTTTGCGCAAAAACAGCAGTTGTGAGTATTATTGACAAAATAATGAAGATCTTTCTTCATTCACAATTATACTAAATAAACCATCAATAAATTGTGTGTGAGACTATGACCTATAATCCACACCTGTGTTGGTTCTTTTCAAGACACATAGTTTGGAATAGGATTGAAATATTTTACTTAGTTTTTGCTGGTCTATGTGATTTAAATATGGGTAAGTTACAGACCTGCTTTAACAACCTATGTATTCAAGATAAAGAAAGTTTTCCAAATTAACCAACACATGCACTACACATATTTCATCTTTCTCAAATATAAGTCCCTAGTGACCCCATGATGCTGAAAAACATCTGTAATTTCCTTTGCAGACAAATATGATGGTAATTGATTGAAATAGCAGAATCAACCTTAAACTCTAGCTGCGACACATCATATAAAAGAGAACCACGACTAGCCCTCACTCAAAGTCTGGAAAAGTATGCCATGGAAGGGTCAGTTTATAGCTCCCTCCCACTCACATTCCACATCATCTTAAATTCATTACAAAAAGACTGACATATGAAACATACACACTCACACACACAATCAGGAATATACGAGAATGGCTGGAATTGCTCAGGTCTGTTCTAAACATGAGTCTGACAATCATTGGTGACTGCCAAATATCCTGCAAGGATGCCAGTGAAAATTCTTTTAATCATTTTGCAGAGACTAAAAAATAACAAATCAACCATAACATATTATAGAGAGGTGTATGTTTCTTTTTGCATTCTTGTTAATCATTGTATTAGAGTAAGAAAGTGAAAGAAAATACAAATAAATAGCACTGACATGAATGATTGTGCTATCTCTCTAACTCATCATTTTTTTCTAAAGAATGGGGAGGGGTAGAGGCAGATCACATCTGTCTAGTCACTGCTTTGAACAATATGTGGTACAATAAGTCACTATGTGAGTAATCTAGTACACAATACCGAATAGCCAATCCTTGCACTTTCTCTGTTGTTTAGATGCATATTTTTTTCATTCAAATGGAAAATGCGAAATAAGAATATTTCAGGGCTGGCAAAGAAGAAGCAGAGTCAAATGGAGTTGGCATAAAGTATGGGACTAATGAGGTATTGAAAACAGATCACTGTCCTCTAACTCTATCATGACGGTGAGATTCACTGTCCGATGTCACTGTGGCTATCCATTGCTGGTACAGTAGATTACAAACAATGACACCATCATCTTCATCCATCCATAGATTTTTACAGTGTTACAAAGTGAAGAGAGAGTGGCGTAAGTTATGGGACTGTGGTATATATTGATAATTGTCCTCTATCATGACAGTGGAATTCACTCCCCACTGTCACTGGCTACATTCCTAGCAGATTTAAAAACAACAACAAAAAAATGACTCCATCTTCACCCCATTCATGGATTGTAGTGTTACGGAAGGGAAAAGAGAGAGAGTAGCAAGGAGCAGAATGAGATATATGGTAAACGTAGGCCTACATAGTGTACAATTATGTAAAGTGCTTGAATGATAAGCAGGGCATACTCCAATTAGAGGTTAAAGACCCAGTCAGTAGCATGGGGAAGCCACGGAGTGCGAAGGCTGGCCTGGCTAGGATATAATTGTAAATCACCATAACGAATTGTGTAAAGCTTTATTGCTGATCTCTGTGTAAATACATACACAGCCTTAGAATCATGACTAGAGTGACGGTTACTGACGACTGTATGCTTTGATGCTCATATTCGCAGACTGGTGCTATATATATTTGTGGTTTTCGAATGCACCACTGTGGGCAACAAATAAATCGGGCCACCCATGAACCCTTGTGCTATTGGGTCTTTAAGTGTGACACTGCGTCAATGGAGCAGGGATTTGCTGTCTCTCCATTCACAGAGATCCTCACACAGCATACCAAGCATTCCAGTCACCTGGGGAATAATGAACAGGAGCCAAATTGGATGGGATGGGGATATGGTAGACCCATTGCATGGCCCTCATGCTTTGATTCTCACTGCTTAGACCGGTCCTACGAGCCCATGTGTATGGAACTCAGTAGGCATGTATTTCCAGGTTGATATCTACGTCACCTGTGATATCAATATGCAACACTGCCATGTATCTCTCAATCTACATATCTCTGAGTTACGTATATTTCCACATGGGTGTCCTGGCATCCTTGCATGGAGATGTTTGAGATTGAAAGTGGTTACACTTACAGAAGGAGGTTTGAGGAAGAAAACGGGAGCTGTAGACAGAATGGCAAAGATATACAATGTAGATGTGTACATGTGTTGGACACATCGGCCCGCATTTACGAAGGTGGTACAAATGAAACCATGGTTTAAACCATGGACAAAAACCATGGAGCGCCAAGTGTCGCATGGAATATTTAATTACGAAATCAATCATTTCGTTGATGAAATGATTATTTTGTAACTAAATGAACATTTCATCCACGAAATGATAATTTTGTTAACAAAACGGTCATTTTGTCAACGAAATGACCAATTTTGTAACGAAATATTCCGTGCGACATTTGGCGCTCCATGGTTTTTGTCCATGGTTTCATTTGTACCACCTTTGTGAATTCGGGCCTTCAAGCTCTCATTACGCCGTCATTACTACAAATGACAAGAGGACATCATGTGAACTGCATGCAGTGATATAGTCAAACTTGTTTTCAGTGGTCACCTGTTCAGAGTGACCATCAAATACAGGTCTATGAATACTGCAAAACCAGACAATTTTTGCAAGCAATCAAACTTTCATAAATTCACGAAGGGCCTAGATTTGCAAAAGTAAAGTGCACAAGAAAGTGTTTGTCACACAATGCATTGAATGCCAGTAGTGATTTGTAAAAAGTTTCATGCTGTCAAAAAGACAATCCACTCTGATTTATGGAAGTTTCATGCCACCAATATTTCTGGTTTTACAGTACACCTTGTATGAGGTATAGGGCCTACTGACAACTCACTAAATGGCTGTGTATCACAGGAGTGAAGAAAATAAACAGGACAACACTTGGATTCTTACCTGGCATCTACCAGATCCATGAGTCTCATCCAGCGGTCGTTCAGTTTGGCCAACTTGTATTCAATGTCGCTCGCCCTGGCCTCATTGCTGGCCGGGATGAGTTTGTTGCCAACGACCTCTAGGTGTGCCTTGTTGGGCTCCGCTCTCTGGATCTCATCACGGTAGTCCTACGAGCAACGGATGAAAAGATGGAAACGTAGTCACAAAAACTGATGGAATACACTAATGTAAGATGGAAGTCGATTACATAATGAGTCAGTCATAATATTCAGTAATGAAGGCGTGAGCTACCTTTCTCAGAAGCACTGATGAACAGGATAGCATGTCTGGAAGGGAATGCCCAGTGCCATTAGCTCAGAGTAACTGCTGAACACTACAAAAGCACACAAAAATCAGTGATAGAGAGTCTCTTCTACCTACTTTAAAATGCAAATCACAAAGATTCCTTGAAGCGATTATTCTCCCAAAGGTAAATATCCTTGCCACTGCACCACTTGCACCAATAGTTTTTGTCTGTTTCCTGTCGGCGAACTATAAATATGGAGACGCAGTGCGGCCTCATCATCTCGTGGTACCACTGAAACACCCAAATGCCTCACACAACCACAGAATCAAAATTTGCTTCCACTGAAGGAGAGCGCAGTTGTTTCCTCGTGGGTTTAATCCCCACCTAAGAATACACACTGATAAATCCGAGTAGCAGACAGTCACACAGCATTGTGACAGACTCCTAGGCCATATTTAAAACCTATTTAGTCTCTAAACGTTCAGAGCTGGCAGTCCTATACCTTTATTGTGGCGGTTTGCTAGGCCATATTACAACCTTTCATTGAGTCTCCACCGCTATTGTTTATCCGCATTCTATTCAGAGTTCTTCTTCCGACTGACTGCTCTCGATGACGATGATTAAAATAAACAATTATACCTCATTGCACATGCTTAATAGTAACAATGGATTCAACTGACATGTCCCCTTTCGGTAAGTCTTAAACAAACAATTCCAGTCTCTTGATAAAAAGACCGCAGGACAGTAAACAAGGATGATCCCATATCAAACTTCCTGGATTTAAAAAGGTGAAAAAACAACAACAACAACATACAGGATGCATTGTATGTTTAAGACAATTTTTGCTCACATACAACTATTATGAAAATGTGTTTCTTCAGTTTGGACACAGCATGGTGATCTCTTCAGTTCGATAAATCAGTATTAGAGACCACTGAATGATGAATGACAACTACATACTGACAGAAAACATCCCTCATACTTCCATGCAATCAATCTGAGACCAGATTTCAAAGGCATCATCTTATCAAAGTTCTGACTAAAAGTATTTAAACTAGAATTACTCTGTATATCTCTTGCAATATTTAATTCCATCCTCTGCAGATCTCACAAAGTATATTTGACATGGGAAACCATAAAATCATCTGAAAATACACTTCTACCATAAAATCTTCTGAAAATACACTTTTCCCATCTAGTACAGATCTATACTCCCTCTTGTAATTCATGAGGAGGAAATATTCAAGACTTTTAAAGTGAGTGTATCACAAAGTAAAGGTTTGATTTACACACTGAAAGAAATCAAAGTTCATACCATGATTAAAAATTATCAAAATAGTTATCCATCCAAAATTATGATACAAATCAACCGCAATTACTATACAGCAGCACAAACTTCATTGCAATCACTGTATGCATGCTCGTAACAAGGTAGCTTGTATTGGCCTCCGTTGCTGACTGATGAAAGATTGGCATACTTCAGGATTGCCACTCGCTATAATCTAGGCAGCCACTACTTCCTCCACTCCTCATAATCTGTCGTCTCCAGACTGAACGTGCCTCTAACCCTCAGACTCTGTTAATCCCAGCCAATGCATCGCACAACGAATGATGTTCCTTTAAAAACTTGAAGCAAAAGTCTCTTGTCATTTCTCATAGTGATGTCTCCATGTACAGCGATGAATAGAGTGTAGCCTCATGATGTAATCCAATGTACAACTGATCCATGAGCATGATGGATGGAATGGTGTCAATCAGTCAGTTGGAGGGTGGAGTGTGATCAGACATTGGCACTGATTCATTTCGTTCCCCTCTCTTTGAGTGACAGAGCTCCAAAGGCCTTTCCCTACTATAGTCTCAACCATCTGCTGACCATGACTTTCTTATTAGGTTGCCAGATTAAATCAACAAAAATGAATACACTGCATGCACACCAAGTCCATGAATCTTCTGTCATACAAGAAGTACCTAATTCTCTTACTGAGTGGACAGGTCACACAGCTACACACTGTAAACAGTGTAGATGTAGTGTTCCTGAAGTATTTATATAGTGAAGGGTCTGGGGAGGAGACTATGAAGAGACTCGGTAAGGAGAAGGGGAAATTGGATATCCCCTCCCAGCTATAAAGCGTTCAGAGATTGTGCGTCACATGTCTGTTTGGCAGAGCCGGTGAGGAGTTTGCGACTGTGCCATCCTTACGTGGTGGGGGCTGTTGCGTCGTCGTCGTTGCCTAGCATGCCAGATGATTGAGGTCATACATGTCTGGGAGTCACATGTTCCCTCTCAAGCTCAAGTGGTGATGATACTTTTATGACTATGCATCAAGTCACGATTACTTGTCCTTTCAGAGTGGGAATGCATGACAATGACCCCTAATCCTACCCCAATATTCTTCTTTTTTTAATGTTCAACCAAAAAGATGACTTGTTTGAAAATCTTTAATAACTAAGGTTGTATAAAATTGGATTCTTTTTCAGTTTTTCATCATCTTCCTGAAATATCTGGAAAACATTCTTTATTGTTATCAAAGTGATCTTTTTCAAAGAAAATAAAAGACTTATTGCCCAAAATTCTCAAAAAAAAAATCTTATTCAATTCTCTGTTACACCTTGTTACACTTCATAACAAATCACTTGGAGTCAAAGTGTCCATTAACTGGTTAACAATTAAAGAACAAAGACAAACTTCCACAACAATATTGCCTTCGATTTTTTATATTGCAGTAAATGTCAATTTTAAAGAAGCATACAAACTCTTTTTCATCATCCCCAGTTTAATAGTCTCCTCATTAGGCCCGTTCACACACAAGGGAAAAAGTGCGATTTAAAAATTGATTTTCTTATCGTGATCAAAATTTCGAAATTTTTTCGTGTGTGGACAGAAAAATCTCACTAATTACCGCGATCCTTATCGCGATCCAACTCGCATTTTTTCAGAATAATCGCGATTATTTTGCTTGTTTACAAAATCGAGTCTCTTTGAATTGCGTGCGCGCCAAACTCTATTGGGACTGCGGGGTCAGTCTTCGGTCATGCAAGTTTCGCGCATGCGCAATTTGGCCACTGATCGTTCTTTCCTTGCTGTGAAGTGCGATTTTTCCCTGTGTATGAACGGTCGAAAAAAAAAAAATCGAAATTTGGATCGCGATTGTAATTTCGATTTCCGTTGTGTGTGAACGGGCCTATAGTTTAGAGAGAGTCTGAATTCATCCTCAACAAGATATAGCTTGAAATCCTGCCAACAGACTCATGTTTGCTTGTTGTCAGTCTCAAAATACACATTGATAGAATTTATTAACCATTTCCAGTACACATTACTGCTTTTCAAACAAATTTACCACACACATTGATGAGGATTTCCTCTCACGACTTATTTGCAAATGATACAGAACGAAGCTGTGAGGCTCTGTTTACATGAGCTACTGGGTTTTAAAATGCTAGCTCATATTCCCTGCATTGCAACCTGCCTCGAATCCTGCTTTGAATGCCATTGATCAGCATGAAATAGAGAGATGGGGCCCCTGGGGCTGTTTGATCAGAAACAAGAGACCAAAAGCGTCACGTATCATTGATTCGAGCGCAGCAAGAAAGGGGGCTCAGAGGATGAATGGCGACGGACGCTGGCCCTTTTTGTCCAGCGATCCCTACAAGGACTCCCTTTCACTTCATTGTTTGTCTCCCTCTCTCTCTCTCTCATCGAAACCCTACAGCCCTTGTTTATGTTTTAACACTTTCATGTAGTTGTCACACATGTATGTAAATAATCAATATGGATTTGACTTTGTCATTCTAATGATCACATTACTAGAAGGTCAAGTTGTTACAAAAATGAATTATTGATTGTTTACATAAGCGACAAAGATATCAATTCATGGCTTAACCCGTTGAGGACGAATCCCGAACATACTCAGGGAGGGGTCTACAGTATGTTGTAGCAAAATCAGCCTGTCCTCAACAGGTTAAAGGTGAGATCATCTGACATCATACAAAAGGGCAAATAAAGATGATAGAATAGTCATGCAGATAAAGCTAAAACATACATGTAGGTCTCAGAACGGCTTAAAATTGATCTTCTGCAATCTGGAATTTGCTTGCAATATATTGAAGGGCTCTACTAAGAAACTTGTCTGGCTGATGAAATTTTCCAAGATAATGGGTTGTTCTGTAGTATTTTGAAATCAAAAGTGTAATGTAATATAGTTTTGGTTGAGACCTAATTTCAGGTTTCTAACATTTATTGGTGAGATAATGAGAAACCTCTTGTGAAATATGAAAGAGCGTGTAATTCCACAAGGAATTCAACATTTATTTGATGAAAATTGGTTTTTAAATGGCCGAGATATCCAAAACAGAGCGATTCTAGTAAAGTGTGGGACCCACACTTTATTACGATCGCTTTGTTTTACTTTGTTTTTGGATGTTTCAGTCATTCCAAACCCGATTTTCATCGAATAAACTTTGAATTCCTCCTAAATTGGTGTGCACTGTACTATTTCATAAGTGTTTCCTCGGTATCTTGCAAAAAGTTACAAGCCCAATTCTCATCTCCACCAATACTGTACCATCCCTTTAAGTCAGTGTGCCCAAATTCTATTCCCGAGGTGCCCTCTGCATTCAGTAGTAGATACAAGGTAGAACAAAAATCAACAGTTTCTGCAGTCATATGGAAAGCAACATTTTCCTTTAAGCATCAATATTCTCTTGAGGCTAATAAGCAGCTCTTCGTAATCTTCACATTTAAAAAAAGATAATCTGGTAGTCTGCTTAAAAGCTGACTCCTTCACTTTCCACAGCTTGGTCCAACAAAAGCAAAATTATGTTGACTGATACCACACAAACACACACATGCACACACAACACTCAATGCCTAATAAATACACATATGACCAGGGTCTTAAACATGCAAGATACCCTGCTGTACAAAGTACACTCTACTTTACTGGACAATTACTGATTGCGAGTCCTGTTTACCATCTTGTTCCCTCTAAAAGTGCTTCATAAAGCATGATATATCTGATGCCAGTAAAAACCGTAAATATGTCATCATAAACCTCCTATAAATCAGTTCAAGAGTGACGCAGAGGCCAATTCATTAAACTTTACTACACGTTTGCAAGTGTTTATAACGTGGAAAGCATACATAAAATTATACTGCTGATAATAATAATAATAATGATAATAATAATTGATCTTGAAAGTCAAAGATATTCCCAACTTATTATTGTGATCATCTGTAACGTAAGCAGAATGGGTACAGTGCAACATTAGACACAAAAATTTACTTCTTATACCTGACTGAGATGATTGGAGAAGCTGAACCCTGTCAAAATCACATATTGTATGTTCCAAAGCAATGTATTCAAACTCTTACACTCAACATCACCACTTTCTTCAAAACAAGCAGGAAAATTTGAACCAACCATAATATTTAAATGTAAATATCAATCAACATACAAAATGTTGCATGATCTTTCCAAATGTCTACCGGTAGTCACTTTGCACTTGGATTATCAGTTACCACACAAGTCCATAAACACGATACCCAGACCCTGAAAAACTTTTCGCCGTTTGTATCACTATGATTTGGAACAAGGTAATGATACCAACCCAAACTTACTAACTGTAAAACTACACTTGTATTGGACAATGAAACTGCTGTATCATTTCTACCACTCACACACAATAATACTAAGACACCTGCAAGCTTGTACTTGCTGATTATAGTCATGATTTTGTATCACATTTTCAATGAAGTCTTTTGATAACCTCCAGTGTGGAAGCATAATTACGGTTTGTCAATCATGATAGCGCAATGAATAAAAATGATCAGGGACTAATCTTAAGTTACAACATCAATTTGATCTTGTTCCACACACATTAGTTAATGCATAAACTGTATGCTGTACATCTATTAACTATTAATGGCACGACATCTACAGCGACTTTGATGGGTTAGAAATTTTGTTCTGTATCAGTATCAAGTTGTTGAATAGTGCAATGATTTGCCTTTCCCATGAGAGCTGAGTGCCAGGCAAACACCATTACTGTATTTCATTACCTCTGTTACGTAATAGATAATCACAGTTAGATACTTGTGAACAGAGGGGGCAGCTCTTTAAAATAAATGCTATTTGCAGGTCATTAGCGTCTTCCTGCGGACTCTCAAGTGGTCACATGACCTCAATAGGCAAGACAATGAGATGGAGACTGTCCATGCACTGATGTACGTACTGTCTTCTGCTGCTCAACGTCCAACAATAGGCAATGTTTGCAAAACATTTGATATGACCTACATGTATGTCGTTTATCTATTGCCAGCAAGTGCCTACTCATCTTCTCGAATAAAAACAGATAGGAGAATGATATGCTAACATTGTTATCACAAATGCAGTCTGGCCTGGATAAGATACGTACAGAATACATGTACACATACATCTACACATTATATAATGACTGGAACGGGAGGGACCATATCATACAATGTAGTATGTTGCATCCGAAGGATTTGATATGCTACTGAAGGAGGTTATTGGTCACCACAATCACATTTTCTCCAAAGTTAACACTATCAAGCTCCAGATGAGATTCAAACCTCTGGCATGTAGTTTGTTACCATTGCTAATTGTACACGAACGTGTACAAGCATAGTCTCCCTTATGAAAGTGCCAGGATTCATACGCACATACACATTGCATAACAATAGATGGCGCCATACGTGATTAAGAGGGAACGCAGTTCTTTCACAGCACACAGGAATGACAGCCCCTTATTCTTTATAATGATCTCTGAGAGTTGTGTGCTAACGTCTTGATGTGCACACATGTAGAAGTGACAAAACGGGAGGTGCTCATTTCGGAGCAAGAGGGCAGCAGACCAAGTATAAATCTCAAGCCTCTGGAAACTGCTTGGCTTTCGATAACTATGAGACTGATGGGGTCTTTTCAACAATAGATCTGATATTTGTGAGCCTTTCATGGATAAAGGTAAACTTATCTTATGAAGACATTGAATTTATCTATGGAATTTTCATTACTTATTGACCTTGGGTAAAATTGGATATTTGTGTGTAAAATGCAGCAAAGCAGTACAAAAATAATCATGAAATACATGTATGTCAACAATTCAAGGAATATTTGGAATGAAAAGTATATTATGACAATAACAACAACCACCATAAAAGCAGAGCCATGCAATTTCCTGATTTCTTGTAAAATAACAGTGAATCAATGTCATTTACCCTGTACAGTATCTGTGTCTATGAACACTATTGTTCAAAAGCCCTTTGAAAAAAAGGAAGGCTTCCAAAACAGAAGGGATATGCAATGATTATTGTCAGAACTAGTACTATTACAAAACTCTGAAATGCTTGTTCTTTTGTGAATTCTAGAATGAAGTACAATGTTTCAATGATAAAGAAACAAAAACCATGTATATGAAAACACAGGAAAAAAAGTTAAAACATATGAATATATAGAAAATAAACATCAAATGTTTGAATACAAAGAACAGAAAAGTCCAACTCACCCCTTGGAGTTTCTGCAGCAGGTCCTCAATGCTGCTCTCTCCGTTCTGTGACACCTTGATGTTCATCTCGTTCAGCCAGTCGGAGAACTCCTTGTACTTCTCTGTGAAGGCCGCCCACTCGTTGAGGCGGTCAGTGATGCGCTGCTTGCGCTGGCACACCTGGTGGTGGACCTCGTCCAGCTGCTTGGTCAGCAGGACGATGCGCTCGTGGAGGACGGACATGTCGTCGGGGCTGACCGAGGGCGAGAGCTGCTCCTCCCGCTGGTACAGCACCTCCAGCTTACCCTTGGTGCTCCCAAAGCCGTTTTCTGTCTCCTGGTGCATAGGAAACGTAGGAAAATATACCTGTGTATCAGGCAATATACCTAGGAGATATACATTGTGCATACATGAAAATATACTTATGTATGAGGCAATATACCTTGGAAATATATTGTGCATACATGGAAGAATTGAGAGAAGTCTCATTAATTTCTTGAATACAATACATAACATGATTGAGGTCACTAAAATGGTCACAAGGAAAAATATGGGAATCATGCTCATGAACCAGATCTTAGTCCCAAAAGTGTTAAGTGAGGATGTATTGTATATGGCCACTAGCTCTCAAGAAAGTCAGAAGAGTTAAGACTTCTCAACATGCCCTGTGGAATCAAAAGATGAAACAGTATCCTGTATCTCTCCACATGTCAATTTACAATGATAGTAAGAAAAAGGTAAAAAAAGTGATTGTGAGAAACAAGGAACCATGAGGAGCTAGAATGAGAGAGTACCCACCTTGCACTTTTGTAGCTCTTTCTGCAGCTCTTCATACTGGGTGGGCAGGGGGCGGGCCAGCATGGCCTGGGCCTCCCTCAGCCATCCCTGGAGCTCGTCGATTAGGCCCTCACTGTCATCCCACCGGCCCAGGACCTCGGCCAGCCGAGACTCCTGCTTGCGCAGCCGGCTGGTCAGCCAGTGCCAGCGGTTCTGGGCATCCATCAGCTGGCTGCGCAGGGCGTCGCCGGCCAGCCGGTCCGAGTTGCGCAGCAGGGACTTGCCTGCCTCGTTGAGGGCGAGGTAGCTTCCCTCCTGGACACTCACCAGCCTTTGGGTCATCTGGATGGACGAGGAGGAGGAGGAGTGACCAGGGTGAGATTGATGGATGGTCAAACTGGTGCTCAAAACCGTACCTCTCTACACAATCTATGAATGTTTGTTTTACTACGGAGGGCACTGCTGCAAAAAGTTAACTACAAGACGTACTGTAACAATCATTTATGATATATTTCATAGTGCAAAAGTGCCAAAATTACCATATACATTTCTAATATAATTACAATTCTAAAGAATACACTACAAAATTTCTTCTTGACGATGAAACTTACTATAGTTTTCTCAGAGAAAGATTGAGTCACTTGAAAAATTTACTGAGTTGAGCTCTGGATTAATCAAAGTCAGGCTCATTACTTGATGATCATAAATAACTACATTTTGTAAATTCATGTAACTGTGTAGTTTGCAAACTTTTGAACAAGCAGCACAAAATGGACACCTCTATTTTGATTTATCGCCAGTGTGTGTTTAGGTAAAATCTACCAAATGTTAATCAAGGAATGTGCATCTCACCAGCAGTCAGACTTTCATTCACCTGACCACAACAATTAAGTGATTTTGCTGGAGAGCTCTCAATCACAATTCATTTATCAAATCACACTGCTATTAGTGTGACCCATTGTTATTGACTTTGTTCTATATCTGCATTTTTTGAAAACATTTGTCAACACAAATACAGCAGTAAAATGACACACAAATTTGAATGGCTACAAGAGACAAACATAAGGCACTTTTTTACCTCATGGTGCATAACTAAACGCAAATTTTTATGAAATACCACAACATTCTGAATTAATATCAAGACAGTTCATTCATCTCATAAGATGATCATGGGTATGGATAACTGTGATGTTTTGAGACCATCTTCATGTCAAACTTCTCTCACCTTGGTTTGCTCATGAAGCGCCCTGAGAGACTGAAGAGGGGCCGTGGTGACGTGGTAACCTGTGACCTCAGCCTCCATGTCTCGGAACCACTCGTTCATCTTGGCCAGAGCAGTCCTGTAAGACTGCCAGTCCCTGAAGGCCCAAACACAAGAAAGATACAGACATTAATTTATGATTATTATGATTATTATGACATCAAGTTGTGTTCTCAGATCTGTGTGTTGTGACTTCATTACTGTGAGAACAGACATGTCTTACCTAGTAAGCGCATCAAGAAGTACACCAATATTACATGCAGGTTACTCTGCGACTTACAAGTCATAACGCTGATTTCGATAGCTTTCATGGCAAGAATCAGATTTCTACATCTCACACTCAAAATTAGAAATGCCAGGGCAACATATAACTTTGGTAACCACGTAATTAAACTCACAGAATACAACTTTCATCATAAGATTCAGCAAATTTTTCTGCACACAGAGTCAACTGCCAGGCAAGGAAAAGCCATATCATAATGTCGACCCCTTAGCGGTAGGTTGAAGTCTTTGAATATTACAATGTCCCATTGGCAATGGGTTCATAATATTTAATTTACACTAAAGTACATTATCAACAGACATTTGCTAAAAAGATGTACAGTAAGAGTTAATTTGAAACTTGAATTCGAAGATAATTCACAGGAATTATCAAATTCCTGATCTTTATACAATCTGTTTTTCTCTTCAAGATAATTGCCAGTTGACTGATATTCATGACATTAACAACTTGCAAATATATTTTGTATCCCAGAACACAATGTTCTGCAACATTGTTTTCCAAGGTGGGAACTTACCATTTTTTCTTCTGAAATGAGACAATACTCATTTCTCATTCTGGGTTTTCAATTGCAAATTCAATCAAATTGCCTCACAAGTCCCACTTTAAAAAAAAAAATTACACTCTTGAAATATTCTGCATATACAGTACATCTTGAGGCCCCATCCCGCTTGTAGGGAGCTGAGGAGATGCCTAAGATGACTCACCTGATGTTTCTGTCGATGATCTCCTTCCTCTGGCTGGCCCGCCGGATGACACTCTGCCACTGGTCACTCAGCTGGGCAAGCCTGGTCTGGAACTCCTCGGGGTCGTCCACCTCCCCGTCGTGGATCATCCTCTGACCGTCGCTGATGATGGAGAACAGGATCTGCTGTCGGTTGAAGATGTCTGCCTCAAAGAGCTAGCGGGCAGGAAGGGACAAGAATAGAAGATGAAAAGATGATGGCTAACCATTTCTATAATGTAAGCTCACTTTAAAAACCATCAAACTACACACACACTTCTTTCACTGATTGTCTGTACTGATGAATGTTGGAGTAAAGTCTGATACCAACAATTATGAATTAAGATTAGATAATAATAAAGGTCAACAAAAAATACTAAAAAAGATGATGGCAAACATTTCTATACTGTAAGCTCACTTTAAAAACATCAAACTAAACACACACTTCTTTCACTGATTGTCTGTACTGATGAATGTTTGAGTAAAGTCTGATACCAACAATTATGAATTAAGATTAAATAATGCCACAGGCCAACAAAAAATACTAAAAAAAAAATGATGGCAACCACTTCTATAATGTAAGCTCATTTTCAAAAATTTAACTTAAGACACACTTCTTTCATTTTGGCTGGCTATAGAGATGGCCACTGGGGTTACGTCTGATTCCAACTATTATGAATGAAGACTATACATGATTAGTGACATGACATTTGTTCCACGCAAGTCCCAAAATGTTACTTGATGGATGTCACTCTCTCACTCACCTCATAAACCTTCTGCTGCTCTAGCAGCTCGTCGTAGCTACCCGCGATGTCCACGGCGAGGTTCTCCTCCGTCTCTGCGAGGAACTTCATCCACGACGTGCACTTCTGGGCAAAGTTCTGCTGCTGGAGCAGCACGCCCTGTAGGTGGCGGTATTTCTCCGAGAGGCAGGTGTAGAGCTTGTTCCACCACTCGTTCAGCGTGGCCAGGTGGCCAGAGTTGTGCCGGTCCAGGCTGATGCGGTAGCCGATCTCATTGAGGGCGTTCACGTGAGGCTGGTTCTCAGCAAACTCTACCAGGAGGGACTGTCAGACACAGAAATAAAGAGAGAGAAAATAATACAATATGCGTCATTGACAAACTAAGCCATTTGCTTTTGTATGCCATACATTTTGCAAGTATGATATTTTATGAATTGGGGCCAGTAAAGCAATCTTTGAGGATAGTTGTACTTGTGATCCAGCTGGCTACATGCAGGAGATATCGACTTGTGACCAGGTTCATTAAATCATTCTTGTTCCCTAAACAATGTCTTGCATTCAAACCATATTAATGTAATATAATATGAAAGCCTATATTCGAATATGAAGTAAGAATTGTAAATTTGTCATTACTTATAGATAACAGTGTACCCCCACCTCCGACTGGACACAGTTTCTATGTTGTACATCTATGTTGTTCATGTATGTACATTACTTAACAACGTACAAGATTCAGTTCCCATTTGACACACCAATTTTGATATCATTTCACTGTTTCTACAATACTTTCCACACCTAGTTTTCTTTTTGACCTGCTGCCCTCACCTTGAGTTTTTGCATCCTGTCCTTGATGGTGTGCTCGTCGGAAGACCTGTTTGGCTCCTCCATGTTGAGGGCGTCCTTCACATCTTCCAGCCAGTCCAGCAGTGCCTTGGTCTTCTCCCTGAATTGCCGCTGGTTCTCGATGTCGTGCTCCTCCGCCTTGATGTGTCTTCGTAGGGACTTCTGCAGGGCATCCAGGCGCTGGGGTGTGGCATCAAAAAAAAAAAAAAATCCTCAGAAAAAGATGCTAAAAATGGCAACTTTGACAAATGAGACTCTGACAGAAAAATGCATCTAATCTATAATACTTAATTGCACAGAGGTTGAGGATCACTCTGTATCTTGCCGTAATAGTGGCGATCTGGCAAGCATTATTCCATGAAGCTAGTACAGGCAGAACATTTAATATATTTCCAAGGTGGGATAATTTAAGATAATGAAGTATAGGCCTTCATGTATAAAAGTCACACTGTGAGGCTTCATGCAGAATAAAAGAGATATTTTCCCCTTCATATTATTAGGGTCATTTGGAAAATCTTCTATGATTTTAATTGGCATACCATGCTTTGCAGTAATACATCACTGCTAACTGCTCAAAATCTGAATCTCACAATCTTTTTTTTTTAAATTGCTTCAATAGATGTTGGGTGATTGTAAATTTCGTATGGAAATCCTGTCACACATGAAAGAGTGTTGCGAGCTGCAGGTCAACAAAGTCTGGGTATCAAACAGGCAAAAACAAATAATACTGACCTCTTGAAGAACTTTGGTCCTTGAGGTAATATTACTGGCTGTGCTCGAGTCCATGTATTTGACAAGCTGGTCTACCAGTTCTGGCAAACTGGCTGCAGTGGAAAAGTTGTTGACATCATCAAGAATCTCCTGTAAGTGGAAAAGCAAACAGACAAAGAGGGTGAAATAAAGCATTGTTTACTTCCATCTTTTGCATATGTTACCATGGATATATACTATATACTATATTACCATCTTGTGCAGGTAGCTTGTATTTGTATTAGTTTTAGTGTTCTTCATTTTTCATCCAGAAGAGGAAAAAATGTATAATCTTACATTGAATACACCAAAATAAAATGTTAACATACATTTGCTTGCAATAATTATTTCTTCCTTGGTAGACAAACAAATAATTGCTAGGTTGAGATGAACACAGGTAATATGGCTGTTTTATTACTTTACAGTCTTAAGTTGACCATAACAAGCTGCTGTACAAAAGTACTCTTGGTTTGTTTGCATTTTTTTTTTGAGGGGGGGGGGGGGCATGGGAGGAAGGGAAGATGGTTAAATATTGTGAATTACCTTCAATTATCTATATCACCTGCCACAAATTTCGATAAATTCTGCTAAGAGGGCTCACTGATAATTGTTATCACACAAGTTTCTCATCTATCATGTCGTTATCTCAAAACATACAGGAAGACATGAAAACAAGCAAGAGGTCAAGGGTGGTACGGTGTAGGTCACCTGACACTTGTGACATCTGTGCACCCTCTCCTGCTCCACTGCCTCCTCACTGGATCCCTCAGCGCTATCCTTCCCACCCTCCACCTCCCTGGCCCGCTGCATCCACTCCGTGCTCTGGGCCTCACGGTCCTCCAGGAATGCCTCTGTCTCCGCATGGCGATCCTCGAACTGTTGCCATAGCAACATGGCCTTCTCAAACAGGTTGATGGTGGATTTCAGCTCGTCTTCAGCCTTGCTCCATCTGATATGAAACGGGGAGACAGCAATCACTAAATTTACCATTGTCAACAAAAACGTCTAGTGCAGAAATTCCATCTGCCATCATCATTCAAATCACAGTTATGACATCTTTTTCAGTATCTTCTGATTATTGCGTTCATTAGACAAGAAAAAAAGATAAAAATCAAGCATAATTAAACAAAAGAGCAGTATTCATGGACCATGTTGCAACATTCCTACAGTATTGACATTAATACTACTACTACTACAATACTACTACTACTGCTACTACTACTACTAATTTGCATACATACAATGTATAGTGGATCATAATCTAGCAGATTCTCTATGCACTTAAAATGACTGAAAAATCAAAACAACGATACGTTTTCAAACATTTCAAAATTGCTCATTTATGACAAATCAATCACACATGTACAATTCATGACATTCTCTTGAAACTATTGTCATTTTCTCAATTTCCCTCATGATATATTAATTTGTCATCAAGAAAGGCTGAGACTTTTGCTTACCTTGACGATAAGTTCTGGACTGTCTTGTCCAGATCAGCGCTGATGTCTGTCTTACACGTCCTCTGGAGTTGGTCGGCCAGCTTACACAGTGTGTTCAGCTGACCGATGCTGGACCGCAGCTCAGCTTGGATTTCCTGTCACAGAAATAGAACATATAATGAACTCCACATGCCACCTATCACTAGTTAGTTGTTACTTATTGCAGGGCTGCACACTAACTCATTTTTTCCCCTACTGGTCCAACCTGTCTGTCAGACCAGTAGGTTCCCAGTTTTTCATGTTTTACTGATTCATTCCTGAAAAAAAGTTTCTGGTCCGACAGTGATTTTTACTGGTCAGGGACCATTGGACCAGTTCCAGTGTGCAGCGTTGCTTATTGTGCATACATTGTATGTAGAGCTGTCCTTGAGTTTGAAGCACAGCACACAGGAAAGACATTACTTTTATCTGAACAGATAAGAATTACTGCATTTCAGGTAGAATAGAGTACATAATTTTCTGGAAAGCAAATCCAACACAAGAAATCAACAGAACTTGCACAATCAACAACTCTTGGTTTCATTCAGGTGCAGTGCTTCTACCTCCCTGGCAGTACATTATGAGCCATTTCATCTACTCCCTGGAAGAAAATGATGATGGCTACACCAACTTGGAAACACAACCAGCATGAGCTTTATCTCACAACAGCAGAAAAGTTTGCCATTGTATATTATGTGTTTTGTGTCACTTATAAACCAGTGCCTTCTAGTAATATTGAATCACTGCATCTGCCCCCTTTGACCCTGAATAAAGGTGGGTTGATGGCCAAATAATTTGACTTCACACTGCATTCACTTCATTGTATTATTCCAATATAAGTCAGGACTGAATCAACTTTGATCATAGTCTGATTGTAAAGGTTATCTGAGCAGTATTCACTGTCTGTATTGAAATTCTCCTCCAAGTTAGACACATAGAGCAATTGCAGGTAAACACGTAGGAAAACTGACTACAGAAAGGACCTAATGTCAGAAAGAGACAGCATGAGAATTCACGGCAAACACAGCAAATTTTCTTCATTAAAATGCTCACTTCCTTCTCTTGGAAGTCAACTGCATACAACTAAGAGTTATCCTGTCAAATTGAATGGTACAGTGACATATAGGAATGGCACTTTAAAGAAGATATGTTTTATTGTTATAATCTAGCATGCATCAGAGTTCCTATACCCCACAGACAGCTTACACCTTTGTACAAGTTTTTGAATAGATCCCACACAGTGACAATGAGGTGGATCTCAGTTTTAAAAAGAATACTCATCAACATAGAACGGAGGTATTAATGGCACAACAAATAGGGAAATTGAGAAGTTGTAGCAGGCACTCTGAGGAGGTTTATATGGAGCACTCTCTCTTCACCTTTTGAGCAAGGAGTTCCTGTGTCATCCAAGGAAGGGGTGGGGAGGGTGCAAGAGGTGTGAGCAAGACATAAATCACAAGAGGCAGGATTCAATAATGCAGCTAACAAAATGGTACAATCAACTTGAAGTCAGCCATGCAAAGACAGTCAAGGTTTCCCTTATGTATTCTAGATCTCCCGGTTTAACTGAAATATAAATGTATGTCAACACATTGTATACTACAAGATCTTGAGCAAAATTGTATGTGCAGTACACCGGAAAAAGTGAAAATTACTAGTAAATCATTGATCTATATTCCTGTGTAGGTACAGGGTTTTGATATGCAAATTGTTGTAACTGCTAATTCTTATATTGTTCTAATTCTTATGTTGTACCGTACAGCAAGGAAAAATGTAGTGCTGAAAATCTGTGCAAAAAAAAAAAAAAAAATAGTGCTGCAGTAGTTTGACTGTGCTAATAAAAACTACATCATCAACATAGATTAAGTTTCAGCACCATCACAAAGCAGGCATGACAATGATACATTTGGGAGTGTTGCATTCATGCAGGGATTGATTAAAAAAAAAGATGTAAACAGCACCACATTTGGTAAGTGATATACCAAGACAACTCATTCTACTGCTCTGATGTTTACACTTGCAACTGCTATAAACGCAGGCAGTCATAGGTTTACTTTTGGCACACACTGGCATGTGGTTTATGCATGAACATTTGGTTCGCTTGTTAAATCACGAATACTCACCCTGAGTTTTGTAGTCTGCAGCTGCAGCGATTCCACGGTCCCCATGACGACGTTGCCGCGGCTGAGGGCGTACTCGGCCTTGCCCAGTGCCTGCTGGACGGCGGTCAGAGTCTCCTGGTACATGGACCACTGCTCCAGGGCAGTGACCTGGTCAGCCCGGAGGTGCTTGACCAGGCGAAGGAGCTTGGACTGACCACTGGCAAGGGGCTGCAGGAGCTTCTTGACGGCTTCTTTGTCCGGGATGAGGGAGAGCCCCGTATTCTGGAGCTGGCGATTTTCACCTTCTCGATTCTTGAGTGACTCTTCAATGGCCTTCACAAGGAAGCAAAGGAACATGGCAAAAAAAAGGAAATTGAATTAGAAAATCCCTTTTAAGTATGTAAATATGCTCTGTTACAACAGTTAACAAATACAAAATTTGACATATAAGATTTCACAAATTTCTACTTGAATTACAGGAAAGTGTTTGGCATGATTAGATTCCATCTTTCATTTTACAACTCATCAGCATCTTTTTTGTATCATGGATTTTATCACGGGGAATATTGTCAAGTCTTAACCTACATAGAAATGGACAAAACATATCATGCATCTTGTGAAGCTTGTGGGTACAATGTCAAGGAGACATGCGTGCTGCTATGACAAAGGACTCATTGATAGCATTTCACAGATACTAGTGATGGATGACTTCTTTATTTGCGACAACCATAACAATCAAAATAATCAAACACCAAAATGAACAATGCACAAATAATATCAAAACTGAATCACCTGCCAAATATTGAAAAGGGCAAAATTAAAATGTTTCAATTTCCTGTCATAATCATACTTTGTATCACCTGACATACCATCAGAAAGGCTGTGGCTAATTGACTACCGGTATATGCTACATGTATGTAACATGTGGTATTAACATAGAATGAATGAAGTAAAGGATTAATCATTAGTGATAGTGTAAATGTTGAAATATCCTCACAATCATTTTTTTTTTATTTTTTATTTTTGCACTGAGTGGCTCAAAAACATATTTTTGAGTTCTTGAACTCACGCTGCGCAATTATCATCTCATTCAAGATTTGCACAGAAAATTATGAAGATATTAGAATTGACATCAGCCAAAAGAAGCGCGAAATACATGAAAATTAATGTACCTGGAAAATTTCTGTGTTTACAGTAGATGACTTGATAGTTTAAACTTGACGGACGGAATTCTCACCTCACAAACCCTGAGAGCCTCCCTAATGCTGGCCTCTTGACCTATGGGACCATCAAAGGGCTTGACCCTCTCCTCCTGGTCCTTCAGCCAGGCATCGGTCTCAGACAGGGCCTTGTTGAATGCCTTCCAGCGCTGGAGGAGGTGTTCCAGTGCCTTGGTCTCCTCATTGACACGCCCATTTAGGGCCTGGAACGAGAAATGGAAATATACAATCAAAAAGTAGTCAATAGTCACATTTGATTCACACACAAGTTACTAGTTTCTGCATAGGATTGGAAGATCTATTTTATTTGCCATCGTTCACAAACGACTAAATAAAATCACTTGGGTGAAAAATGAAATGCTGTGAATCTCCAGACTCTGCATACCTACATAATGACATAATGTGCCAGTCCTAGTGGCCACTTGCATTATGGGATCAGGAAAAAAAATCTGTGGTTTGTATGTGTGCCATTCACACATGCCCAACGGGACATAATATTTGAATTAAAATAACAACAACAAATCAAGCGGGATTGACAGTCACACTGTAAGGCGTATTGCAAGAGTGTGTGGTTTTTGTGTGCACACACAAGAATAAATAGTTTTTGTATCATGTTGCACAACCTATCAGTTTTTAAAAACCATTATTTTGAAAGCATGTAAATACAGCTACTGTGAATATCTACACAAGAGGGTGAAGGAGAGATAGAGAGATAGGAAAGGAGAGATAGAGAGATAGGAAAGGAGAGATAGAGAGATAGGAAAGGAGAGATAGAGATATAAGAAAGGAGACATAGAGATATAAGAAAGGAGAGATAGAGAGATAGGAAAGGAGAGATAGAGGGATAGGAAAGGAGAGATAGAGAGATAGGAAAGGAGAGATAGAGAGATAGGAAAGGAGAGATAGAGAGATAGGAAAGGAGAGATAGAGAGATAGGAAAGGAGAGATAGAGAGATAGGAAAGGAGAGATAGAGAGATAGGAAAGGAGAGATAGAGAGATAGGAAAGGAGAGATAGAGAGATAGGAAAGGAGAGATAGAGATATAGGAAAGGAGAGATAGAGATATAAGAGAGGAGAGATAGAGATATAAGAAAGGAGAGATAGAGAGATAGGAAAGGAGAGATAGAGAGATAGGAAAGGAGAGATAGGAAAAGAGAGATAGAGATAAAAGAAAGGAGAGATAGAGATATAAGAAAGGAAAGATAGAGAGATAGGAAAGGAGAGATAGAGAGATAGGAAAGGAGAGATAGAGAGATAGGAAAGGAGAGATAGAGAGATAGGAAAGGAGAGATAGAGAGATAGGAAAGGAGAGATAGAGAGATAGGAAAGGAGAGATAGAGAGATAGGAAAGGAGAGATAGAGAGATAAGAAAGAGAGATAGAGATATAAGAAAGGAGAGATAGAGAGATAGGAAAGGAGAGAGGGAAAAGAGAAATAGAAATAAAGGAGAAAGAGAGAGTTGAGAGATCGAACAAGGAGGAAAGGGATGAAGGTAGGGAGGAAGAAGAGAGAGAACAGAAGAGAGCACAGAAATGAGAGAGATAGGGAGAAGCGAAAGAGCAGATGAAGCATAGAGAGAAGAGAGCAGTGCACTGACCTGCCAACGCTGGTTCATTGCACCAAGTTTCTCGGCAAAGTCAGTCTTCTCCCCCCTCCGGCTCTCGATGTCCTGACTCATCTGGAGGATGGACTGGTTGATGAACTCCACCGTCAGCAAATGGCAAGATAACTCGACTTTGTAACCCTATAAGGAGGACGAAAAACAATGTGAGTAAATTGACTGCAAAATTGTAGTATTTCTAGTATTTCTTGCATAGTAGAGGAATACACTGAGGCAAAACTGTCTTCACAATGTGACAGATATATGCAAACTATAGAAGGATGTATATTAATGTGAAAGTACCAAATTTCATTTTTTTTAATGTAACAATATAATGCGCTTTTGTCATACAGGAAAGTTACATCACTTGTAACAAATTTTCAGCAGTGGTATCAGTCATATCTGTTGATATGATTACATATTGATAAATATCATTCAATCTTTCTTCATTACGTATCTTGATATTTCCATTCACACAATTCCTTGAAAAATATTAAAATAAGGCTAACGTGCATTTCAATTTTAAGATCATTTTTATAAACAATATTTATTTGGCCTTCCCTGCTGGAATCAGATCTGGAGGGCATGATTAAAGAAATAAATGGACTTTATTGACAAACAAAGAAGAAGCAATATATCAAAAGATGCAAATACACAAGTTAATCATCACTCTTAAGACTCTTTTGCTGTAGGGCTGACCTTGTATTTCTCAAGTGTTTCTTCCACCTCCTCACAGCTGCTGCAAGTCCTCTGCTTGAGGGCGTTGAGGGTGCTCTCCAGGCTATCCATCCACAACATCAGCTCGTTGAGAGCTTGTCTAGATGGTAGCATCTCCATCTGCGATGAAAAGAACAAACTTAATCATTGGGAAGCTATGGATGTCATCTTCTGAGCAAGGCAAATGTTTACACTGCCACCATTTTTTTATTTTTTTCGCTGAAGGAAAACTATATGTAGGACCAAGCTGCTGTAATGGCACAATTTAAACTAATATGCCAACTTCATCTGAACATTGAGACATTTAGTATAGGAAAAACTTGTGCTATTGTAGGACAAAAAGAGGAGAAATTACTGCATTACTTGTATTTCTGTCTGGGATTTTTGAATATCACCAGGTCATCATAAGTATACAAATTCATCAGATTTCTTGATTTTCTGATTCATTGCAGCCACAAATATAAAGATGTGACATGATTATCCTGTGTGCCATAAATTCAAGCCATAGAAAAGCTGGTAGGGCCTACATTTCTATTTTAGATTAACCACTTTGCTAGGAAAAATACACATCATTGATATACGTAATTGTACATACAAATGTACCCATAGCGTATACAAAATGCCACCATCATCACCACCACAGCTATTATAATCACCATCATCGCAGTCATCACCATCTTAACAATGTTCAACCTCACTATTATCGCCATCAAAACCATCACCATCAACACCGTCATCACAATTATCATCATCATCATCATCACCATCATCGCCACTGTCAGCACTAAGAAAAAAAAAAAGGGGGGGGGGTTGTTCAACAAGCAACAAACCTGTTGCTGATGGAGGTCCTCCTGTATCTGGGGCAGCTCATTCTGCAGGTGATTCCACTTCTCCTCGATTTGGGCCAGCTTCTCCCGGATGGGCAGGGTTTTCAGCTGCTTCACCTTCAGCAGCTGGTTACCATGGTTACAGGCAGAAGTCTTCAGGGGGAGGTGACACTCGACATCCTTTTGCAGTTTCTGAATATCAATTTCAGGAGACAATCATGTATCTACAGTAGTTCATAGGGGTCCAACTTGACAAGATTCTACTATCTCATTTTGACCCTTCCTTATGTCAAACCTCAGAATGGCAAGATGCTAAGAACTTGTATCAACATTACAAAAAATTATGAAAACTCCACTTACTTACATAATCTGTATGAAAATCAATCATATTACGCTTAAATTTGTGATGCTCTTCTGTGTCTTCTACACAGTTGGCATCACACACCAAAACCATAACAATAGATATCAATACAAAGTCTTCCCTGGCAGTTCTTACCAGCTTGCCAACTATCTCCTTACAGAATGCAAGTATACCAGCTCAGAACATCCAATGAAAAAAGTAAAAAAGAAAAAAAAAAAGAGAGATGACACTATTCTCAAGGCTTACATAACTGACATGAATTGGTTGACATTACTTACAGCAAACTCGTCCAGCTGCTCTGAGATGGATTTCCGGCTCCTCTCCGGATCTTTCCACCTGTCCACCTCCTCGCTGACCTGCCGCAGCCACGTGGACAGCTGCTTGGACTCCTGCTCAAACAGACGCCACTCTTCCAGGAGGCTGGTGAGCAAGGCTAGGTCCTGCCCCACCCTCTGCGTGACCGACGCCCAGTGCTCGTGGAGGGAGGCCAGCCGTTTGTCCAGCTGCGGGGAGGCCAGGCTCTCGAGAAGGGCCTGGGCGCAGGAGTCTACTTGGCTCAGACTGGGCTGCTTGTTACTCATAATACCCTTCATAGCCTGGCATGAAAAAAAGGTTAAAAGGAATTGGATATTTTCAGTCAGTCAAAATGCTTTTCTTAACTATCATAAATCTTTTTACCCAAACAGTAGCAACACTTGTTTTGTTGTGCAAAATATAGTCTTTCCACATAATATCCACTACTGATATCTCTCAATTAGACAAACCATTTTTCCTGAAATGATTGACATAAGTGTTAGTTTGTCCTCATCAAGAAGTAATGAGTATAAAATACAAGAAAACTATACCACAATCCACCTGCATATTTATGTCAAACAGAACTGAACTAATTGCTATCACATCTGTAGCCATTACTTTAGACAACAAGTGTACACCCACATATAAAAGGAAAGCAGCACATTATGCATAGGAAAATGTGTATGGTACAGGTGTATATATTAGATGGTATAAATCTTCTATTCCCATCCCTTCCAAACAAGCAGCAAGCATGTAAATACTTGCTTTACCTCACAAATGGAAACATTTCTGAATGCCTGCACTGGCTGTCAATGTGAAAGTTTCAGTGACTGGAGGATTAAGCACATACCAAAAATGTGTGATATCATTTCAAAAGAATGTGAAAAATGCTTCTTCATTTCATTAATCTAAGGGACTCCTGTAATCTCACCTGATACTTGTGAATGGCCTTGCGCACACTTTCCTGTGTGTCGTCGCTTATCCCGCTGGGCACCTGGGCCTCGATGTGACTCAGCCAGTTGGTCAGCTCGGTGAGACCAACTTCCAGTTCCCGCCACTCACTGACCAGTCCCTCCAGGGTCTGGCCCCTAGCCGTGGCCTGGGCCATGATGTTTTGGCTCCGTCGGTCAAGCTCCGAGCGCTGGGCGTGGAAGAGTTGCTGAGTGAAGGGGTCGGCCTTTGCAGCGATGGACTCGATCAGAATGTGATGGGTGTCTAGGTCACTGAAGAACTCCTGCATATTGTAAAAGATCAATTGCTTTGGGCTCACACTTACATGTATAATGGCTTTGCAAAATTGTAAAAGTTGAGACGTGTCTCAAAACATTTTGCATCTCTCTGAAGGGGTAATATCGGTCATATGATAACTGTTAGAATAATGTAATAGTGGAAATTTTCGTGCTCGTCTGGGTAAGATGAATTTTTAGTGCTCTCAATTCTGTGGAATCGAAATATAAAATAGTATTACAACTACGAGCAAATATAAAATGAAATTTTATTCACCAAACAAACAAACATTGTCAACAAACTCACAACAATGAATAGTTGAAATATAGTTTGGTAAAAAAGAACTTCCATATTTTATTTTCACATTAATTTCATGTTGTGTGAAATGTGTGAAAGTTTCTAAACTGCAAAAATTTCCACTTTGAGACTATCACATAATCATGAGCAAGTAATAGTGAGTGGTATGAGTCAAAGCAGTACCATGTACACTTTTGGTCCTAAATATCAACAAAATGTAAAAAGCTCATCTTCACCAACACGAGCTACTTTACAGAAATACCTTCAGTGAAGCATATCAGATAATCTTCCATAGATAAAAACTTTTCTTGCATTTGAACAGTTTGTAGCATATAGGTCATTATTTCTGATCCAACTGAAACATTGCCTTCTTCTAACACAATCTCAACTTCATTTTTGTTCATCCACAACTTCAACATTTGAAGCAGTCCTTGGAACATGTCCTTGTGAATAATAGACTATGCCACTTTAAATACCATAATATGTGGAAAGCTATACCAAGAAACTAATCAGCATTATGCAATCAATTTTCATCATGAAAATGCACATAACAATTTAATGCTACAATATTGACTATTTCCTACCCAAAACAAAAAATCTCAAGCCTAATGGCAGTTCTTTCATTTGAAAACTTCATTTTGTTTTTTGAGAAAGACAATGATATTGATATATTTTGTGCAAACATTGAATGTAATAGAATGATCTGCGTTCTGTCCATACATCTTGCTTTTCAATATGTACAGCACATGCAATGACAACATGTGACATCACATGACTAATTAAAAGTGATCAGGATGATGAAGGCAAACACACAAACAAACAAATGCACACACGAGGGCGACGTTTCACGAACCTTGTGCTTCTGGAGCTGCTCGTTGAGATCCTTCACATCTGTCGCTGCGATGGTTCTATTAAGCAGCTTCCTCTCGGCGGTATCCAGAAACTCCATGTAATCCTTCAGGATCTTGTGGTACTGTTCCTGCAGACACGCAAACATAGGAAAGTATTCATTAGCGGGACCTGGAAATATTTCTCTAAGTGGGACAAAAACCGCAAAGGAGAGCTGGGGGAATTTCAATCGATGCCTCGTACAATGTGACCTAATGACAGACATGGTGAGCTCATACATGTACAGGAAGAAGAAAACATTGCTTTAACATTCACTACCTAGCAAAATTCAAATGTTTTTCTTCACCACTAAAAGTGTAAGAACTTTCACAGTATTACTCAAATTCTTATCATGTGATGCAGACACTTTCATTTTCCATACAGTTCTTGAACAATATTTACTACTTTAAGTATGGAAAACATGTAGAATTTTTCAAATATTTTTTCACTAGGCTGAACTAGCATGAAACTAGCAACACACAAGAATTTGGGGAATATGTAAAATATGCACAGAAATACTGTCATTTGGAAATTATCAACAAGTACACTAAATTCAGCATGGCACAAAATATTTATCATGTAGAACATTCCACTTTAAATTATCCTTTTCAATAAGACAGGAACAGGCTGTAAACAACCTTTAACAAAATTCAGTCAAGTTAGTGATAATCAATTATTACAACCAGCAACAAGTAACAGCAAAAACAAAATCATCAACCACAAAACCAATTTTTCTGCACGTAAAGGTTGGTCAATATCAGATGAACTGTCTCATGCTGCCTTACCTGCAGTATCTTGGCTGTGTTGAGCTGGTTCCGACGGTTGCCCAGCAACCGCTGCAGCTCCTCCCATCCGCTCTGTAGGGAGCTGATGTCTGAGCCCAGTCCCGGGATCTGGGGGTCCAGGGAGAGCAGGGACTCTCCTTTCTGGACCAGGTCCCTGTACCTCACCTCACACTGGCTGGTCTCCTTCTCCAGGTCCTATTGGGTAGGCCATAGGATAGGGATAGTTAGTCTCCAAACTAGAGGAGATTTGTCAGAATGATCTGACTACATATAACTACTCTGTTACAGATTATGACAGAAGTTGTCACATAACAAGACAATCTATGGCTTGACATCAATAGCAGAGGAAAAATTGATGAGGCACACTACATACAATTGTGCATGTCCATTGTTGCATCCTAGACTGCCAGTTGATATAACATAATCTTTTGCAGCAGTGCAATATCCTGACAGGCCTACCAATATGTCTTTGTACAGTCTTTGATCCAAGTGTACTACAAATGTAACTTTGAGTTTTTAGAGAAATGAGTTGAAAGAGTTTAGCAGATGGAATCTTTGTCCTTGCTGAGGACAAACTGATTTTGATATAACACACATTTCCCATAGACACCTGCCCGAGTAAACTCGGGACTCATCCTCAACGGGTTAGCATCACTTGATGTTACTGTTACGCTCTAAAAAATGTTCTAAGTTCGAAGCTGCATGTACAACTTAGATATGCTGTTCACATATCAACCATTTGAAAGAATATCATGAATGAATTCTGACTTCCTTCATTTTTAATGGTTAAATGATGGTGAAACTTTTCCTGTACAATGTAATTGATTTATAATACATAATCAAAGTAAGAAGGGTAGAGTAATACTGTATACGCTATATATTTCGCGGGGGTTTTATTTTCGCGAATTTCGCGAGTCGGGAGCTATTCGCGAAATTAACAACACACGAAAATATTACCTTCCAAAATGAATCCCTTGCCTTGATGATACGAACATTTCAGTACTACAGCAGTATACCATGTCACGGCTTACCAAACAGACCATACTGGCTAAGCTTGTTTACGCACGTCCACGTCTACTTACGAATACTGTAGAGAGCCAATCCATTATCGCAAGGGGACCACTCGTCAGAAATCTAGCGTGATGGACTTAACCACTTCAAAAATGTTGAATTCTAACTTACTACTTCGCAGAGTTTGTTAAGTTTTTTTTTCATGCAGTGTATAACTAGTATCATTCTTATTTGCTAGTAAGTTGAAAATTCACACTTTCTTTGCCACTTCATATTTTCTCTGGTCCCCAAATCGCGAATTTAACCACTCGCGAAAATGTGTGACAGCGGCAATTCGCGAAAATTATAGCGTATACAGTATGTACTTGAAGAATGAACATTAATGCAGTTTAAATTTGTCCTACTTGCTGTTTCTATTCATACTGCAAGAAATGGAAAAATGAACTAAACTGGTGCTTTATAGTAAACAAATACGAACTTTACTTTGTCAAACTGTGAAAACAGTGATGACCTAAAAAATCTTTACATACATGAGGCACGAAATCAAAAGATCCATGGTAAGTCACAGGGAGCCACATACATGTACGCATTGCAGATCGAGAATGCTGCTCATAATTCTGGGATTTACCGGCTTACACTACAGCCACCAGAGCTCATCAACATACCACAGAGAATACAAAGCATGGCATTGGCACCCAACAAAACCCTGGTCTTTAACAGATTAAAGCTGGCACAGTTCTTAGGGGAGGAGAAAAAGAGATCGAGAGAAAAGACAGAAAGACAACGCAAGGTCGGCAGGGAGCCCGTGGATGAAAGAGTTGGATACGTAGCTGTCGTAGTAAAGAGCAATACAAGAAGGGTACTGCATGTTGCGGATTAGGGGGCGGGAAATTAGTCAGACACCTGGTACGACGGTGGCGGGGGGGAAAAGAGAGCACAAGTTTCTCAACCAGCGATCAGATCAGCGAGAGTCAGGAAATTGAATCAGAGAATACACAGGCAAGCAGGATCGACAGAAAGATACAGTTGGCGTCTACAACAAGTTACATATTTTCTGGTGTCTGAAAATATGGATTTGTGACTTGATTGAATATCAAAGCATAAATCAAAATAGGAAGATGGCAAAAAGCATAGAAATAGGGAAAAGGGGATAGGGGTTGATTTTAAAGACACTTAACAACAGAGATGTTTGTTAAAAGAAGTAAATGTTTTTACTCTATCATATGAAAAGTAGAAGCAGCAAAATCATAATAAAGATGACATATCACACGAACTTTACAAAGGAGAGTGTACCTTTTAGCTTTCTACTGTTTAGCGTCCCTAAAATCAACCTTCATCCCTTCTTTCCAAGAATGTTCAGATAGCATGCTCTATAAAGTCTCATAATATCAGCCATTTCTTGATATAAGTGCAGGTGTAAGAGTTGTACACATATTGGGTCGAAATCAACCTACATGTACGTAAGTGTATGTCAATGGACAAGTGGAACATATTGTATGTCAGAGAACTTTGACTTGAGAAATGGATGAACACTTGAAAAGTACTGAAAAATAATCTGTTGTTTGACCACAGAGTTTGTGCACTACATGAAGAACAAGAAGATGGAGAAGAGGGAGAAGGAGAAGAAGGAAGATAGCAGAAGATGAAGAGGAGAAGATAATGACAAAATAAATACAAAGTACATTGTGTATCTCAACTACTTTAAAGGACAAGTTCACCTTCATAGACATGTGGGTTGAGTGAATGCAGCAATATTAGTAGAGCACATCAGTGAGAGCTTGAGGAAAATCAGACAATCCGTTCAAAGTTATGAATTTTTTAAGTTTCTGCTCAGTCACGGCTGGATGAGAAGACTACTATAGCTTGTGATGTCACATGAGTACAACGATAAAAAGAAAGTTTAAAGAAAATTCAACACATTTTCACTTTTCTCGCATGACAAAAGAACACTTGACTTCTCTCTTTCAGAAGGCAAGGGGAATAATATTTCCATTAACATACGTCAGAAACGAGTCAAAGAAATGTGCACTTTATTCAAAAAGTAAAGTTTTGTGGAATTCTATTTTTATTTTCCTTATACTGTTGTATGCATGTGACATCATACACTGTAGTAGTCTCCTCATTCAGCAGTGATAGCGCAGATACTTTAGAAATTCATAACTTCTGAACAGATTGTCGGATTTTCCCCAAACTTTCACTGATGTGTTCTACTAATATTGTTGCATTCACTCAATCCACATTGATATGAAGGTGGACTTGTCCTTTAATGTACTTTTATGCTAAAATTGACCCACTATTTCACTGCACTGCACTTTGTAGAGTACAGGGGCCGTATTCTGAGAGCTTATTAAGTGTCTGATTAGCACTTAATTACCGAATTGGTATTCTGAGAGCATGATTAAGTAGGGGGTATATTAACTACCATAGCAACAAGCGTTTTCGCGGGAAGGACCTACGCGTTTGCGCGTATCAATGCGCGTGCAGCTCTGAGAGGACTTAATCACAGAGTTAATTACGAATCGGTATTCTGAGGGTGTAATTAAGTATGAAAGTTAATGGAAAACTTAATGATACCAAAGAGTGTCATTAACTACTCCGATATCACGCAATACATCGTGTTTTCTCTGCTACAACGATGCTTACCGTCTTCGGTAACCGAGGAGCGGTTGAATGTTGTTATCATGGTATCCGTAGAATTCAGAGAAAAAAAGAAATATAGCCGATCTTCGAGGAATTTTGTCATTTTATTTGAGCAAAGAGGTTGAGATCTTCGCGTGCGTAGGTGAGGGGTTGTAATCAAATACCGGAGTGTGCGCACGGAGCTCTTGGGTTGTAATTACAGGGGGCGTGGAGGAGTGCGCATTGAGGGCATATTTGCGCGTGTAATCATCATTTTGGCTTCTAACAACGTGTCTGATTGGATGGAATAACAATTAGATGGGAGGGACCTAAGATAATTACAGGGGACTTAATCATACCTTAATTACGTCCTCAGAATACCGATTTTGCCCATGATTAAGGGCCTATTAACTTCACGACTTAATCATGAAGTTAATTACAGACTTAATTACGACCTCAGAATACCACCCCAGGGACACAAGATAACAATTTCACCTATCAATTTTAATTTTACTATGGTGTCATGGCAACCAACTGAAAACCCCCTTCTGGCACCTCAAACAATTGATCACAAAATTAACAAATTGTAATGTGAAAAGATCTACACATAAAAAGGTCTAGAAATTGGAAAGCACTACAGAAAAACCACCACCTTTACAAAAATAGACACAAAATTCTACACCCAGAACATGTGAACTCCTAATGCACGTTTGCATTAAACAATTTCAGCAATATGCATTTGCAAAAGAATCTACAAAGAAGAGTATGACAGCACCACATTGAAATCTAATGCTGCACCAGAATCCCAGCTGTAATCCACACTTAACGAGCATGGTTCAAAGTTCACGAAATATCTGACCTGGAATTTCATTTTCTCCTCCTAACACAGGTAAGTACATGGAGGCAGTGTGAGAGATAACAAAGATGAAATAACTGATTAGTCTTTGTGTCATATATGCTCATATGATTTATAATCCTATAATCAAGCCACATGCTACAAGTAATTCATAACTACCAATGCTCTAATTCGAAGATGGATTTTTCCCCAATACTGATGGGAAGCTGCTTACCTCAAAACTCAAAAGAGAACTCGCGTCCATTACTCCATTTCTAACACATATTACCGAGCATGCGTAAGTACACTCTCAAAATATTATCTTTTATATCAATGACTACATGCATACGGGATACATACCATATCATGCTTTTGAATAATACAATTGGGTTATATGGTTATAAATATGTGCAGTTGGGTTTGTGTGCATATCAGGAGAATATGTGGTTACAATCTGCATTGGGAAGGTGACTATATAAAGCTGGTAAAAGCTGGTAAAAACATCCAAAACAGAAGGCAACATGCTGTGGGAATCTTGGAATGCTCTTACTTTCATGAACTACAGATACTTAAATAATTTTAACTTAGTTCTTCAAATGGATGAGGATAAAAATTATTAATATACAACCATGCCTCTCAGATACACAAGCTTTGCACACTAATATAAAGAAACAAGGTGTAATGTGTCACTCCAAAGATTCATTTCTGCAAAATCTGTCGAGATTTCTTACCTTGTTGATGTTGATATTCTCTTCTATGGAAGCCCCACTCACGTTGGTGGGTGGTGTGGTGAGTTTCTGTTTGGAATCATTCAGCCATTGCTGGAAACTCTGAAGTTCTCTCTGTTCAAGAAAAAAAAAAATCAATCAATACAGCACACATTTGTGAAACAGTGTGAGATCAAAACTCACTTTAATTGTCAAGACAGAAAATTATGTGACACTCAAGAACTTCTCCGATATACAAAATGCAGCAAAATTCAGAGCTGTCAAATTAATGACAAAATGATGAATTATACTTTTTTTTTGTCAACCTTACAAAATATGCATTGCTGTTATTATCATTCTATCTACAATTGTATATGCACTTACAGCATATATCTTATACTACATTTTATGATCAATACTGTATTATGTATTTCTTACAACTTGATAAAACAATGTGTTTGTGCAATGTAAGCTTATTTTGATTCATCTTCTTGTTGAGTATAAATAAATAATTGGATTGGACTGGATTGGACTGTATTAGATTGGATTGGACTGAATTGGACTGAATTGAATTGAATTGAATTGAATTGAAACGAAATGAAATGAATAGAACTGAATTGAATTAAACTTAACTGAACTGAATTAAATTGAAATGAATTGAATTGAATTGAATTGAATTGAATTGAATTGAATTGAATTGAATTGAATTGAATTGAATTGAATTGAATTGAATTAAATTAAATTAAATTAAATTAAATTGAAATGAATTGAATTGAATTGAATTGAATTGAATTGAATTGAATTGAATAATTTCTGCAGCAACATCATCTAGAACTTGATGGGTTTGAAGGTTCCTTCTGCCCTCCTGGTGTGGGCTCCCCTGTGGTCTTTTGTCCCCCTCCCCCTCTTACTTGGAAGCCCTGGAACTGCCTGTTCTTCTCCACCAGCTGCTGCTCCCTCTGCCTTGCCTCCGTCTCCAGGGTGGTCAGCCTCTGGTTCACGTCCTCCAGGGCCTGCTGCATCAGCTGCTGGTTCCTGGCCCCCGTCGTCTCCCTCTGCAGGAGGTGGCAGACCTCCGACATGTGCTCCAGCTGGTCCTGGAATGCCTTCAGCTCCTCTTGCAAGGCCTTAGTAATAGTAATAATAATAATGATGATAATATAGTATTATTCTCATTACATTCAAAATTATTGTGATGAAGATCATGATCCAATTTGGGAAATTTTGACAGTGTGAACAGAAATGACATATCATTTCATAAGATTTAGGTCGCAATCCTAATCACATAAGTTTGTGCAATTTTATTTCGCAAGAAAAAAACAAAACCAAAAACAGGAAGTTGTACGGTGTGAACAAAGACAGTAAAAAAAAGCTGAAATTTCATCCCCCATGATGCATTATGCGTGTCGTGCATTGCTACTCTACCAGCTGTGGCGTGCTGCAGCATATTGAATTATTGCCATTGTGATGTAGCACGCATACCATTATTATTCATGTACATGTGCAGGTCAGCTACTTGCAAATAATTGTGACCCAAGTTTCGAAATCTTTGACAGTGAGAATGATATCAATCAAAAAGACATGAAAATTTGATTGCAAAATATATATTACACATCAAAATGTACATTGTTTTTTCTTTTCATTTCTGTTACACACATCTTTCTCTACGAATAAACAACATAATCCTAATTTGTAATCAAACCATTTCCAGCAAAGGCAGTATGAAAGTACTGTAACAACTGTTTTGTTGTTGCTGTTATGATGATGTTTTTGATAATGACATTTCTAGTTTAACACTACATTCACTATATTGATTACTCGCTGACTACTGTGGAAAGGCTCGGCATTCAAATTGGGACAATCATGCAAAGGGGTGGAATTGTTATTGAGTGCAACAACAAAGTACGCGCACATAGAGACAGCATTACACTAGAATGGTAATGAGTAAACACATAGTGACAAGTCAAGGACACTAGCTCAATGGTGGTGAAAAAAATGGAGCCGCACAAGACCTCTGTCACACTGGAAGCATTTTGCTTAGGAAAGCTCATCACAGATCCTTATACCAAATTATATCATACATCTTCAACGCTAACAGGGAGGTTATGAGGAAAGAACTGGACCACAAAGCCCAAATATTTTCAAATTAGTCCCCACTGCATAAAGAGCAGTTGATGTGGTCTTTAGGGAGACGAGAGATTATTTTCAAGTGATTGTAACCAAGCTTTTTATCAGGGCAATTTGCATTCTTTGATTCAATTATGCAAGCAATTAGTGTTGGAACAATGGCTTCGTTACCAGGATTTACATGTGCAAGACCTGATAAGATAATGCCTCCATGCTCATTCACGATCTCATCTCTATGTATGTTGTGTATGTACATTGTACCCTTTACCCCACTTTACTTTAAATATCTCAGAAACCATGGGGCATCTATACCTTTACATAATGCTGAATATGAATTTATACACAACACCTTTCCAGCCATTTCTTGCTAATTCTGCATCTTCCTCTGTAATTTAAGATCAACAAAAACCGATATTCTAAAGGCTATCATTTTCACTACAGATATTTTCACAAATGAAGAAGTCACAGACATTTTTCGCAAGATGTTATTTTTGCGATTTTGACTTTGAGGTTATCAGAGGTGTCCTAATGCCTGTCCATTTGCTAATATTTTTGTGTGTTGTTACTTTAAAATTCATGATGCAACCATGATTTGCTAAATTCACGAAAATTAAACCCTCTAAAAAATAACAGTATTTAGAGTATAACCCTTATTGTTCTTTGTTTACTGATTGGCACAGATGTCCGTAAAGTAAGTGTCAATGAATAGAGATTACCTAATCCCTATAATCCATATTGTGTCTGCATGGCCTTCCTGTTAGCCCAAGGCTCATTGCTACTCCTGAGATGGCTTGTGAATCTACAGCTAGGTCAAGCTTGGATGGATAACTGAATGTTGATGAAAAAAAAAAAAAAAAAAAAACCTTGGCAAGAAAAGCTACGGGCACATAAAAGTTAACAAAAGTACAGAAATCTTTCCCTCAAGAAAGTTTTTTTGGGTGTGTTTTGATCTCACCTTAATTCACGATCTATAATCTATCAAAAATAAGAGCATCATTAAAGCAAGACTGGCAGTCTTATGAGCACGTCTACACATTTTCCAAACTTTGCAAGGCCTTGAACAACTGGAAATAGACGTGAACGTGGTAGTGTGACACATGTCCACGTTCAAGGCGTGGCTAACTCACCGCGTGTTCCGACAGCTGCGTCTCAGTGTCCTTGGTCCAGTCCTCGGAGAAGAGCTTGAGTTGCACGCTGTCTAACCACCCCGAGGCTGCCTGGAGGGCGTCCTGGTAGCAGGACTGGAACTCATAGGCCTGTTCTAGTCTGTTACGTTGATCCATGACCTAGGTAAAGCAGAAAATCAATAACACACTCAGACTATTAACTGTATCATTATTATGATGTCATATTTAATGGCATTCAAATAGACCACAGTGACGAGTCAAAGGTGGCATATATCACTCAGATGCTATTTCTCATAAAAGCTGGTTGGACTTTTAACTGTTAAACAGAGGTAAAGCTTAAGGACCTCTTGTAATCTCTGTCAAAGTGCCCATTATCCAATCAACATTCACAGAAATACACTAGCCAACATACAATGTAAAATGTATCAGTGTTGACTGCATTTTACTGCAGAGAAAAAAAAATGAGTGAAGACTGCAACCCTTTCCATGCAAGGCAGGTTTCACATGGTGTTAAAAATACATGTATAAACATGACAGAAAACACACAATTAAAACACAAGATATTTACTTCTCATCACACATGGTAATCTAGTGTCAACAATTACATGACTTCCATTGCGATTACATGTACATTTTATCACAGAACATGATGACCAAGAGAAAAGGAAAATCTTATTGTACCCTGAAATGCTGCAAACAGCAATACAGAAAACAAGAATACAAGTAATGATGCTGAAAATACGCTGACAACAATTGTTGAATTTCATCGGGGGAACAAACAAATTCCATCTGGGGGAATAACAATTCCTCAGCGGGCCCTTTTTAAAGTGTTTTTCACTCACAAACCACTACCTCAGAAAAATAAACATGAAAATAAAAAGACATGATTGTGTTTGCAATAAACAAAAATCGTATAACATCATTGCAAGCTTATATACACGTAGGACACACACATACACACACACACACACACAAGAAAAACATCAAGATGCCTCATATTGCTACAAGCACAGAGATGATGTGATAAGTCCAATCACATAATTTCATTATTTGTGCACTGAAAAATATTACAGAAAGCATTTTGCTTTCATGAATTCCCACACGTACATGTTGCTTCAGAAGAAATCGCCCATGTTTTCTGACCCGATTTCGGTGTAACCTACCCCACAAGGGCATTGCCTTGCCATGATCCATTCTTTACTTCAAACACAGACACACGCACAAACAATACAATGCCAGCCCAGACAGAATTTTCACATCTTTTGGCAAAAAAGTCACCGAAGCAGAAGTAAGCAAGGAAAACACAACAATGCCAAAATATTCACGCTCCAAATACCTTGTTTATTCACAGTCGTCTCTCCACTATTAGAACAGCTAAAACTGTCTTCATCCTAGCAAAATTAACATGATCTCTGTCATGCTGAGGAATCTTGAACCATTTCATTTGTTCTTTTTTTTTTGTTTGTTTCTTTGTTTATCAGTCGCCTTGAAATGGTAACGGAACTGTTTTGTCAATATTCATCTCCCTACATTTCCTCTACTGGTTGTTTGGCTTGTTTCTCTAATAGAAGCCTTGAGAATACCACAAAATATATGACAATGAATATGGACCTTGGTTAACAGAGCACTGGAATATGTACTTTATCTTACTTTTTTTCCCTTATGGGACAATAACAGAAGTCTAAATTCAGTCTGCATCATGTAAACATGGGCATGCTGCATGTAAAGCCAAATTTGAAGCCAAATAGCACCTGAACACCACTTAGCTTTCTACTAAATAGAATACTAGATTTCAAAAATGTGATTTCAAACAAAAAGGGTTCAATCAAGAATTTTTGAAACACAAAGTCCTCTCTTAGAACAGATGCAATCCAACTCTCCATGTTTTGAAAGCAATACATCATTTGAGGACAGGGCGGTGAGTTGGCTCAGTCGGTAGCGCGTCTGCCTCACGATCACGCGGCCCGGGTTCGAACCCGAGTCTGGGCTGAGCAATGTTGTGTGTAAGCATACTGTCTCCTCTTGCAAGAGGCAAAACACTCTGTCCCTCGGATAAGACATAAAATGGAGGTCCCGTGTATGAGAGAGTAACAACTCATGCACGTAAAAGATCCCGCTTCATTCATTCATCGCGAAGAGCAGGGTGTTTGAGCAGGGTGTTTAACCCGGTGAAGTGGTCCCACCCCACATCCAACTGGACCCCATGGAAGACCAGCTTAACGTAGCTGAATATGGGCTATCCAGCCATCTTCTCAGATGGAAATGGACAAACAAACATACCGGTAACTAGATTTGAAAGGACTACTCCCTTCCTTTAATAGGTACTGGTATATGAGGAGAGAAGGAAGGGGGGAGGGGGTCACAATGACACAGTTATGAGACAAAAATGACCACTTGGGAGAAAATGATGATTCATTTTTGGGAATGTTTGATAGTCATCTAAAAAAAAACAACAACAACAACAAATCTTATTGAGTCTATAGTGCATTAACATACGCAATCATATTTAAAGTCATTCTTTGGAGCCATACATCTCAGAACTAATGGCTGGACAGTGATGGGAGTGGAGGAATGGCTACAATGTACACTTTATACAGAGGTCAATGTACTATGAAAGCTTGCTTAATAATGCGCTACAATTACAACTGTGCTACAGATGGGGAAACAAACAAGGCGCCTTGCTTTCATCACATTTGCATATTCCTCTTACACTCACTTTTCACAGAGATAGTGTTTTGTTTTTTTCCAGTCTAGTTTGGACCAACAACATCTTCAATCAACTGTCAATCTTCAGAGAGGGCAATGGTGATGCATTTAGTGTTTTGTCGATTGGGGGAAGGTGAGAGGTGGAGATTCTAATCATCTGATTCAGTGCTGGCAGTGATACGCCAATTCCGCACGGTTGACCTTGGTGGATATTGCATGCAACTGGTGCTAAAACACAACAGCGCTGAGTGAGAATGAATACACCGTTGCTAGTCAAGGCACCGTACTCGCAAACACATCAGCTGTGTACGGAACCACGTCAGCAAATTATTGAGAAGACCTAAAAGGGCACTGTCGGTAGACTTTTACTTGCGCCTCAAATCAACGTCCTTCTGCTTCTATGCAAAAGTATCACACAAATTGTACCATGAAAGCGGAGGCATGAGTCAGTCACCTAGCTCCATAAATTGAATCATTTTTAACTTGTGGAATTACAGCCATTATGATGCTGCTGGTGTGTAGTGCATTACATGTTGCCTGTGGTCATCTGCCAATCTCTTATATAAAGAATCAAAGCCCGATTGGAAAACTGGTGAAATATGAGATCTGGATCAACATCGACTACAGAGACAAAGATCATAAAATAATCACTCAGCAGAAAAGAAAGCCCTGATGATCTCAATTTGGCTGCTTTCATGTACAATTAGTCAGCAGTTATGTAGCAAATGACAGCTGCCATTATAGCAGCTATCTTCTGAAGATAGTAATGTACAGTGTACAGGAATCCACACAGTGACTCTTTCTCTCTCTCTCACACAAACACATTTTTTTTTTTTCTCTCTCTCTCTGCTGCATCTATGCAAATGTATGTAGCTATCGGTAACCGCAGCTCTTTACTCCCATCTCTCCTTGAACAGCTCGGACTCCTCTTCCATCAAACCACTTTCATCCTCCGATTTCATCATCCCTCCATGCCGAATGTAGACAGTGTTTTCCGCTATACTTCTCCGATTCCCATATTTTTCTAATGCTGTCAATATCCTCTGAATCCTTGGGATCTCTCCCCCCTCACTCAGTGCCCCTTCCAAAAATATCTCATCCGCCTGCCGGAGAGTCTTTCCAGCCTCCCACCCACCAAGCACTCCTTAAATCTTTCCTCATTTTTTTATCCTGTCCACCCCACAGAAAATTCACCACTCCTAGATCCTACAGTGGCAGCTCCTATTTCAAAATCACTGCGTACAATTAAAAGCAAGAGCAGTTCATTATACTGGTAGCCTGAGTGATAGTAATTTTCACAGTCAAGCAGTGATGTTTCTGCCATCACATTTGACATAAGACTTCTCACATCTTATGATAACAAAGAAACCTAACGCTTTCAAAGAAAACTGACCCCCCTCAATGACAAACAAATAACAACTTTCAAATACAAAATCTGAAGAGAGTTTGAGGTGAAACTTGACAGGGGAGCTATTCTCTAATAAGATCATCAATTCCGTAGAAATCGTGAAAGTGAACATGAATTAGCTGATACCTAATTAGATCCCACACTTCACTTCCCTTCTTCTTCCTCAAGACATTGGTAAGCACTGAATTTTGCCACAAAACGCTACATCTAATTCAGTATCACCATTTAGTACTGTCCATGGAATGCAGAAGGAATGTAGCTTTGTAGAATTTGAACAAACTTAACACCCATCTGCTTCTCAACTGATTACATATGAATTCATCTCATTGCTCTGGACCTTTCCTGTTAATGCTTTCTATACTCTGAACGAACATGCCATGGACAAACCTTACAATGCAAAATAAATGCAAAGAAAGGTTTATGACAAGATGGAGAGATACACAGTTCCACATCACTGTGCAGTTGATTTTCAATAACTTCATCCTCCCAGAAACACAGCACCTGTGTAAACTGACACTCTATCCTCACTAGGAATCCCTCGGGATAAAAACGGGCAACACAAAAATGTTCACCTCCATGGATCTCTGCAGAGAGCAGCTATAGTGCGTGGCTCACACCAAAGGATGTCATTGCCTCAATATGAGGAGTCATGATTCAAGCATGACTCTGCCTCTATCAAAATTGACTTGCAAAGTGCCCTAGTTTATACAATCTTAAATTATTATCATCAATATTTTGCGTCTTTCATTTTCTCTATGCATGTCTGGTAACTACCTTCATCAAGATCTGTTATATTGTTATTAAACAAGCAGTAAATATTTGTGATGACAACTGCTAGTAAACACTCTGCCAAGAAAGACAGAGACTCACATTTATTCATAACAAAATGGGAAATAAATTATAGATAGAAAATGTTATCTTTAAAAATTTTGCATTTACAGAGCAGCCTAGTACCGACACTGAATCTATTATATAATCCTGTTTGAACAATGAATAAGAATACATACATTTTATAGAAGATTTGCAAGTTTTCAATCCAAATCTGTTCCTACCTGATGGAGCTGGGTGCATATTTCATTCAAATGGTTTCGTAGCAATTAAATGTTCACACTGCACAGCATCCCTTTTTCCAGACACTGCCAGCCTTAGAGGATTTCAGTTAACATCACTTGCAGAACTGACTGACTGACAGACAGACAGGACAGCTTAAAGAAATACACACCAATTGCCAACATTCATTCTACTTCAAAGACTCTGCAGTTCCTTGTGACATGGAGAAGGACGGGAGACGGAGGAAGTTGAAACATATTCTTCTTCGGAAAAAAAAAGAAGATGAATATGTCAAATTCTGAGAGGCATACAAGACCGGCATCCCGCTGCTAGAGATGGGGAAAAAGGGTGGTTGATGGGAAAAAGGGTGGTTGGTGGGAAAAAGGCCGGTTGATGCAGCTTCCCTCAAGCATGCCATGTGTGTTCATGATGGGAGGCAGGAGGACGAGGAAAGGTTGTCATGAATAATTGGATGGAAATTCCCTGCCATTTCCTGCCATCATTTTCAGCCTCAGCTGAAGTAGAGAGATATGGTTGAAAGGAAAGTTTTCCCCTCACTCTCTCTCTCTTCCATACCCCCTACCGCTTCCTCATGTGTTTTTGTTGCATGTTTTTTTTTCTTATGGATCAAGGGCTATTTCACGACAAGATGTTAGATATCCATTCCAGTAAGATTATACAAACGTAGCTCTGCACGAATGCAACAATTTCATACATCATAACTTTCTCTTAAACACATGCTTACTTCTTGAAATTTACTATGGGCTCCAAGATACTCTTATACATCGGAAAACTGAGTCTGCCACCAGGGAATTACCTTCTAAAGTACTATCATTTTAACTACAATCTTTATATTTCAAACATGACATTCTGCTCACTGTCAACCGACACGTATAGACGCAAAGCAGATTATCAAATATTTTCTTCTTGCTAGGGTTGGTCAAGCATGAGAAAGATACAATGCCTCCCTCAGTACCTTCAAAAGACACGGCACAGGGGAAGACAAGCATGTCACCAGGGAATGACAGAACACTCTGTTTATATTTACCCATTGCAGTCAAATGGAACTGCCATACATCTCTCTGATGCGGCACACATCTAGACAGTCACGAAGTAGGTATGAAATCAAATGTACATATCAAGGTTGAATGCATTGGTAATTTGATTCATAGAGGGATAACAAGCTGTACTTTGATGCCACATGTATGATGCAGTTCACATATGAACATCTGGTGTAGGAGATATCTGGTTTGCAATGCACTGTTCCTTGGCCTTCTAAACACTGGAAAAGCTTCATGTGAAGCAGCTCTATAAGTATTCCGAAGAAACTCACTGTATTTGAGTTGAATTTCTAATCAAGCTAATTCTTGACATGATTAAAGCATATTCCAGGCACATACTACAATAGTTGTAAGTACAATTTTGTACATCTTCAGGGGCACTCAGTGAAATGTCTATGAAATGGTAATCTTCAATGAAAATATGCAGGTGTTTCCTCACAGTCTGAATTGTCCGCAAGTCTCCTTGCTCAGGTCTCTCTCGAAAACAACATTATGTACCCTTCACTCTACTTCCAGCACTGCTTCTAAATTTAGACCCATCCTTTTGGGGCTCATGCATTATGCATGGCGAAATGCACACAGAGAAAGCCGAGATATATACAACACACTCCTTTCTCTCCCCCTCTCTCTTCTCCCCGACGATGGTCTGCTTGCCTGAAATGCATCTGTGGGGAGAAGAAGACCTCGCGATGCTGCGAAGGAAGGATGCAAAATGGCATTGTGGGATATCTATAGATGTTCACTCGGTTAGAATGACATTTCCTTGGATTGAAGGTACAGTATAACAGGGTAAAAGATGAGAGACTCGTGGTTAACTGTGAATATCAAAGCAGCAGAGTCTGACCTCTCACATTTCGTCCTTTGGATTAAGAAGTATAAAACAAGTCGTGTGCTTTCACATCCAAGTTAATCATTGGATTAAATTTACCCTTGAGCATTCTCTACTTCCCTCTCTGGATAAATCCAAAGTTTACATGGGGAAAAAATGAAAATGGCTTAGTAAAAGGTGAAATGAGGACCATCAAAACCTCCCCCCAAAAAACAAAACCTTACCCCCAAAAACAACAACAACTTGCAGGACTACAGGATATATTTGAAAGCATATAACTATGTTCATAACTCTCAAGCATGATGATCTACAAACTCAATTTAATGCAAGACATGGAGACCGTGTCACAATCACTGCAGTTTATGAAAAGACGATACACTTGCACAGTAGACTACTTCTTCTTAAGCATAAATCTTTGTTGTGTCTTTCCCCAAGACCTGGGGGGTAATTAGCATCATCCCCGTCACCACGCATCAAAGGGTGATCAGGTGCGTATGTGGGATGGATGCTGCTCCTGCCTAGGAGGAAAGGAGCCTGGCTTGAGAAGGTGATAGCAGGACACACACCATGACCACTTCTTCTCCATCACATTCAGCAATTGATTCATGAGGCCGACGGGGTGCAGACGGGAGAGGTTCGATGATGATGGGGAGCAAAAAATTGTGCAGGGAGGCTGCTGGAGATGCCTTTATGATATTTATTGGTAATGAATAACTAATCTTTTGAATGATGAGCTAACGGTATGTCCTATTTCCCACTTTATACAGTCATCTCGAGAAGGAAAATGGCAGTGAATGTTATTTCCCTACACAGCAAGTGATGTCTGAGGAACCTTAGCTGATGGTGACGTAAGTATATTTTACCTCACTTCCTAAGACATTATGTACATAAGGGAAATTTGTGTGCTTTCAAAAGTGTCTACAGTGACAATTCATGAGGTAAATAGATGCATACTCATAACGACAACAATAAATTGACTGCCACGAGGCAACATCAACTAGATTAATCTGACTCATTTTGAATGATGTGATTAAAGGGGCTGCCTGTATTAAAGGGCTTTCAAAAGAAGTCATATAGAGGACACAGTGAAGAATTTATATTTTTCTTTCAAGTCATAAACACAGTTTGAGCAAAGATTTGGCATGCTTTGGTGATATAAATGACCAGAAAAATCACCATTCTTTAATGAAAAGTAAGAGAATGTACATTGAACATATCTAGAATCAATAATCAGCGACCAATTTACATAATGTGTCTAAAACAGAACTGATAAACTGTAAAATGAAGTGATGGCTCATGGGTTATATAAACTTAAAATGTTCAATTTGACGAAATTTATACAAAATATTCATTGGTTTCATCTGTAAGTCACTGGCAGAAATTAATGAGATGCAAGGAAAATTTCAATTTCTTTAAACTTAGCTAATATATAGTAATTAGATGAAATTAGCATATGATAATGACTGTGACCTTTAGATGAACTGAAACCCCCCCCCGCTTTTAAATTTATAACATATTCCTACTAAATGATATTTCTCTAGTTTCCTGGATGTACACTTCCCCATGTACAGAAACTACGCTGTATGCACTATACCGGGTGTCCCAAAAAAAGCGGAACGGTGGATTTTCAGTATCTTGCGGTCTAAAAGTTATATATCTTTTGACATCATTAGAAAGAGCATCGTCCGCAGAAGACTATGATACCAAAATCATCAAATTTGGTTCAGTACTTTTTATTCTACGCTAATTTCTGAAAATGCAGTCATTGCCAAATTTCGCCGGATTTTTGCGACTTATGAGATAATAATTAAAGTGCACTACGCGATCCATACGGTGAATATTGTGTAAGCTCGGTGATCCGTGTCAACAAAAGATACAGCTTTCACATTGGGAAACCCGTGTGTGTGTGTCTGTGTGTGTGTGTGTGTGTGTGTGTGCGCGCGCTCCCAATATGAAAGCGTTATCTTTTGTTGACATGGATCAACGAGCTTACACAATTCACCGTATGGAACGCATGTCGCACCCAAATTATTATCTCATAAGTCGCAAAAAATTGAAAATGACTGCATTTACAAAAATTGGCGTAGAATAAAAAGTGCTGAACCAATTTAATGATTTTGGTATCATGGTCTTCTGCGGAAGATGCTCTTTCTAATAATGTCAAAAAATGTATCACTTTTAGAACGCAAGGTACTGAAAATCCACCGTTCCGCTTTTTTTGGGACACCCGGTATATCTTGTCTCATGATCATGCATTCCATTCTCCCATACGCACCATCTTCAACCTTAATCCAGAAACCCTTAGGCATCAACTAGAAGAGAGCATTTATACAGAAGAGTGCATGCACTCTAAGCTATTTAGATTATGAATTTAGTAAAATTCCACTTTTGTGGAAATGAAAAAACCAAGCACTATTGTAGACACAGTATCGACCTGGAGATGGTTAAAATACCAAACAAAACAGACACAATATTCAAGTCTCACTGTTAAAGGTCCTGTTTATCTTTGGAGCGGTGATTTAAAAGATATTGAAGATATGACTATTGATGCATATGTGTAGGTCAGTTGTACCACAAAACATCCTACCATATAAAATTTTTGCAGTAAAGCCTAAAATATTGGAAATATTACTATTTTTCTCATTAAACCATAACTGTAGACAGTTTAGTCTGGAAACATCTTATTTTAACTATTGTTTACATTTTGTGTATTGAACAATACTTAACATCAATTATACTGGTTCAATTTTTTACAGTAAAGCCTAAAATATAAGGAGATATTACTATTTTTCTCATTAAACCATAACTGTAGACATTTTAGTCTGGAAACATTTTTATTCTAACTATTGTTCACATTTTGTGCATTTAACAATACTTAACATCGATTATACTGGTTGTAATTTTTACATCGGTTGTTTTTATCCCTAACTCAAATTTTAGAACTATTTTGAAGCACTAATGCTAGGTTTTTGTTTCATCTGCAAATGGTAAATTATGCCTTTAAGCTTATTTGATGTATTGACTCATTCATCTTACCCATCTCAGTGCAGATGCTTGGGTGAGGCACAGGACTGGTGGGGGGGGGGGGGTGAAGCGAAGGGAATAGAGGAAGGCTTAGTAGTGTGTACGGAATGCATTTATCCCATCTATCTCCTTGATGATGATAATTGAGGCATACATCCTCAGGCCACTGCCTAGCCAGAGATCAAGGGCACGCTGCTGGCTAGCTATGAAAGATGCGGATGGCACAGTGAATGGCCACCAGAGGAAAGTTGTATTATGGACTGTGCTACAGTAACGAGCATCATGGTTCCTTTAGGAACAAGTACATACCGGGGTGCTTTCTATGGTTGTATAGAGTGGATGCTGAAGTTACAAGTCATAGCATCTTTCAAAAGAGACTGCCAATATGTACTCCTAAACTGATAACCCCACAAATTCCTGCATATTCTGGATGTAGAAAAACAAATAGGCCCACTACATAAAAACTACAGTGACCTTAGCTTGCTGGCAGAATATGTTTCATGCAACTAACCAGGTTTGGAGCTATCTAGAGGTGTCTTCTAAGGCAATAACATTTCCAGACATATCTTCTTCTTTTTTCTTTTCTTAGCATGGGTCACACTTCAAGGGAAAAGGCAAAAATGTTGCTTCAAACGTTTTTCTTTCTTAATTCAAGAAGAATGAGTTACAAAAAGAAGCAACAGCTTATTACAGGCATCAAATCAACAGGGTATTTCCCCAATAAACCTTAAAATAGAAACTGTTACTCTGCTCCTTTTCTTCATTCTCTTAAAAAGAGTCTGGACTAAGAATGCTGACTGTGTCCCATTGTGGACGTTTAGTATCCGTGTGACTGTGATTGATGAGAAACTCGTCCAATATATAATTCCTCCATGCTAATCCTTGGGGAATAATCAAGGAGTAAGCAACACAATCAGAGGACAATTTGCCTCCTTTGAGGGAACCGACAACTCTTGACAAGTCAGGCCAGCAGTCCTATTGCAATGTCTCACAAACCAGTCAATTGACAGAGAGTGCACTCAACTCGCAGTCTCTCCCTCAGACCTTGTTTACATTCAGTTTGTTTCAAATTTCCAGCTGTATCTCTTCCAATCACAGCAGATTGAAAGGTAAATTCCCAATTCCTTGGATTCACTTCAAGATGAAATGTTACACAAGGAATGATACCATCCCCTGATTGATCAATGCATGCATGGGCATGCACATACAGTGTAAACTACAATAAACATGAAAAGAATAGACCAACTTGCATTTGAGCAGCAACTCAAGGCACTTAATCCTTCCTTAACTAAAACACAAAAAGAAATGCCCCTTCACTTCAGTAAACCTATCTATTTAGTTTCAATGCAGAAAGTACCATACAAACTACAAAGATCTCTTAAGGACCAAAATCTGAGGTCACACCCACGATGTGACAAATAATCCTCATCAGTTTTGTAGACTAGTATATTCAACAAGTGGGCTCAATTCTGTTTTGAGCTGCAGTGGTGCAGTTGAGGTCTAGAATCCAAGACTATCCATCTAAACTAGGATGATTTACTATGGCAACTGAGAAAAGTGCAAGACTCCCTGGAAATGCACTATCTTCAGTCCTGTGTTTTACTTTGAATGATGTATTTTATGCATCCAGAAAAGGTCTTGCACTTTTCTTGGGTTGCCTCCCAAGGCCCATACATTCACCTTAGTGTTTGACTCTTATGCATGTTAGAGCAAAAATAGGTTTTCATCTGACATTCATTATGGGAAGCATTAGAATACAAAGGGCGCATTATGATAAACGCTTCATATAGGTTGTGTAATTATGCTCTATTCCATACATTGACAAAGCGCCATTATCACTGCAGAAAGAGACAGTTCTTCTCACGCTATAAAATACTCATCAAAGCCACTTCAGATAGAAATACAGCATACTATTAAATAAAGAGGCACTTGAAAACATTTACAGTAGTGTACTCTTAAATGAGACCTTCTAAATCCTCAAAACACACTACAACAGCCCTAAAGTGAAGATACTTAATGACATTCCTAATATCATTATTTCCCACATTTCATGATTCACAGTGCTAGCCCTGATGAAACAAACACTTATCATCATGAAATATTCACTGAGCTAATAATACCTTTCCCCGCCAATAATGCATCAGTGCCTCCGACAGTAACTCTGAGACCATTGACCCCTGCATGTATGACTTCTGGCTAAAAGTCGATGACATTTCAACGGATGAGCAAAAGTTGTGTGGATGAGTCATTCATTGATAATGATGCCATGAATTGACACAAGGAATGTTCAGTATTTATCAAGACCCAAATTTTGCCACCAACAATCTGCCCTCATGTAGATTTGCTGCAAGTCTTGAAAATTTGTATGCCATGTTAAGTAAAGATATCGTAATTGCTTGAACTTGGGAGACATGCCATGTTCAGTAAAGATATCATAATTGCTTGAACTTGGGAGACATCCCTAACAAAGCTGTAATCATGTGCCCGTGCAAAGCCCATCTGTGAAGCATAGAGCAAAATAAATCTGGTTATGATTGACATATAGCTCACGATCCAATCCTATGGCTTCCTCTGGATACATCACAAAGATGGCGAAATATTTAAACCAAAAGTTGTATTCATACACAAATGAACAAAATATTGCCATGTGACACACAAGCTCAAATAGTCTCCAGATACACTTAAATTCTAAATGAATGCATAATATCAATTCAACATTCTTTTTTTTCTATTCACAGCACAAGTTCTAGAACTTTTGACCACTCTGTTTAATTGCCACATTCAACAATATCCACAGACCATGTGAATACATTTACAGGTGTATCTATAGAGTATACTTTAGCACAGATAAACCCAACTGCTGAAATAATCTACAGCACTTTTCATTCCACAGGTACATGTACATTGTAGTCCTGCATGCAGTCACATTTCATTATCCATGACATTATAAGGGGAGAGAGAAAAAAAAACAGCTAGGGAGAGAGAATGTGTGTTTTTTGTGAGTGAGAATGAGGGGGGGGGGGGGGGAAGGAAGGGATAGAGCAAGAGTGGGAAATAACACAGACAACACATACAGGAATACGTCCACATCATCACCTGCTGTGGAATGAGTGAATGACTGGTACACAGTGTGTATGCTTTACTGTACTTTGCATGACTGATGGTGTGTGTATGCCAGCCATGATCTTTCCTTCTCATACCCATGCATAAATGGTACATTGTAGGTGTGTGTATGTGCATGTGTGCTTTTAACACAGGTGGAGGTGAGGACAAGGTGTGTGTGAACACACATTCACAAAGATACAGCTGTCCATCTCTTACTGAAATACAGGCTTCTGGAGATGTATTTTTTTTTTTTAATGGATTGATTAAATCTTTCTTCTTTTTTTTTGGTCTCATGATATTGACTCTGTCTGGTCATAAACACAAATCAAAAGAAAAATCTACCAAAATCAAACAATACTTTCCAGGTGCTTGATCTATTGTGTCCTAAAGTGTTGGTACATTCATCACTTTTCTTTGTTAAGACAAAACTGAATGTGAACAGCTGGGTGCAGCTTGTGCTGAAAATCATTATTAGAGAGCAGATGGTTGTAGATTACATGTATGCATAGGCACAATAGCCTTATTGTTTATGGAGGAAAAATCAATTTTTCTAGCCATCATGCATTGAAAAGCAACAATACTCATGGCAGGCGTACACTATCACACACCTTCATCAACAATCAGTCAAAAACAAAACAAAACACACACGCTCAGATGTTCTGCAACATGCAAAAAAAACCCACAAACAACAACAACACTTACACTACAAAAGAACAGATCACAGACATGCAAATTTCATATCATAGCACAGTCTCCTTACCCCCACACCCTGGATAGAGAGAAACAAAGATAGACAGATAGATTGATAAATATATAAAGAAAGAGAGAGTGAGAGAGCATGAGAAAGACAACTGTGTTAGTAAAAACCAATGTATGATTAAACAGTATATAAATTTGTGCACTGCCAGATGGTGAATCTAAAGCTGTAACGACAGTTTCTACTACTATTGTTATGCACTAATACTTAGGCCTACACTTCATTTTCTGTTCAGTTTACAGAGATGGCTGAACTACACTTTAGATTTGTATTATACATTATATCTGTTTGAGATAGGATGTATCAGTATCCAAGAGCATTTCTCTCAGGCATACAGAGAATCAGTGCCAAATGAAATGAATTATATATTCTCTTTCCATACGACTGACTTTCAAAGAGGTACTCTTCACTGAAGAAGATTCACTTGATATGCCATGCAGGTAAGGGAGAGAACTATTGAAGTGAAAGCACCTGTCGAACCTTCGACAGTAATCTTTTCTTCTTTTTCTCCCATGCTATTTGCTAGGCAAATTAACTGGAGCATAACTGGAGACAGTTTTCCATTATTCAGGACATACACGTATGGCTATGTGGAACCTATGTGGTACCATGCCATTTTCCCTAGCTACAGATACACTGTAGTAATAGACTTGCTCTGCTAAAACACTCCCCTGTACTAAAATGATATGCACTCAGCAGTGAATTGAAATTAATTGAAATCAATAGCAACTCATTGACCACGCATTGCCTGAAAGCTATCTAAAACATCAGGGCCCTGACATTCTAAGTAAAATGTTGGGACTCGACAAATCTCATTCAAATATTTACATCATGGAAAAATTGTCTTTTATTGTAATAATTTACTGTACACAAGCTGTCATGAAGGCACTTGCCAGTTCATGTGCTTTGTGCACAATTAATGCAAGTGTTTCTGTGATATAGGCAGGGCTCGACACTAACGGTGGCCCGGTGGCCCGGGGCCACCAAAAATGAAAGTCGGGCCACCAAATTTCAAAAAAGGGCAAATTTGGTGGCCCGCCTCGGGCCACCAAAATTTTTTGAAAAGTATGTCAATAAATTCGTAACTTTTTGCGCCGGAAATTAGCAGTTAAATTTGTTCAAAGGATGGATAAAAAGGACTGAATGAGTGCCTGAGAGTGAGTGTTGCAAGTTTGTTGAAGTTTATTTATGAGAAGATATGTCCAACTTCTAATTCTTACTATCATAAATCTTAAATATTTGACTCATTTTAAAAAAAGGACTTTTAATGTTTTTTATTGTTTTTTTTTCGGGACACCACATTTTTCTCTCGGGCCACCAAAAATTTGAAATTTAGGATTTTGGTGGCCCCATCGGGCCACCAAACAAAAAAGTTAGTGTCGAGCCATGATATAGGCCATATAAATACATACAAGCACACACTAACATATGTGTGTATGTGTGTGTGTGTGTGTGTGTGTGTGTATACAAACACTCACACATGTACGTGTAAATCCAATGCAATGCAACCTTTGTGGCTAAAATGTGAGCTTCCAAACACAAGGTCAACATTCCAACAAATTCAATAGGCAAATATGGTTTATATGCACTATATATGTCCTGGAAAAAAAAAAGATCCTTATCTGAGTAAAACTAAACATAAGCCTACATACAGTACAGTATGTGTCACTGTGTAGCTTAGGCTATCACCTCAGAGTCATGGATCATTTCATTTGGGCAAACATCACAAAGCCATTTGAAAACATAGAAGAGATACACCATGACTATATCATTATATCACTTTTTCATAGAAAATCTCTCGATCAGAAAGTTGTTTTTTTTTCTGAGCCTTTCTTTATCTTCTTTTGCTTTTTTTTTTCACCTGGTCATATCTCTTGCCGGCAAATAGGCCTACATATTGTGCAGGATCATTCTCTGACCCCGTTTGGAAATAAAGAAGGCCATTTTATATTTATAACTTATTCTTTTTTTTTGGGGGGGGGGGGGGTTATACTCCACATATTCTGGAATTGCAGCATACCACTGTCATTGTGCTCTAACCATATTGACCTTCTGCCATCGATTCAGAGTGTAATGCTGTAGCCCAGTGCAATAAATCCAGGTTACACAGTGAGACTTCAGAGTGTTTTGCAGCTAAAGTAAGATCCCTTCAAATCTAACTTCACATTACTAGCCATCTATGAAACACAGCCTCGTCAGCCATACGACCAGATCACTTTTATGACAAGCTTGTACACATGTAGCATCTAAAAGTCTGCATACACGTATTAGCTACAATATTATAACAGTTGTACATTGTTGTACTCTTCATAAAAATATTCACTTACAGTCTATCTGTGCAATTCTATCACCGGCATTGCGGTAACAATGAAGTGTGTACTGGAATTCTGATGTACACTCCCATTGAAATTCATTCACTGTTTAATATCAAGGTTCATGTGTATGTTTTATGACTGCAACTCCATAACTATGCTAACCTATTGAGGGTTTGTATGTACAAGTGTATTGAGTGGGTGTGTGTGGTTGATCCCAAAAGCACACAAACAGTTAAACAGAACACTCTGAGAATGTACAGATGCATTGAAAAAAACACACCCTGTGGTTTAAACAATCAAATTTAGTGCAGGAACAAATCTACTTGTAGCTGGCACTTTTTGTACATTGGGAGAAATGGAATGTAAATATGGCTAGCTTTTTGCCATAAACAGAGGCATATTGTAACCCATAGTAACTTGTCCCACCCCTATATCTTAACCACAAGCATAAAAATATTCATTTTGTCACTGTTTATCCTTCTTGCCTTTAACACAACACTTTTACAACTGTGACTCACACTTATGGAATTTAGTTTGGCCATGCCATTGCTGTCTGTTTTGTTGATATCCTATCGGAACTTGATTTAGTCAATGCTTGCAATGTGTGGATAAGAATAGAAAATATACTCATATCCACAATAGCAAAAAAGTAAATCAAGTGAAATCAAAGTCAAGCAAATGAAATTCTTTATTAAGAATTGATGTTCAAACTTCATCCCTATCTTGCAATACACTTGTAGCCCCTAAAACAAGCATTTACTTTGCATCACTTTTCATGTGAAAAGAGGGTGATATTTTGAAAAAAAAAAGTAGGGAAATCCATTTCGTGGGAATTTTTAATAGGGTTACACATTTTATGACAGTTTTTCCTTTGAAACAGTACAAGCATAAATACCAACATGTACACTAACATTAACACATACACCCAAACCAACGACATATCTAACTCCAACACAAATACCAACACTAGCACCACGACTACCACCAATAACAACAACAAGACAAGTACACCAGTATCAGCACCAAAAGGGGGCACTGCCCTTGAACCCACCTGGGTCTCCATCTTCTGCCAGCACTGGTTGAGGGCATCAAGAGACGACTGCAGCTCCTCCTGCAAGTCCCCATTGTGATTCAGGACGTCGAGCTGGAGGTTCCGCCTCGCTGGCAGGTGATGCACGAATGGCGTATCCTAGCAACAAGACAAATATGGTACTTGGGTAAAAAAAAAAACCAACAACAACTACAAACATGACATAACAAATGTGATGCAATCTAGCATCAGAACTGATTAGGCATTGCAAGGAGGAAATGCCAACAACCACCTCCAACTTAGAGTCAAAAGGGGGATGTACACTTCGACTCGCATAAATGGGCTGGTTTTATGACAGCATTTATTTATCATGCAGCACAGTAGGTTTAAAGTTGAGGAGGAATCATGTGATGGCCTCCCTTCTCATGTACAAGATATGTTATAATGGCGAACATCAGTAATTCATGAAGTAACCTTATATCATTCTGCCATCCGTCATCTGGGACGAGTCTTACCCCATCGCTTTACCCACGTCACTTCCATAGCATCTTAATACAGGCCATATCCTTCGTTCACTTGTTTTCAATTGTGAGATGTTTTAATGCTGGAAAAAAATCATTAAAGGAGTATGAAGGTATGTGACCATGAAATTGTGATGCTGACAGTTTGTTTGTGGGAGACATGAGCAGAATTTGCTTTGGTAATGGTAGGATGCCGCATTTTATCCCGCATAATTTGCCATGGATGAGATGTACTTACTATACACAGTCTTCTAAAGGATGGTCATGATGTAAGGGTGATCTTACATGACAAAAAGATGGAATATGACATAAAAATTCAATATATAAAGTGATATAGGAATATCACAGTGATATTTTGTGGATGGTAGTGTAATGGTACTAATCAGATCCAAAATTAAGACGATTCCATGACACACACACACACACACACACACACACACACACACACACACATACAAATATACACCGTTGAAACTGTCTTTACGTGATGATCATTCCTGCCAATAAAGCTACTTCTACTTCTGGCAAACATTATCTATTGTATGATTTTCATCATCAGTATCTGCCAAGATTGATTTCACTACAATTAATGATCTTTACACAGAATATTTTACCCTTAATGATGAACCAATAAAACTATTGTGGTTGTCATTTTCAGGAGTATTTGTTTCATTCTCCGCAGGGGTCACGAAGAGAAAGAAAGCCCTGGTTCAAAACACGTCACTCTTGTTGACATAATTCTTGTTTTCTAAGTCAATATACCTTTACGGAGGAGAATAACGTGGAAATTTTTGTCCACGGTACAAAAACAAACACGCCCTGGCGCTGATTCACAAAACAATGTGGCCTTTGACTGGACAATGGGCGTCGCTTGACCATTGGCCCATGGACGATTGATTAGGACCCATGAAACCAATCGCATGTTGTTCACGCATCGCAGCTGGTGTCGTGACCTCATTTGAGAAGAGCAAACACTCATTAGGCACGAGCATGGACAAGTTCGGCTTCTACGGTTTCAGAAACCATTGAGCAAAGCAGTCACCCATAGTTTCGAGTACACCCGACAAAAACACCCTGAGCCTATGGGGCCTACTTTTTTTCTGCCACAGGGGTTCCTTATCTTGCCATGTTCAGGCCACCTTCTGAGAGATCCTGGTATGATTTATTGTCCTCATGAGCAAAGTTCAAAAACATTTTTTTTTCCAGTTATGTGATCAACACATGATGTGTGGCATCATTTGCTTTTGCTAGTGATGAACTGTACCATAACAATATATCCAAAACACCACTGTTATTTCAATAAGGAGAGAATAATGAAAAGGCAGCCATCAATAACAAACAGGTTTACAAGCAAAATCTTTTTTGCTTTTGACATCACGGGCCATTGACAGAATTTTGTATTCAATCACAATGCACCATAGAATTATGAGCAGACAAGTCATACGCTGTGATCACTGAATCGAGCGAAGGGGAACCAATGTGGCTTATCATAAACATAATTACTTCATAAAGAAAGTTTGTATTCTACACACAAATGTCTATTGTGAGTTCTGGTTCATGGACCGACAGTCAAGCCCGCCATTAAACACCAAGTCGAGTTTTTCAATGATCTCTTGGAAATTAGGCGATGGTTTAACAGATGATTCACAAACAAATCAGAATATGCACATTTTGTGGACATGTTTGTCTAAAATGCTGAATTTGCAGACTGCCAACAATACCTTTAACATTCAGCAGGTTTTTCATTCCTAAATGACTTCCAGGCATAACATACCCTGCACGTGAATAGTCAGCTTTAATCAAAATGCAGGTGCAAGTTCTCCGGTAAAAGGACCCACAAAATCATTATTGCACAAACAATGTGTAATCCACTCATTGAGAGCACACATAATGCAAAGTGAACCCAATGAACGTTCAGTGACTCCACAAATATCTGTATTAAAGGATTCTGGTGGATCTACACTGTACGCTGTACCTGTGGTCTGATGTACTCCAGCGATGCCATCAGCTGCCTGTTCCTATCTGCCTCCTGCCGCGAGATCTCCTCCCACTTCTCCCGCAGCGCGGCCAGCTCCTGGTCCGGCTCCAGGTCCAGGGGGATACCATGGCCACCGCCACCATTGGCCAGGGGCTCCGAGGGGGTCCTTCGTTTGGCCCCGCGGCGGGCCACAGACTTCACCAGGGCCTGGTGGGCTGACAGCTCCTCTTCCAGTTTCTGAAAATGACGAAAAAATAAAAATCAGAATTGAACAAGGTTATCCAAAACTCTATCAGCCACTTTAACCCGTTGAGGACGGACTGATTTTGCTACAACATGCATTTCCCATAGACATCTGGCTGAGCATACTCTTGACTCATCCTCAATGGGTTATAACTTGTTCAGCATGTCTGGGTTTTACACAAATCTTCCTTGGATGTTGATGCAACAAGTGTACAATGTAACTTATGAACATGGAGTGTAACAATGAAACTTTAACATAACATTTGATAATACCCTGAAAATATCTCCTTGCTGTAAATTTCCCCTAAATCTATACCACTATCTTGAAACATAACATACACTCTGTATTGATACATTTAAATTAGTTCAACCATTTATCATGGACAGGATAAAGAATTTATATACAATGAACACAGCAACTGAAATAAACATACACAGGAGAATGTAAGATATGAAAAGAAGGTATTAGAAATGGTGTTATGATGACAAATATCTCTTATAGGCCTAATGAGAGCATTTTTTTTTTAGACAACCATGTTTGGCATATGGTCCAATGCAAAGGCTAATTATGAAACTTTACTGTCCACCCACAAAAAAGTATATTTGATCTCAGATTATTGCTTAATGTCACCATCAGACACTTAGTTGTGAATACTAGCATTTCTCTTTGTTGAAAAACCTAGTAATTATCCATAGCCCCACTTCAGATAATATATTTAACTCAGACACAACATCAACAGCCTCACCAACCCAACAGGCTGGGCAAACACATTCTTATTTGCAGGTAGTGTGTCATTGGGATCTTAATCAATCATGTCAACAATGTTACGTAATGAGATTTAGATGTTATAGAATTCATTCAAAACCAAAGCCCCTGATATCTTCACATGAGAGGATAGAAGGCAAGAGTGGTCTTTCAACTTTGCCAGTCATCAAGGCTGAAATAATCTTGAGGCCTTTAATATCTTCTCATTTGCTCAATTATGCCATTTGTGCTCTGAGTCTAAATGAAAATGTACAACTGTATGTCAAAAATGTTACTCATTGCTACAATAGTTACATTCAGATGGTGATCCATAACCTGAAGGATAAGCCAACTTCGAGGATAAACTCTATGGGGCGCCAAGTGAGGCAGGGTCTATTTCATCACCAAAATGATAATTTCAGGAAATCAGTCATTTCGTCAATGAAATGACTGATTTCGTGATGAAAATGGCCATTTCGCTGATGAAATGACTGATTTTGGAAAGAAATTGAACATGCGACACTTGGTGCCCAATAAAGGTTATCCTTGAAGTTCGCTTTATCTTCATGGTTAAGGATCACCGTCTGGACATAACTATTTAAATGTTATGTGAACAAGTAAACATGTGCTTACTTGTAACATATAATTTTTGAAGAAAAAAGAAAATTTACTAACATCTACATGTATGTCAGCCAACTCCTAAGAGTGCAATATGGCATTTATCTGGAGTTTTCAATATGCTTCAATAGATCATAGATGCGATTCAACTCATTTTTTCCCCCATCATTGTGACAGAGATAAACTTACAAACTCTGCAAATGTTGTCTCTCACTATCACAGTAAATGACTTCATACACCAACAGGTGAGGCATACATTTAATAGCTAAACCTCCTACTTGCCTGGAACTCTGCCATGCAAATTTGTTAAATTTCAAGGTATTTTCAATTACATAACACACTTGCAAATTAAAGCATTCAATTAACTGAACAGCAAGCTAAATGACAATTTAGACTCGATGGATTTCTAATGATGTGGCATGTAACAATTATGGTCAGTCAGAGTCATTCAAGATACTGGCTAATGAGATGCCTTGATTACATCAGGGCTAACTTCTGAGCAATTTCTCAAATCATCACTGCCAGGTCTGATACATTTCTTAGAAAGAATTTAATGCTCTTACTGTGACAAAAAAAAAATGCCAACTTGTACAAGTATTACATCATCATGCTTGTGATGTAACTTTTCATTTTGGGTAATTTATTTTATCATGAAGCCTAGGTAATTGATTCTAAAAGTACTCATTAAAGAACAAAACTTTGGAAGAACATGCATTTCTGTTTCTCATTCCAAAACCTGATGGCGGCACTACAAAACAAATTACATATTCCTAATGCATCAAAATTATTCACAGAAACAAAGCATGTATGCAGGAATGCTATCTATGAGAAAAGAAAACATTCTACAACATGTATTCGGAGAGGTAAATTAATTTTGTTCCAAAACTCGCGCCCCTTTGTGAAGTTGAAATGAAACTTGCCGAAATCGACCCAGTGCAAAAGCATTATTAGCAATTAAGCAAGAGTTTAACTTCTGCAGGAAACATCCAAACCCAAAATTAGGTGAGTTGACACAAATACTGATATCAAACTGATATCACTGTGATGTAGAGTCCCATATGGACTATCTGAAGGCAGATTCAGAACTTCTTTAGATGAAATTGCGCAGTGTAGATATGATAGGAGATGCATTAGTGTTTTTTTTTTTAAATATTAGTCAGACACATTGCATGAGAGTAACTTTGAGATATAGGATCATAAATTTAGCTCAACTACAAATATCTAGTCATAGCACAATTTACAGGACAATTTAAGACTTTGAAACCAAAATGAGCATATTGTCAGCAACAAACTTTATTACCTACACTTTATACATTGTATCAACAGCAAATGACGCAGAGGTGGCTTTGGCATGCATCAGATTTTTTTGTGAGATGACGGTTGAAAGGTATGGGCAAATATTATTGTTTTCAAAATATTTCTCGCTCATACAGTCTGTACATTCACCTCATAAAAGTCTGTACATTCACCTCTCGTGGTAGGTAGCCCGTTTATGCTGTTATTAGACTTTGCACCCTTTCTTATCTCATGTGCGAACGCATTTATTGCTGAGCAAATAATATCTGCCCAAGACAACGCATCTGCTGGGAAACCTCACTTCATGTCCAACTGTCTACGTGACTAGAATGTCACATGGGGAAAATTTTCCACGTCCAACAATTAATGTTCAGAGTCATCACTTCATCAGCATGAATGCACAATACATACACACTCCCGCCTTTACTGCGGCAGGTCGTAAATGCTTTGGTTGCCAGACGCAGCACGTCATTTGGCTGGGCTGACACTCTTAAAAACTGTGTATTATTAGCGACAGATACATCAGTTTGACAGAGTGATGTTTCCCTATTCATTCATCTATCACAAGTCATTGTATGTCCATTTGTCTCTGTCAACAGTTATTCTTTTTTTCCCTAACATGCAACTCACACGATTCTTTAATTTCAAAGGGAAGGTTGTTTTGAATGAGATCAGTGATACCAGGGTAACAAATCTGTTGAAAGTCACAGCAACCTTGATCATGTGACCCCGATGCTGCTCATGGATGGATCCAATTTCATCGGACAACATTATAGGGATGCCTCTGCTATATTCATTCAAAGGGTTAACTTATAACAGTATTAAGGGATATGAATGATATTGTGTATTTTGCTTTGAAACACCAGTAAATCTCTAGATTGCAAAGCGATTTCTCCTATACTCTATTACTTGACCAAACAGTGGATAGGAATTTACTAATTTATTATATTAATATTACCCGGTATTAAATATCACTATTATTATCATTTTACTATTTTTCCTATTACTATTTTACTGATTTACTATAGGGATGTCTCTGCAATACTCACTCACATGGTTGACTTAGAAGAGTAAGGGATATGAATATTTGTGCATTTTTGTTTTGAAATACCTGTACAAATCTCTAGTGATTTCTCCTGCTGTACACTCTATTGCTTGACCAAACACTTAACAGTGGAAAGGAATTTACTACATGTAATTTGTCAATATTTCTTCACTTCTTACTTCCTCATAGCACCTGGTCAATATCTTGTGGATTCAAGCTGAAATTCCTCTTGACCATGTGAAAGTGCAAGATAAACCGTTCCTGGCTTTTCGACATGGTGTTGGGACTCTCACCTATGCTGGCCATGCATGCAAAATGAACTTCCTGTTGAGTATGTGGGACCTGCGAAATGCCTCCAGCGAATGTATTGATTGATTGCTGGTTGGTCACAGCAGTGACAAAGATTGTGGCTTTCAACGAATACAAATTGTATGTGGGGAGATCTACAAGTAGTTATAACAGTGTCAACACACATTTCTTTTGTAGTATGTATCATTCATGACATTTCTGTGTGCTCAAATGCCTCAACAGCAATTTAATCCAAGAAAAAAAAAAACAAGATGAAGAGTAGAAGTAAAACATATTATGGTTTGTAGATGGTGGAGTAGTACCTTAAATCCAGAAATCTTACCTGCATGAAACTTTTGCAAATTTTGTGAGAAGCCAAGATTTGTGAAAGCAAAAATGCACACAAAAGTGTTTGTCTACACAATGCATTGAGTGCCAGTTGCGATTCAGGAAAGCTTCGTGTTGCAAAAAAGGATGTCAGCTCCAAGTCACTAAAGTTTCATGCCCCAAATGTTTCCCAGTCTTACAGTAATCGAATGAGTTGAAGAACAAGTGCATCATACGACTTCACATTCTGCTTTGGCAGATTGCTCTGCATGTTGATTGCTGCTGACTTTTTCAGTGTTTCATGTAGTTCATGGCAATTCATACAAATCTATTATCAAAACTAAATTGTCCATCTATATTTGATGGGTACACACATGTAATCAGCAATCTTGGCTATGCAATTGCTATGCTGTTTGGATCACACTCCATGCTACATGTATATCATTTGCCTTGTGTAAAAAAAAAAAATCGAATTCTAAATTTCCCAATTGAGTGACTGTAATCAAGATTATAATACACGAGACATGACTTATAATTATCAGTCCTCTATATCAGAAGTTTGGGATTCTTTCATACAAAGCACACAAAAGTAAAACAACAACAAAAAACAAACAGCACAAAAAATACTGTGGTTTAGTTGTAGACATAACATGTTGAGTCATAAGATCTAAATGGCTATAGGTTGTTGTCCGTTTGGGATGCCATATGTGGAGACTATTAAAATTGACATTGAAACTGCACTGTCTAATTTTCTTGGTACAATGTACAAGTCTTACTTCATTCAACATTTCATTAGTCTGCTGCTTTGATCTCTGGAATAAGAACCATTTCAGCTTTTAGTGTTCAGAACTACCTTGCCTTGCCCAATTCACAATAATTTTACATTTATAAATGATGTCATACATACAAAATTGCAGTAAGTGCATGCCATGAAAAACAAAGAGACTTACTGTGGATGAGAAATACTGTAAACCATGTTCCACTATACAACTGGCCTTTTCTTGTTCTTTTCTTTATTTCACTTTGCTCATGGCAAATATCAATGACTGCACCTTTTTTCTTTTTTCTTTTTTTTTTGCTAAAGAAAGGGTGTTGTGGTGAATAAACTTCATCTCCGTTTTGTTCCACTGTACTGCTGTGAGCAACACCTCAGACAAATTATTTTCACACCGTGCGGTTTGGAGTCAAGGTGATGCTCGGACGCCTACACTTGACTTTTCTTACATCCAGTATGTCCCCAACAGCAACAATGAACACATCACAGATCAAACAAGAGAATAAAGAACCATGCTTATGGTTAGATATCAATTTACACTGTCAAATTCAGGTACAATTTGGTTGTGCCTGGTAAAATTCTCCTGGAGTCAAACTCACAAAAAATACTGAAAAAAAAAATCTATATTATATACATTGTACATATATGTACTCTATGTGACTCAGTAATAATTAAAGAGCATCCAGCCAGAAATCTTTTGTACATTAGCATACTTTCATTTTTTTCAAAAATTTTCAATTTCTTTAAACATTTTAACATTCAACCATATAATTGTATAAAGTCTCAGCAACATATGCTGGCATTCATCAGAGAGCCACATTTGCTGGATTTTTAAACCCTTGTTTGTCACATGGAACAATACAGAGAGCCAAGTATTTCTTCAACCCAACTGTACTTATGATAGCACATAAAATACTTCAAAAGGTAAGTAGTAATTAGTTTATGCTACTAAGGCACTTCAACAGTTATCTATTCGAAAGGGCAAATATAAAAAAAGTATCATCAAATCCCTCTATAGACAAATTTATATCAAAATTATATATTCAAAGGAATTGCTATTGATTGAGACAAATTGTCTTAAATGACTTGTTTTGGACAACATATGCGAGGCTTTTTATGAAGATCAATCTATATTGGAGTATACCCATCTGAATTTAATCTGTTATGGAGCATGAATGCAACATGGCTGGAAAATGTGGGTGTAGATATTTGCAGAACATCTCACGGAGTCATTCAACCCACCCACGACAAATAGATGCATCGTTCGGTATGACACGTCGCACTCAACTCAAGTCAATTCAACAAATGGAACCTCTGTACATAGCACCATTACTGCCAGTGCAATATATGACTTAAGTGCCAATTCAATCAGACTGGGAAATCATTAGTTTCTACCTGCTTTGACACAGACATAAAATATGGATCCAATATTCACTGCATAGTGATAAGATAGTTTACATTTATGACTGATCGCCAAGGGGCATTAAAGCAAAATTTTAATGTTCTGGCAGGTGTGTGAAATGGGATTACAATGTATATTGCCACTTGCCCAGCCGGGTAATTGCTCATGCCGCAAGGCATTGTGCTCACACACCATTAAAAACCCCACGACTACCAAATACATAACATGTCTGTATATCAAATGAGACATAATGGAGTATCATATTTCTCGCTTCTCATGAGCAGATGAAGCAGCACGCTTCTGAATGCAGTTTCTGAAGTTCTTGATAGATGAATGTACTTCAAATTTGTAGTAAACCTGGGTAAATGATTGAATTTGAGCAATCTTTTTCTTTCTTGAGCAACAAGGCATACTTATGCAAACAAAATAAAGTTTATAGCACCTTGATATTCTTTCCAGAATATTAATCATGGATTATTTTTATATTTTAGAGGGTTACAATAATTTGATAAAGAGTATGCATGTACATGTATTAGTATGATACATACACTGTAGGACAACTGAATGATGACACGCGGTATACATGTAAGTCTGAGGAAGGTGCAAAACGATACTCGGGCAGAATACCTATAATCCCAGAATCTCACACGCAGCTTCTTTGCATTTCATTTGCACTCACAGTATCAGCATCAGCGCTGGAGAAAACAAATTCTACCTTGCACAACCATGCTTGTTGGATTATTGTAGAGTGTCTATGAAATCATGCTCACTCATTTAAAATTCTCAAGGCAAGGCTAGTTGTATGAATGGGCTTTCATCGAAGTGATATCACTGGACTATAGGAGCTGAACACTGCTGTCAGAGATTGCATTATACCACCCTCGAACTCGATGCAAAGTACAATTGCATAGAATGCATACAAGGGACCCATCACCTACCGTGTAGCAGCTACAACATAATAGAGTGCCCCTTGGTCATTTATTTTCTCATTTTTAATTCAAGGTTGTTGACCGAGTTCCCCAAAATGGAGACTCCAAGTTGACATCATCATCACTGCCTTTGACATGCACACACAGGACTAGAGATCAGAGGAGCAATTTACAAATTGAAAACAAAAATTCAACGTACTGACAAAAGGTGCATGATTCCACTATCAGTAAAGGAAAAAAACCCAGAAAACAAAATATCAAGAAAGAACAAAAAGAGAAAACAGACGAGAGATAGCTTACAGAGAGAGAGAGAGAGAGAGAGAGAGAGAGAGAGAGAGAGAGGAGGGGGGAGGGAGGGGTTGAGGCAGAAAATAATGATAATGAGAAAGTGGTGAGGAGCTTATTCTTTGAGTAAAACCTGGACTCTAAAAATGACAAGCAAATTATACAAGAACCTCGCATGTCAAAATTGGGATAATTGACTTTTTATCATTTACTAACCAAATATTAAAGTAGTACACCCCTTTACTTTCTAGGTCATCATTGTCACCACAACAACAAAATAACAACACACTTTCTTCACACATACTTTTCTTTTTTACTTGTGATGTGTTCTATCCTATTCTGTTGGGAATATACAATGTATTTTTTTTCTAAGGTATCACAGATGCATGTACCACATACTATTCTCTATCCTCTTGTTTGGTTAAAAATTAAAATCAAAATTGAAACTATTTTCTGAAAATACCTGACACAGTCTAAGCAGTCTAATAAAACATTCCTTTTTAGGCTGTAAAAGGCACATAACTCCAACACTGTCAAAGTTGACTTTAAAACCAGTCAAGTGTAACACCATAAACTTCATAATGAACAGGGCACATAAATGTACTTATGTAGTCCTAGAAAAAAATCACACAGTTGAAATTTTATAATATGGTTCGTAAATACAATTGCATTATGGGTTACTTTCCAGATATAGAAAGCCAATATAACAAATTCTGAGAGTGAAGAAGCCAGACAGGCCATCTGAGGCGGCTGCTTCTGAGATTTTTTTCTTTCTCTCATTTCCAAGCCAAGTGGTGTGCATATGTGTATCTGTGAGCCAGATTAACAAACACCGCATGATTCCGACCTGGCGGTCTGACCTTATCATGGCTGTTTTTATTTGAATACATACTGTGTACATATTTTGCCTTCATTCTGAAACCAAATGAAACCTTGCCTGCAAACATTTGTATATGAATTCCACCTTTACATATCATGTTTGAGTGTAAATAGGGACTGAGCTTTGACTGTAAACCGAGGAATGTTCGCGTGCATTTTAATTTTGCGAATTTCACGAGCGCCAAGATTCGCAAAATTAAAATGCACGCAAAAGTTCTTGTCTACACTGTATGCATTGAATGCCAGTGGCAGTTTGCGAAAATTTCATGCCGCAAATAAGGGCGTCGGCTCCAATTCGCGAAAAATTCATGCCGCGAATATATTATGTTTTACAGTAACCTGAATTCTGTTTCGTGTTTTGCAACAGCCCTACAGCTTTTGCTATCACTCTTGGAAGTACATATCAGGGGCGGATCCAGGAATTCTGAAAAGGGGGGCAACTAATATTTCTGGTGCCACTTCTGGATTTCATTTCATTTTTTGTTTTTATTTCTTTTGTTTTTAATGAAAAATAAAGGGGGCGTGTGCCGGTTGCTCCCCTCTGAATCTGCCACTGCATATTCATTCTTTATGTCTGCCCTTGCCTTTTTTCCCCTTTCTTGCAAATGCCATGGCATGAAACAAATATTGGGCTGTTCTTTACCTTGTACAGTATAATTACATTGTACATGTATGTACATCACTTCTTATAAATGCATGCTACATGAAAATATCCTGAAGAAAGTTTTGAAGTCAGGAGACGAGGACATTCCACTTGTTCTGACTCACTATTATCATCTCCTCTGTGTGTGTGTGTGTGTGTGTGTGTGTGTGTGTGTGTGTGTGTGTGTTTTCTTTCCCAGGAAAGGCCAAAGACTGTTACACAGTGAGCTACCAGACATGAATAATTCAACTTCCTACAAAATGCAAAGGATTCGTGCATGCATGCGCGAGTTGGGTCTCCTTAAATCAATTCAAACTGCCCACAAGATGCTCACCATCATTTTGCACACCCCTGTAACGGGCCCTTTATATCTCGCACAAATTTGATGAGTATAACCCCTGAGATCTATTGAAGAGCGATATCGAGTTGTGTGCATTCTAATCTGCGGTCACTGTCCCTCCTGTAGACACTTCAGCAGAATCTCTTTATCAAATATGCATGGCTCTTTGGACATCCAGGGAATTATATGCTTCAGGCCTCATTAATATTATTACATTGTATGTTGATGTGATATCACTGAAAGTGAGATGGAATACAAAATTCACCTGATTACACACTTCAATTATGACAGTTACAATAAATACTTCTTCTGGGAGACGAGAAGTATACAATATGTATATGATACCATACATGTGCACGTATACTCAATCCAGGAGCATTTCTTTCTGGTCGACCATGCTGTTTGTGCTTAAATGGATACGGCACACAGTTTGCAAATCCATTCAGTACTAGTTTAACAGAGTTTGCCAGAGGTTTTGGACCGGTGAATACATCACCAATCATCTCCTTTTAAACATAGTGTATCTAAATGCTTTATATTTCCTCAATGCTCAATATATACTCAGTTCCACAAGTTATTGCAGAATGGCAACTAAAAATATCTCTTGTCCTACATCCATTAGCATAGAGCAGACAGTGCACGAAGTTTTCATTACTGCTCTAACATGACTTTTTACTCTGTAGTCATGTTATTGTATGCTCTGGATATGTAAGCTAGGATGATGATATAGTATTAGTAATCCTTGCAAAAGGATAACAGACTTTGACTAGAATCACAAAACATAAATGCAAACAAAGCACTTATATAGGCCTATATGTGTTTCACGTCTATCTTTTTAATCAGAGTATTTAGATTACCCCTAGAGTAAAATATTGATAGCGAATCTACCCATAAATAAGTTTTTAGACAACCAATGCTGCTACAAACTCAACAGTTAATTATTATGGCTGTCTACTCGTCTGTTTCCTTTCAGGTTGTAGTTAATCTAAAGCAATGCATTGGAATCATTGGAATACACAATGCAATGCCAGTTTGCTGGTAAAGAAGCATGGATAAACAAACAAAGCAACCATCAGAAGGACAAAATTGATGGAGCTGTAAATTGCATGCTATTATGAAGAAGGTAATGGGTTTGTTTATTTGCCAAGCTGCCACTCATCCATAAAAATTCAGAGCCTCAAATGGCATGATGATCATTATACATCCAACTTATTTTAATAATACCCTAGATATCCCACATTTGAAATTTAGATGATTATCAGATAACTGACTCAAAACTGTTGCAATTGCTGCAAGATGGAGAGGGCACTTGTGAAAAGATAAAGAAAAAAGTCTGTTTACCAGCAAATATCAAATAAATCATATGAACTTGTTATTAAGAACCTCAAATGATTTCAACGACGCCAACAACCGACTCCATCATCTGGTTCGCCTGACTCAAAGGCAGAGATTCTGCTGACGACACGTTGATCGATGTTGCCGACAGGCAGCTTTCTGTCCACTACTCCAAGAGGACAGGGACAATTAGTCAATTACTGTACGGATATCGGGAATCAGGCTATGGAGCTGGGCTGGGATATATGCTATCTCTCCCTTTGTGAGGAAAGCATCAATACCATATGCAGCTCAAACTTGCAATTATTGGACTTCCCCTCAAAACAAAACACTGCGAAAAAACAGCACTGTTGTAAATTATAATAATAAACTGCACAGACTGCAATATGCACAAAATGGCAGAGTAAGTCCTTCAAATATCAATTTGCTAAGACTTGCCTGGGTGGCTGGATTATAGTCCCATAAAGATGCAAGTAAGTATGACTGAAGAGTCCTATGAAAATAGGCAACAGCTCTTCAGACATCATATTCAGGTGAAGTACAAATTATTATTACTTTGTTTTTGTTTGTTTGTTGTTGTTGTTGTTGTTGTTGTTGTTGTCTTAAATAGCTTCGCTAGCAGCTGTGGTCTCTTGTCAGGCCATGGTGTTACAAAGCCATGCCAAATAACACAAATCATTAATGAGAGAGACTCACTTGGTGCTTTTGCAGTCACAAACTGTTGCTAGAATTGATACCATTTGATAAGAACAAAGAACATCTGTCAGATCAAAGCATACCTGTATGTATAGAATATTGCAACCACTGTTAGATCTACTTACTTGTACAAGGTAAGCTTGAATATATCCATACAAATATTACTTTCCTTTACTTGGGGTGCAGTGAAAAGTGCACTCAAATACATTTTGTACCATAAACCTTAGCTTACTTCGTATTCCATAGCAAAAACACTCACCCATTTGTCCACAGTCACAATGTGGGGTTGTTGTTTGGCTTTAATACACATAGATCCATTCATTAAAAAAAAAAATAAATTTATGCCGATTTGTTCCCCACTGTAATGACCATATGGTTTCAATTCCCACTATTCACACAGCAAGCAATCTCTCTTTCTCTTTTTGTCCTCTCTAAAATACAATACATGTATATCACTCCCAGAGCTGCTCAGGTAAAGCAGAGCTCAATAAACTAGCAGATAGAAGAAAATTCCCTGCTGACATTTTCCACCCACACTCCGGCCTTTACAAATAGCCACGTTCTGTGCCTTTCTTTCCATGCCTTTTTTTTTCCTTATTTTTTTTGCTGAAACGTGGACTGGACCCTGACAGGCCACACTCTGCAAACACACAGCACTACTTTATGTCAATATCATATCGCCAGATATGCTTTTAAATAATCCTACGTTCTGCCAGCTTGGCATGGGATGCAATTTTTTGACCATATGGCAGTTTGGACATTTCAAATAAATGCAAGATGTCAACTTAATTGAGATTTACAAATTTTGTTTGGAGATGGGTAACTAGAGGGGAACATTATAATTTTGGGAGCATACAGTAGTTTATAGATGGAAGAGACTCTACAAATTTATTCTAAAATTATGCACTAAAATGCATTTCACTGGTAGAAGAGAGTTTAAATTTCTGAATGATACAAAATGACAGTGGATAACAAATCTTTCCCAGATTATTAATATAACATGGAGGGATAAGACAATGATAAACGTAACAGCAGCTCTGATGAGAAGATAGGTATGACAAGAAAATTAATCGTAGCTCTTGGTAATGATTGCAGAAGTAAGGAAATGTGCCACCAAAAATCACCAATTAATTATTATCATTTATTAATGCAAATGATAATCAAAAACTAATACTGTAAAAATATACAAACAATCATGAAATGATTTATTAAAATCATAATGATGACTTGGCAAATGTTTTGACAGGTCTGTTCCTAACTGACCAATTTGAGAGTTGATCAGGCACGTATTAGTCAGGCACGTATTACGTATGTACAATGCTTGCAGTACTACGGTGTAGTCCGAACATCATTATTGACCACACTAATGAGTCCATACACAGATGACTCACTGGGATCTTGCATAACATAATGCAGTCCTGATATTAGCATAATTAAGGCTTGGCAATCAAGACATTTCCCCACTGCTTATTTCTCACACCCATTATTGATACAGTTTTAGCATGATTAAGGCTTGGCAATCAACATTTTCTCCACTGTTTATTTCTCTCACCCATTATAACACAGTTATCCATCTTCTGAATTTCAGTGGTATTCAATGCATCTGATTATATTATAAACTACACTTGTAACTACATGTTCATGCAATGCAGATTGTAAGCATGTTTTTTTACAGGTATATATCATAGCTGTCAAGGTTTACCTATCACAGCAGGTCAAACCCAGACATTAATATTCATACCGAAATTGGTCACTTTTTTAGCAATTCAAATTTTCAGTGGTTTGTGTGATTCATGCATTGTTCTACACAGGATTACATTGGAGAATTAGATAGTGTTTCTGGGAATACAGGGACTACCTGAGAGGGTGCATGGAATCCAATACTGGAATGGAATAAAAAAAAGTGTTGGGTCAATACCTGAAATCAATCCAGTAGAATGACATGCCCCCTTTTTTTGTAGGACAATTAAATCGCCTCTTTCTACACAACCTGTGAACAGGATGGTGTCTGCAAACAAGAAGGACATTGTACCATTTGTGCTGCAAAACCCACACGATTGTCTCACTGTTTGCTGTCGACTATTCCAAGTCAAACCTGTTCATTGTACACCAAACCAGTATTAAGTGGGTTTTTACTAAGGTTCCTTGGTTTTTATGCAGAGAACAGTGTCTCTCAATATGAGAGCAAGTGTCTATAGAACACCACAAGTTCCTGCTGTCTTACACCACATGCAAGACACAGATTTTTCTTTTACCTCAAGCATGTGGGTGCCACACAACAAAGTAAATGAAAAGAATGCAGAAAACTTGTTTCTTTCCTATTGTATCTGCTGTTACTGATTACATATTAAAACATCACTATTTGTTCCGTTACCGATACAAAATCAAACACAAAAAGTGACAACACTGGATGCGTAGGCCTACAAGTTTACTCTGCAAGATGACTCAATTTTCTTTTTGAGATACTTAATATGGTCTCTTCCATATATACAAATTATTACTCACAAAAATGAAACAACAGCCTCCAATCACATCCAGTATTACTACCACAATTAACCATAAAATAATGGCTACTGGAGATAAATTTGCCTTTCACATATCTTCTGTAATAAAATATTTGAAGAAATATGACTGCAGACAACTATGAGGCCAGAAGAATTTTGGTTCACAATGCGTGTTGGATATAACAGAATAGGAAAGACTGTACTGTGGCACTAAAGATGGAGGACCTATTACTGTATGCACCATATATTTTGTGAGTCTAAATTTTCGCGAATCGGGAATTCCCGACAATTTCGCGAGTGGTTAAATTTGCAATCATGGAGTCTTGCACTGAAAGGAGAAATGTACACGCCTACGTCACATTCACATCAGAATCAGAGTCAATATTTTCGCGTGTCTTTAATTTCGCGAATAGCACCCGACTCGCGAAATTCGCAAAAATAAAAACCTCGCGAAATATTCGGCGTATACAGTACGTGTGTATTGGGAATCTGGGTTGGGAACAGTATATTTTCAGTATATTACACAGTAGCCTTGATATATATTCCAATCTCATAGTGCAACATGCCAATATCAGCTTCCAAGGTTTAGTCTGGGTCCATGGTTCAGTATCTCAAAGCCAATCCTGGACAAATACTTCTTGTTACTATTCACTGGGGATTGTTCTCGTTATCTCTCTCAGAGGATCATGGATATGTGCATACTACTGAACTCACACTCCAATCAGCAAATCCTTGTAACAGGATTACTGTGGACTGCTAAGAATCACATCTCCTTGATATCTACTACACAAAAACTGACACCATACAGACACTATCAAGCACATCCCAACTGCATCATCATTCTGGCTTCATCCACTCAAACAAGTGCTGGCTAATTGTATTGGTGGATGGGGCACAAATATGGAGTACAGTTGTATATCACAGTTTTGACTACAAAGCAATTTCTCTCAAAAGAAACTACACCTGTATGGAAGCACAGGAAGTGATAAGAAAGCCTTGTAACATGGATTGGTAAACATACGATGAAAATCAAATAGCATTCATCCATCGTAGTTTGAGAATTAGCATCCAAAAACATAAAACATTAGTGAGTGAAGGTTAAATTCAAAAAGAATGCTTAAGAGCCTTGTATTTCACTAAATATCTTAAAGTAAATCAAATTTGTTGACTACCTCAATATGCACATTTCCTTTCTTTGAAGACAAATGTTTTTAAAGCCTGCATGGCAGTTTGTAAAATCACTAACAAATAAGAAAGTAGGAATAGAAAATAAAAATATGGGCACCTTTTACTCATTCCTTCAATTACACTGGAGAAAGGTATAATCTATAATATCACTCACAGAGGTACGTTGATATCCACTAAAATGTCAAAAAAACTCCAGCCCCTTTCTGCCTTGATATTCTTGTTGATGCAAGATTAACACACTCTTATTAAACAGCAAGTCCAAGATGCCTACCATTGTCATTCATGTTGGCAATTTCAGCACAAAAGGTTCAGAGTTCTTATACAACAGCCAAATTAATCATTCATGATAATATCAAACCAGGATGCAATGTAAACATTGATATCATCACACTACATAAAATTTCAAAGAAAGAGTGTTGGAATTTGTCCATGATAGTAGCTATAGCATACACGTAGGTGTAAAGATAATTCTGAGAGTGTACGAAGAGTGAAGCCCCTCTTCACTAGAACTATCCCACAAAAGAACAGAAGTACAGACAATACATTCTACCATCTACTGCCACGCTCACATCTGAACATCCTACTCTAGTCCTGCATCTCTCCTCCCAAGCCACTCTCAAGGTAAAACATACAAAGCAAGAGAGACGTGGGATAGTGCTCAATTAAGGGGAATCAAAATAGGAATAATTTTTCAGAGGCCCACAGGGGGAAGTCGGTGTGCAACTGCAAATGAGATGTCTTGTATAGATTCAAGTGCAAGCAATCTGAAATGCAGGTCAAAAATTGAGTTGCCTACAGAGGTACAATGTGTACAGTGTAAGTGTTCTATTTCTCTTATGGTAGCACAGAGTTTGTTATACGATCAAAGACGTGTGTTTTCATCAGATTAATGAAACAAAATATGTTTTTCTACTCTCAATTCACACCATGATTAAAGATAAGAATCAAGTTATTATGAGTATTGATTTTACAGCAACAATTGTCATGGTGGGGCTCACAAGCCTATTTGCGAATAGATTTTAGATAGCATTGCATTGACCTACAGATACTGTAGCTACAGAACAAGGAATGTATTGCTGGTGGCAATTTTGAATGCATTACACCACAGTAGCTTCCACCAGACCAGAATGAATCCTTACACTATGCACTTATGCAGTATCATGGTTCATAAAAAATGGCAATCTATACAATAAACCATTAGATGCACAGTTTGACCCCAAAGCTGTTAGACAAATATGCTCATTGTTATCAACTATACAAAGAATTGTGTGCAAAACGGGCAAACACAGCCAAACCCGCATACGGTACCTCATTTGATACTCAAAACAGATTTTATCAATTATTTTCTATTGGTAATTTGATTGCAATAACTTTGAATCCAGCCAAAAAATAATGCTTATAAAAGTAGCATGTACATGTATTTGTTTGAAAACTGGGAGAGGTTTTCATCTTATCCTTATACCTGTGATGCTGATAATAATCAGCTTTTTTCCCATTTTGCAAATAACCAGATGCTTCATTTGTGCTTACTGCTGCTCAACCTCACTGCAAACACAGCTGGTTGGTAGCTTTGTTACATCTATGTATGGCTTTTCCAGCTTTTTAACTGAAATACTGGTTTGCACTGCTGTGGTACGTCTGATAAATGATGTAGTACACATACATGGTGTATGAGTTTCCACTCCACTGTCACATGTAGAGTACATCTGACGGGCATCTGGCTCCCACATCATATCTATCACAGTCCAGACAGCACCAAGACTGGCAGAGAAATACACCCATCACTCACTTTTACCCACACTTGGGACGGCACCAGAAGATGAGGAATATTGTTGCCATGGCTACCGTGCAAACGGCATGGCACATAATGGATGACTGGCTGCACCCCTCTATGAATTAATGAAGATGGAACGGGGCAGGCAACATCACTAGCTGTTTCCCACTCAATTGGGGGAGCCACTCGGAGGAAGGAACTGGAAGACAATTTTGTAGGATTTTTTTTTTGGGGGGGGGGAGGGGGGAGGTGGTGCACCGACAACCAACAACGGGAATGACAGGAAATCACATCAATACCTATCATAGTGACAAGCAATTTTGCTCAATCAGATAACCTAGCTGGAACTACATTGTACAGTACAGCAGACTGGGGACAGAGGGCAAATCCTTGATATTAGGTAAAGTAGACCTCTTGATTAGAGCCAAATTAGATTGAAGAAAACAGACTAGATTCTTCTCCTTTCCCTTGTATGGAAGAATATGATAAAGAATATAAACTATATATGGAAAAGTACACTGACATTAGAATTACTCAGTGTCATTTCCTTTTATCACTAAATGCAACCAATATCCTATTCCTATTAACTGTCCATGTGATGCTTTATTATCATATAAATTCATTTTCTAATTTCACTCGTAATAAAATATCCCTATCCATAAACATTTCATGATCTAATTGATGCTCCTAATAAAATCAGTAATTACATCAGCAGCTCATTCCAAAAAAGAAGTACATGAATTGAAATAAACAAGCACAAACATATTGAACAAAAAAACAGTTTGAAATATAATAACTCATCAAATCACATATACATGTAGTAAACACTCCAAGGTTATCATATTATAACGATGGATATATGTTCAGTTTTTTGTTCTGCTACATACAATTTATTCTTTTCAAAGAAGAGGCCATGTTTTACAAACATCATCTCCAAGATAAAGGAAAAAACATTATTATTTGCCACTCGATGATTCCTGTTTGTTATGATTTTGACAGGTTCATCATCCTCATGTATGACAAGCACATATCATGATTTTTTTTTTTTATAGGCTCTCAAAGATTTTCAAAAGAATGTTATGATTATGGATACTGGCATTACATCATCATCATCATTATTATTATTATTATCATTGCATTTTTTGGGGGGTTTTTGTTTTCAGTGTTGCATTTGTTGGTGCTTATTTAATACTATCCTTACTTTTAACAATAGGACCTACTAAATACGCATTGAGGAATTATTAAAAGGATTAAAGGGGCTGTACAGTACTGGTTGAGGTAGGGATTTACATTTTTTACATTCCTAAGTGAGATAATGAGAAACCTCTTATGAGATATGAGAGAGCATGTGATTTTAAGAAGGATTTCAACGTTTATTTGATGAAAATTGGTTTTCAAATGGCCGAGATATCCAAAAAAGTGATAATAATAAAAGACTACAGGCCACAACTTTATTATGATCTCTTTGTTTCACCTTGTTTTTGGATATCTCGGCCACTTCAAAACTGATTTTCATCAAATAAACTTTTGACACACCTTAGAATTGCATGCTCTTTGACACCTCAGAGTGGTTTCTGAATATCTCACAAAATGTTAAAAGCTAAATCCTCACCTCGACCAGAACTGTACACACCCTTTAAAAGATTAATAGTACAGCTACTTTTTTTTATCAGAAAGGCCTATGATTGGTCCCATTAACAAATTACTCCCAAAATTACTACTAACAGGAGTCTGGGGTGAAAATATAAAGGCAGGACTGATGAAACATATAATCCCAAAATATGGTGGGGAAGGGGACCAAATGGGAAATGAGAGTAGTGACAATGAAGGTGTGTCAAGAAATGAAATCAACATCATACAGCTTCAGCCTACATTTTGTACATCCTCAAGGTTGCATGAGATGTCCTGCGTCACAGACAATCACTGGAAAAGATGATATGACAACTTGGAAAACCAGCAAAATACAGTCAAAACTTTAGGACGATACATGCAGTGCACATATAATATTTCTTTCGGTATATGAAAGTAAAGACCAGCATGGGATGTATCAGCATACTGGTATATGTACAAAAACTTTGTATGTGGGACTGGGATCTGAGCGTATAACTGTCTCCAGTTTCGGTCACAAAACATGTTTGTGACCACAATCTGACACCATCCAAGTGACACATGAATGATTCTTCTTGGATAGGTACTGTGTAAGAGACCTGAAAACCTTGTACACTGTACAATGTAAACACATCTAATAGTTTTAGAAAGTAAAAGACTGTTCTGTTCACTAGATATGCAACATCTCTCATAAAAATCTAAAATCACTGATATCAAATCTACTCCGACAATGCTTTTGTTTTACTGCTTGAATCTTCATATCTAAATTCAAAAACGCAAACATTATATCCACTGGCAGAAATATTTTACAAACAAGTGGGAATGGGGGTGTTATTTTTCAGCCCAGGCATTTTAAAATGAGAGCTATGGCACAGAGACAAAGTATCAGCTTACATTGCCAAGAGGCACCAAAGTCCGCCGCTTTGGGGTGATCGCTGACGGAGATGAGAGCATGATGATGCATCCAGATTTCTCCCTCTCTGTTTTTTTTTTTTTCTTGTCGAGGGGAAAGGTCAAGAGGTCGGCAGGTCAGGATGAGGTCATTGCCTTCACAAATTCAAGGGGTGAAAAATCCCTTGGCACAATCTAGAATGTATGGAAACAGAGCACTTGTATTGTAAAGCAGGTAGCTGTTCATAAAAGCAGAGTTGCCTGAACTTCCTGAGCTCTGTTCATTCCTTCATATTCCGGGTTAATTCCAACAAGTAGATATATCCAGTAAATCTAAGAGAAAGCACATGTGCTGAATTACTCTTTTTGTTTTGAAACTAGGACTAGCATTCACACCCATAAATCTTGAAAACACAATACTGAAAATCATGCAGCATTATGGGAGCACCAGCTCTGCAATGAAATCCTACGGAATGTGAGGTTCTCCTGTCTTTGATATTGAGCGAGGTGTTAATTCCCAGCAGAAAGTGTGATCAAAATGTCAGTCAGTCAAGCCAAAAGTCAGGTGAGATGTGTCACATTGTCATGGAAACTTGTTGAAATTCATGCACCATGGAATGAATAAGAGAACTTGTCCAGGGACTTGAATGTATTGCACCATGCCATCACTAAATCCTGATTAATACTGAGCACACCATTGGCGTTAATTCATAGCACCTACGGCCAATCACATCATTGGAATCTGTCAAACAAATCTAGTGCAGCTGGCTCTACACACACTGGCTGCTAGCTATCACTATCAGTGGTGGAATCCACACATGCCCACAAATGCGTGGCCACAAAATCTTTCCCGCATGTCGTAATGTCCACAGCGTAGATTAAAATCCAGGGATCCAACTGCCTGCAATCATGCGTATATCCTTCATATTCCAGGTTTATGGCTATTCCATTCAAGCACCATTTAGATCCTTAATCCCTTCATAAGACACCACAAAACACAATTCCTGGATCGAGTTGATGACAATGTTTACGCAGCCGACGACTTGCTTTGAAATGCCAATAGCCACATGCACAACTGGATTCATGCAGTGATAATCTCACAGTTCTTTGGTGGGTAGAGATGCTAGAAAATACACATTGAATGATGTGTTATGAAATCCCTCCTCCACAATGATATAATCATAGAATCTCTCTACACGGTCAAACATATCAAGTAAATGTCAAAGCCACAACAAGCTGCTAACATTCTATTCAGTGGCTTCCATCATGAATGCACTGGATGTGCACTGGCTTTTGTGATAGGCACACGTGTTGCCAGAGCAGGTGGTGGTTGGTTGTATTCCACGATGTTGGAGCAGGATCCACGTAAATACTGTGATACAATCATCCAGCCTCCAAACCATAGCCTCCTCTCGCAAAAAAAACGCAGATCAGATGACACCACTGTCCTACTCCCTGAAAAGCTGGCAGACGATTGATGCACAGTTCGTTGGGGTACTGTCTGAGCTGAATGTAATGAGTAGAGGGGGCTTGCAGCCCAGCCAGCCAGCCAGCTCTCTGAGTAATTACTCCTACCAGGGAGGTGTTTCCTCTCACCTCCCTGCTCCTACACACCGCCACGCTCACACACAGGACACACACACACACACACATACACTGATGAATGGCTTTGTGTGTGTGTGTGTGTGTGTGTGTGTGTGTTGTGTATGTCACTCAGTATTGTGTTGATTGGGAATGAATTGTGTATGTGTGTGGTGAAGAGCACGTGCCAGCTGATGTAAAGTGTGAGAGCAAGGATAAATGCACCTGCCTGCCACAAAGATGAAATAGATCGTCCCAGGTGACTTTTTGAAGAGGGGGGGGGGGGGGGTGGGTGTGGAGGGGAGGGGCATAGAGTTGACGTTCAGTCCTTTTTTCCCCCTCTTTGGCTTATCTTCGCCTAAGGTCCAAAGTTCTTCACCGTACAAAGATGGGGAATAGGAATGGAATATTTTCCACTTTTACAAAACAAAGGCAGAAGATAACAAATTTGATCCCAGAGTTCAAACTGATTATGTTTCATGAGTCACACTAGAACAAGAAAAGGGTCTCTCCTCTGCAACAATGGGGTGGTGTAGGGTGGGGGTTGTGGTAGAGGGGAAGGGCTTCTGGATTTTAATCTTAAGGGGTTTTACAGTCTCCCCTTAATGAGCTGGAAATAATCGCACAAAGGGAATGAAGTTGAGCAGAGAATGGAAAGAAAGAGGAGACAGCCACTGAAGTCATGGCTGATCTCTCTTTGCTTGAACACTTCAAAAGGCTATTGTTTGGGCCCACTGGACAGTGGATTTGAGGGGAAAGATTAAAAAGAAGAAGCAGACGGATTTGAACAAGAGTAAAGGGAGGTTAACCATCCTGAGGTGTTGAACAGACAGTGGAAGAATGGGATACTGAAGAGATGAGAACTTTCTACACATCTTGCAATTCACAGACAACAATCAAACCCTACAACAACAACAACACTGACTAAACAAAGAGAAAGAATTCTGTTTCCCAAGATACACCTCATTCAGTTTTCTCATGGCATGCTTCCTACCTCTGATTATTGTTATTATTTTTTTTGGTAAGCCTATCATTGTCTGTTTCATAAATAATGACAATCATTTTCTAAAATCAAGAAATTAATTGACCTTCTTTAAGATATCAATTCTACTGTCAAAACAACTATCATCACACATGGAGGTATATCTTCATATCTTGAAGTAGCATGCAATCAACTCAATGGTTATATTTTATGCATCGTATTAGCCTCACATTTTCTGTAATAATCAAATAATTATCAATTAGTGGGTGGTTTATCACAAAAATAGAACAAACAAACTAATCATGGGGTACTAGCTCCTTGTTTCTTTAATCTTTAATTACACCTGTCCTGATATCTATTGGTTGTTGTGAGTTCAAAGATCGACAACGGCCGGGCTGTACCATGGCCAGTGATGCCGCGTACGCTTTGCCCGCCCACTGATTTGCAATTCTACATTCGGACGCAGTTCCATCCCCCTGTCGAGTGGCGTTTCTCATCTTCACAGTTCTATTGATTCTCTTGTCAAGGCCATTCCGCTCTTGCACGCGCTTCTCTCGCACAACTCTCGGTCAAATATTTGTTCACAAAATAACATAGGAAGAGAGGAGAACAACGGAAAAAAAGACCCCCCCAAAAAAAAAAGAAAAAAAAAAGGAGAAATGACAACCACTGCAGAATGGCATCAAAGGAGGGGGGGGGGGGGGCATAATTGACTGTTGTTATTGTGCTTTTTTTTCTTTCTTTGTGCCAATGGCCATGTTGTGTCAGCTTTGTTTATGGAGAAAACAAAGGATGAAAATGAATGCTAACTTCAGGCAGTCCCGCTGCAGCTATATATAGGCTTTCTCTGCAGCTAAAGTAGTGGATATTACAAAAGATGCATGATTGGAATTTCAGAAAAATTCTCTGAAATTAGCTTGATTCTTTGTAATAGATACAGGGATATAGATGTATAACTTTGCACCTGGAAATTCTTTGGTTGTGAAAATATAAATAACTCAATTCAAAGCAAACTTGAATGCCAACAGGAATAAAAATACAACACTCAAGAGCCAACAATTTAGCAAATAAGGCAACCAACTCATAAAAACAAAAAAAGCATCAAAATGAGTTCATGCTGATCAAAATTGAACTCTAAGTGCCTCCCTCTTCTTTCAAGCATGGAATTTCTTAGAACTGTACAGCAAACTGCCAGAACTATTTATATCATTCCCCCTCCACCCCCCCCCCCCCCCAAAAAAAAGTACCATTAAAAGCTATCTCCCTTTCTTTTGATCAGAGCACGTCAGGGAACCCCAGGCAATTTGTGAGAGAAACACAATAATTTTTCAGAAGCTGGCATCAAGGGGAGCAGTAACCAGCATCGTTATTAGTTAGATTTCATCCTACTGTGTGGACTTTTTTCTCACTGGAGGTTCATGAACTTGCAAGAACTACTGCTGGGAGCGTTCTGATCAGCAAGTCACAAAGTGTGTATAATCTGTAGAGTATTTTGACAGCAAAATTGCATTTCTGAGGGTAAGGGATTGCCTAAAATTAAGTTTAAATGGCTGATTAGCCAGTTCATATAAGCCAACTTCAAAATGAAATAAGGTGAAATAAAGACTGGATAAGCTATTGTGCCAAGAAAAGCAAAACCTAATGAAAAACTTTTAAAAAAAGAGACAAACATAAATAAACAGACCCAACCTGCTATGAAAGACTATGAAAGATCTATGAAATGGGAAGAATCACAGAGGGTTTTATATGTATTTGTCTGAATACTCATCAGCACTGATATCATTCATTAGTAAATGTTACCTTCCCATTGTGCCATTTATGTTATTGCAATTTCCATGTGGTTTCCATGCCAAAAAATGTTTTTCATTTGCATTGTGCGCCGATCTCGCAAAGCCAACAGAAAATAGGTTTCGAAGTCATGGACCATTAAACAAAAAAAATCTGAATCTGAATCTAAGTCTCCAATAAAGAATTGAGGAGAGAGGGAGAGGAAATAGCGAAAGATTGGCCTGGATCACGAGGAAGGCACCTTCGCACCGTTACACGCTCAATTGGAGGGAGCAAGAATCGGAGTGCATAATGAAGTCGGTCAGATGGGGAACATAATAAGCCCTTTCTTGTAGACACTGCAAATTGCATTCTGAAGTACGGAGCACTCAACGAGAACTGATTTGATTCGACATGTCTCTAGACATGTACGTATGTAGGTGCAGCAGGAAAGCTCTGGTTTCACAGTAAAGCCGCATGGACTGAGCATCTCAGGTGACGAAAAAGTCACATAATGCGGTTCACTACGCACTGTACAATGCCTCTACCTACACGATTAACCCTATGCATCTCAATCAAGGAGTGTCTTACACTACTTGCCTGACTGAAATGTTTGCTGCTCAGAATAAAAGACACAAGTTATTTTCTGGAAATTCATACCATTTTGCCCGATACAGAAGACGTGACAGATTAAAGGAGAGTTAAACACAAGTTTACAATTTACAGCAAAAATTTCTTTCCATTTACACGGTATTTAATATTTAGATAAAAAGTATCCTCGGTACTCTGAGAAATATGCCTCAACAAGTTATACTCCTTGTCCATCATATATTTAGTATGTACTGTGAACAATATGTTAGTGACTAATTTGGATTGAGGGTTGCTCGTAATAAAGCAGGCAGACATTTCAAGGAAATACATATTTGTGAGACGCAGTACAGTCACTCTGCATTATGTATTCAGCACAAGCTAAATCGAGGAAATGCCATTAAACGAGCAGAAACAGTTCATGTTGACTCACTATTGTTCATTTCCATCACTGTAGAAGTAAATCGGATCATACCACAAATTCTGCACAGCTATTAGATCGGCTCATACTGATGAATTAGATGGATGTGTGTGCCTCACACCAATCTGCGCTGCATCATGACTAGTGAAGCATTTTATGATTCTAAGAGCAATTCAGGTGATGTTAAATCAGATATCATGCTGTCTATGTGACAAAATTCACAGATTTGCCTCCAGAAATTTTGCTTCACATGGACACTCTATATTCTGCATACTCAACACTCTCTTAATAGTGAATTAACACATTTTTCATTCTAATTTGGGTCTGTCTTTTCAGCAAATTTCCTGATGTGGAACATGTCATTCTATAGAATAAGAAGGATAAGTGCATAGCACATCTAGGGCTATTTTGATGGCATATTTTCTTTGCAACAAAGGAAATCTCCATCTCAGCAACAGAGAAGGCAAAGTGGGGCAAAACATTCTAAAAATAGATTGTATTTTGTCAACAAAGTATCAACTTTCAAATGTGAGAAGTACTTCAAATTGAAAGGGAACTTTTCAGCAGATGATCTGGGTAGGTTATTATTTATGTTCATCATAAACTCAACACTAAATGTACTCGACCTCTCACAGTAAATCTTGTGTTTGTATCAAAATTTCTAATTCTTTCAGATATAAAAAGAAAGGACATTGGAAGAGCTACATCAATCGACATCACTGATTGGAAAAAATAGAAGCCGAGAGTGCTTTATTTAAAGATTTCTTCTGTAGCAAGCAAATTTTTGTGTTAGCCTAACCAAGTAAAAGAAAAGCAATGTTTGTGACAGCATTCTAACTAATATGGTTATGGTTTTAATTTGCAAAATAAACGAAGGGGGAGTCTCAAACAGGTATCACTCTATTGCAGAAACTAGAATGACTACCATTAGAGGTTGAAATGACCAGATTTGGTCAGTAAGAGTTCAAGAATCACAAATTGATCATTCCTTGTGAAAAACATGAGGAGAAATTACTACATATCTGTCCAATGATATTAGAATATTATATTCACACTAATCATGAATGACTGGATATTGATCCAGAGTATTCAAAATAAAATGATCACAAACTGTTCTTTAGCAGTGAAAACAAAATAATCATTACTGCCCTACAGATGTTCAAAGGAACTGAATTTGATCAATACGTTCCAAGGATAATTTGTAATATTTCCACAGCAATCTGAATCTATCTATAGTAATTTAAAAAAAAAGCAGTCATACTTTAAACAGACAACAGCATTCAAGTTTTATAGGCAAGTAAGATACATTGTCTTTATTTCATCTTGCGAGTTGTCTCTTCATCTTAGAATGAATTTATTGAATGTTAGACAAATGTCATTCAAAAATGTTGTTCAAATTTTTAGTTTGATATTGGGGTCTATGCTCACTAGAGAATAGATTAGATAGGTTTGTGTGTGAGTGGGCGTCACATGTCTCACAACTGATAAAGTGGGGCATGTAGTAGACCCTCACCAACTACCACCTGTAAGGCCACCCTTTCATCTTATGACTATCATTTCTCAATGATACCATTTCTCAATGATACTTCCATTTGACTTATTTACATGCACATTTACTATTATGAACTGATTCACATCCTCATCATGATCTTCATCATTTTAGTAATCTCGAAAATCACTGCCATCATCCTCATCTGATATCATTACCATATACATCCTCCTCCTCATCATCAGCATGCTCATCATAATCATTACCATCATCATCATCATCATCATCACTACCATCACCACTACTATCACCACCACCGCCACCACCACCATCACCATTATCATCATCGTTGTCATCATCATCATCATCATCATCATCATCATCATCATCGTTACCATGATGATGATCATCAGCACTGCCACCACCTCTACCATCACCACCACCACCACCATCCTCATCATCTGTCATCATCATCATCATCATCATCATTGGTACCATTACTGAAATATCAATCATCTGCAGCGTCATTCAGACCTCAAGCACTGACTTACCTGCTGTAACTCTGCTTGTTGTTGCAGCATCTCTGCCCCGACCTCGATGGGAGGGAGGCGGGCCATGGCGGCCGATGTCCCCCTGTTCTGCTCCAGCCACTCCTGCAGCCGCTGCACGTCGCTCTGGTACTCCTTGGCCAGACGCTCGGTGTTCATCTGCATCCGCAGGTGCTCCTTCTGGTCAGCCAGGCTTCGCTTGCACGCTTCCATGCGGTTCTGCAGGTGCTGAGCCATGATGTCAAGGTGCTCGGCCAGCGGTGGGGGGCAACAGGTGGCAGAGTCCAAGGTCTGTTCCATGCTCTCCTCGATATCATTCAGTTTCTGCAGCTTGCGGTTGAGATCCAGCTGATGGTTCTGTGAGACAAAAATATGGAGACAGTGAGGACTGATTCTTGAGCCATTTGTTTCAGGAAAAGGACAGTAACAGAAGTATAGATCATTGATGCACTAAGAACATGCACTTAGAATTTGATTTTTTCATTTTCTTTGCTCAAGCAATCATGATTTATGTATTCCCTAAGATTAATGACTTCAAAAATTAAGCTCAAGATGTCACCACCATTGAAAATTCACACATTGCAAGACCATAAATTTTCAAAGACACAAAAGGTTTGGAAAAGGTTCTTTATCCTGAAGTGGCAATACAACCTCTGAGTCATAATCTTTTATGACCATCCACATTCACATAATTTGCAAATGAGAATAGACTTACATGATTCTTTATCAGCTGCTCTTGAATGTCTGCAGCCATCATCTCCTTGTCATCTTCATCATCCTCATCCTCATCCTCTGAATCTTTCTCTTTCTCCTCCTCCTCTTCCTCCTCCCCTGTCTTCTTTGCTCCAGTTCCTCTGTCCTTTCTGGCCTTCTTCTTCTTCTCCTTCTCTGCCTCCTCCTCCTCATCTGGCTCAAGCTGCGCAGTGAAACTCTCCAGCCACTGGTCAAGATGTTTCAGTTCCTGCTGGTTGACTTCCAGCCGAGCTCTGACCAGCATCTCGTCTTCTTTCTCCCTCTGCAACAATAATGGAATGACCACAGATTTATCTACTAGCTTCATGGGAAATACACTGCAGAAGGACATTTTAGATCTACTCCACATGTAAGCTATTTTTCTTTTTGTTTCTTCTCAAATGAACCAGGCACTTTTACTGGAGCAAATAAGCTTCAGAGATTTCATTTCATTTCATTTCATTTCACTTCACTGTTCATAAAATAGAAAATGTTCATGAAAAGTTATGCATATGTAGTGTCATTGATATAAAGGAGATCATTATCAAACAATTGATATAATCAGTTTGATACTACAGAAGCTTCCCAAATGAGACTTCAAGATTGGTTGGTAAACATTTTTATCTTATAGGTAAACATAAACATCCGAAACACCTTGAATTTACAGGTAATCTTGTTTAAGTAGGATGGAGCAAAATTTCACAGGTGGAATGAATGCATCTAATAAGTTGTTCAACTTGATGGCTGAAAGTACCTGCAGGTTTCTAAGGGCCTCATCAGCATCATTCTTGATCTTGTCCACCCTGTCTCTGAGGTCCGTGAAGGTATCCTGTAAGGCCTTGTCCTCTGGGATGCGAAGACTGACGGCTTTCTCCTGAACCATGCTCACATTCTCATCAAGGTCACTGCTCTCACTCATCAGGTTCTACAAGGAAGAAATAAAACATTTTTGAGGAAGAAAGATTTGCGGTGACACCATGTGTATGTGGAGATCATACACATGGTGTCACCGCAAATCTTTCTTCCTCATTTACTTCACCATGCAAACCTTCAAACAACACATAAAACATTTTTGTTTAAAAGTTGGCACTTTTAACTGGGGCACTGCTCTGAAAGTGAAAATGCTGTGGAACTACTAAAGGAATATGCGATGATTTATCACTCTAGAATTACTACGAGTATGTGTGATCAGTTGTAAAAAGTATATTTTATATCCTCTTTTTATCTGTCAAGCACTAAATCATGTGGGAGATTGGAGATCGCATGATGCTTGTTCATCCTCTGATGTGCATAATGTTGGCTCAAGCTTCTCCTCTCACACTTACATCTGTAAGAGAGGTTTTTTTTAATCCTTTATAATTCATACCTATGCTACAGGCATAAATTTAACAAACCATAACATTGTTGGAGTCAAAATAAAAGATAATTGCTTGTATGGAGATGTCACTTTTGAGGGTGAATTATGATGCATATGGGTGAACTCTGTCCTCATAAGAGTTTTTACCCCTTTGCATAAAGGCCTAGCTTTATGAATGAACATAGCAATCATTGTTGTACCTTGAGCTCTCTGATGTGCTCATCCAAGTTGCGAGCTTCCTGTGGAGTGCTCACAATCTCCTCGAGCTGTGCCTCGGTGTTGGCCAGTCGGATGTTGACCTGAGACAGGGCATTCTCGTAGTCTTCCTGCCTGGCAAGTGCCTCCTGCAGAAGCCGCTGTTTCTCCTCCATCTAGATGCAGATAGTAAGATATATTACATGTAGGTGTACATATCATATAATATCATATATCACCTATTTCATATATTAATATGCACACATAAATGATCCATAGAATTTGATCTCGGTCTATAAAGAATTGGTGTAAATACACTGAAGGCACTGTAATCTTCTCATATTTTTAAATCCTTAAGTAAATCACTCATCTTTGTCTCAATTAAAGCTCAACATATAGCACAAACCAAAGAGTACCATGAGTTTTGTTCATTGGTATCATTCTAAGGAGGACTTCAAACAGATAAACTGTCAGAAGCTAATTTTCGATGAATGAATAGTACCCTTTATTTGATGTCTTTTTGGTTATTTTCAATTTCCAGTTTTCATAAATTCATTGCAATCATATATTTCAGTAAAGAGTTCAGAGAAAATTGGGTAGAGAGAAAACCTTGACCTCAATTCTTATTTGGTATTTACCACACATCTTATCAGACACAGTAGAAACAAGTTAAGCTTAGCAAAGAGTTTTTAAAATCTCTACATTGCGATTAATAAAACAGAGAACTAAGAGAGTCTGTATGAAGCTCTCATATTCCTGATGATACTAACACCTCACTCTTGTACACAGACTTTACTACTGAAACATAAAATAATAAAAAAGAAATCAGTGCAGCAATTACATCAAACTAAAAAAGAATTGGCCTTAACAATATACACAAAATAAGAAATAGCTCACCTTATGCTGCAATGCATCCCAGGAACGATTGAGCTTATCTATCTTCTTCTTTTCCTTTGGTTCTCCACCAGGGGATTTTAACTCCTCTGGCATCAAGGAAGGTGGTGTCTCCTCACTAGCAGTCACAAGAGGCAAGGACAAGTCTCTTGACAAGGGACTCCTTGGTTCCCTTGTTGGGGAAGTACGTTCCAGTGGTTCTCTATCTTGCGGCAGTTTATCCTGTGGCACGGATTCCTGAAGGGCATATGGGTCACGTCTGGGTGATTCTGACACACTGGAAGGTGAAGGCCTATCCGATGGCTGCTTCTGTTCTTCATCAGTTTCTATAGGTTGTAATGATTCAGTGACTGGTGAGAGATCCTTCTTGAGGACAACCCTGGGTTGTATTTGAAGGGTCTGCTCCAGGAGGTCGGCAGCAGACATGAGTGGTGAGTTTTCATCGGGCATGCTGGGAAGATCTCCTCCTTCTGCCCCTTTCTCCCAGGGCACTGGGGATCCTTCAGGAGTGTAGAAATCTGTTGAATCACTGTGATATTGCTCTTCTTGAATTTCTTGGATCCTTGATGCTGGGACCAATTGCTCAGGATCGACTTCTCTTGACTGCGGCAGTTCTGGCTTGGAAAATTTCGGAAGAGGATGCCATTGGGATGGTAATGTGTCAGCTAAGTGAGCATTTTGAAGAGAATCCACAGAGCTATCATCAGACTCAATGGGAAGCTGTGAGTCACTCAGTGCCATACTGGTCGGGCGTGAATAAATTCCAGAATCCCTTGTTGGTAGTGACTGAGAGGGGTCATCTGGAAGATGGCTCACTGGGATGGCCATCATTGAATCCCCTGTCTGCATATCCTGTATCAAGAAGGGATCCTCCACTGGGTCATCGGTAAATGCAACAAGACCTTGCAGGTCATCTGGTGATGTTGCTGGAACAGCAGCCATGTCCTCACCAGTTCTTGGGTCTCTGATGATGATGGGTGCAGTATCGGTTGTTGGCTGAGTACCTGTGATGACAGGAAGTCTCTTCAATTCAGTGTCCTCTGTAATGATGTAATCCGGTGATGGCGGAGACTGACTGGTAGAACCAGCTCCAGGAATAGCTCCTGCTACACCAGTTCCACTGATAGCTGCCCCACCATAGCCAGGAAGGTCTGATAATGGGGTTAAAACATAGGCAGCACCTCTGTCTGTTAGTATCTGCTCTGTAGGTGCTTTTGCTTGTCTTGGAAGTCTACCTGAATCAGTCTCTTCTAGTGGCATCTTGTCAGACGGCCTTGCAGCATCTGGAGCAAATGGCAGATCTGCTAGTTGGGATTTATTTGGTTCAATTTCATCACTGCCTATCCATTCCTGCAAAAATGGCATATCACTGGAAGGGTGCTCTTTGTCTTTAAGGGCATCAGGAAGCAGGACTGGCTTCTGCAGCTTCTCTTCATCAAAAATGCCTTGTCCATTATCCTGTACTGCACCTGAAATGGGCTGATTTTGCGGATAGGGGGTATATGGTTGTCCCTGCTTGACTGGAGATGAATGATCACCATCATACAGCTCTGCAGGGGCCATTCTAGAGTCCATATTCTCTTCCTCAGATATACTTGGTGTTAAACTGAGATGTGTTGGTGCCTTTTCAGGTTTAACCTCTGTCCGAGTAAAAACTTCTTCAATCTGAGGCTCTGAGGCTGATATTCCAATGCATCCTAGACCTGATGTTGGATCAATTACCTTCACTGCAGGCACACCTTGTGACTCTATTGGGTACAAGGAAATATTCTCATCAAGATCATGGAGACTCTCTGCAGGAATAGCACAGAAGACTTCACCAGTTTCTGGCTTCTTGACCACAATGGGCTGGTTGGCCAAATATGGTTGTGAGCCAGTTACTGTTGGCATGTCAGTAGGAGAAGATGGAGAAAGCAAGATAAATTCTTCTGGATCTGAACAGCCACCACCTCCTGCACCACCATGTGTACTTTGGATGCCATCAGGACTAGACTTGAAGTCATCTTCTGGAACTAGGATAAAGGCAGGACCTTGGCTTGTGACCAGCTGTTGCCTAACAAGAGCACTGCTGGTGGTACCATCAGGTGTGCGATGGGACAATGGTGAGGAAGGATATACTTGTTCACTATCTTCATCACTCTCACTACCAGAGTCACTTTGTTTATCAAGGGATGTTATTCTCCTCTCTGTTTGCGGCAGGGCCTCATCAAAGCTCTTTCTTGGTCGATCAGACAAAGCATCACTTCTTTTAACTCTTTCTTCAGGAGATAAAATGCTAGGGTCTGCTACAATGCATTCATCATCAGGTCTTCTGTGCTCTGGTTGCACCACTGGTATTTGGAATTGACCATGCAGATGCTCATCGTCTTCTGAACTTGGAGGTTGTGGCAGCCCCTGATTGAAAGGGGAATCTTTAGAATCTGGATAGTGGATCACAGCTGGTGTGTCTCTGTCTTTGTCTACAAATGCAACAGGTTTTCTGTGTAGAACTCCAAGGTTGTGGATTGGGTCAGCTTTGAATGCCTGTTTAGAGTGAGGGTCTATAATTTGTATGTTTTCATTTCTTGGAGACGGCTGTGTTCCCATAACTTCTGGCAAGCTTTGGAGGGGTTCAGAGTCCGCTTTTAAAACTGTTGGATGTTTGTCTCTACTACTCTCATCAAAATCTGAGATTTGCTCATTGTCTTGACACTCAGAGAGTGGCGTGAGTGAAAATGCAGCACCAGATGAGGTGAGAATCTGAGGTAAACAGGTAGACTGCCGTGATTCAGAGTCATCCTTATCAGGTTTGTGAAATGAGACTGGATGGTCAGCCACTGATTTTGCTCCAGCTGCTATTCCAACCTCATCTGTTGAATCTTTTTCATCACGTGGTGGCTGGTCCTCTCCCTGTCCAGCTACAGAGTCGGCCTGTGATGGCTCTGTGACAAACTGGAATATGGCAGGTGTTCCAGTGATGCTGCTTGTGGCATCATCATTTTGTGACTCTTGAGTGTTTGATCCACCTGCAGAATCTGAATCATATCTACGTGTGTTGCATGGATCACTTTGTTCATGCCTGCCTGCAGAATCCACTGGTTTCCATGGTGATTCTACAAACACATTGCTCTGGTCATCATCACCCACCTTTCCATCATTTTGGGAAGTGCTTACTGATCCATCTGCAGAATCCAAACCAGATCTACATGTTTTGCTGGGGGCATTTTGTTGATGCCTGCCTACAGAATCCACTGGTTTCCTTGCTGGTTCCGCTTTGCCCTGGTCATCATCACCCAACTTTCTATCATTTTGGGAAGTGTTCTCGAAAGTACCAGATGGAATTGCAGTTCCACGTAGCTGTGTAACTGGATTGTATATTGTCATAACTGGGTCCTCTTTACTATCATCCAAGAATGCAGTTACGCCACTGTTCATATCATCAACATCTTCCATGGGCACGGCATCCATGATCTGTCCCGAGTCTGGATCCCGGATGGTTATAAGATCATGTAGTGTTTGTAACTCCCTTTCTCCGGTCACATTTGGGAAAGGTTCAGTTAATTTTTCTTGATTTGCCAGGACATAGTCAACCTCTGGATCACTCTCTCCTGCACTTGGTCCACCCTGCCTAGGCTTGAGAGTGTATGCTGGACCATGGTCTGTAACTACCTGGTAGGCAGCAGGTTCTCCAGGCACTGTTTCCTTGGATTTGACTATATCACTCCCATCAGAAGTTGCATATGCCACAGGCACAGACAGGGATTTGAGGGTAATAGCTCGTGGGGGAGCACTGAAGGATGGTCCAGTTCCTTCTGATGGAGTTACAAGGCTTGAAGATACTCCATGGCTCAGGGGGTGCTGCATAGGATCATCAGAGGGCACAGGAGTGGTTGGAAAAGCAACAATCTCAGATTCCGCTGACGGATGATAGATGACAACTGGCTTGGACAGATCTGCAGTCTCCGGGAGATAGAGACTGGGTTTCTCTGCCAAATCATTGACATTTTGGGCAGGTTCAGCAACAAACTTCTGACCAGACAGCTGGTCAAGGATCTCAATTGGCCTGATGTCTGCAGCCCTTCTTGAACCTGTAATTGCTGCTGCTTTTGCAGGTCTGGCTTCATCAGATATCTTATACTCCATCACATCCAGATCTTTTGGGGTGTCTGCCGGCGGAAGATATCCTGGGGCCTGACCTTCATCTGATACAGGTTGGAGAATGTACGCTGGCCCTTTGTCAGTCACCAGCTGGGAGACAGGTCTATCTAGAGACTTATCACTTGGTTGCGTAGTAGATTCTTCCTCAGTCATGACCGATGGCAAATCTTTAGAGACAGCAGTCATGTATGATTGTTCTAGGCGAGGATCAACTATCTTTACTTGCTTTGAGTCAGAGTGTGTTAAGAAGGCAGTTATGCCTTGTTTCAAATCCTCAGGGTTGAAAACAGGAATGGCTTCCATGAGTTCCCCTGATGCTGGATCTGTGACAAAGAGTGGAGCTTCAGAAGGTGAAACAGGTGTAGTTCCTATGATGTCAGGTACACCATCATACTGTATGGGCTGGATTTTTCTGGTTTCTTCTGAGTCATCTCCAGCATCACCAGGACTAGTGCCATCGCGGCCTGAAGAAAATGTACGGGACCCGAATCCGACAGGCCGCAGCTTATACGCTGGTCCTTGGCTGGTCACAATTTGTGCTTCACTTGTCAGTGGCTCTTTATGTGCTGTCTGTGCTGGAGGCTGTTGTCTAGCCATATCTGCATCAGACTCTGGAGGCATTTTGTGTGAAATGGCATGAGCAGGTTGTACCTCACTTGTCAGTGGCTCTTTGTATACTGTCTGTGATGGAGGTTTTTGTCTAGCCATATCTGCATACGACATTGGAGGTGTTTTGTGAGAAATAGCTTGAGCGGGTTGAGGAGATGTCAAGTCAGAACTTAATGGCGTCCTCAGAGTCCCTGGAAGTTGTGTGTAGGCACCATCATTAACAGGTTCTGTACATTCATCTTTTTCCTCACTTTCTGGCTCATCCTGTACACCAGCAGGCTGAAGATCTGATGCATGTTTGATCTCTCGAGTCCTGGCACTGTCTGCACCATCACTCTCAGGGGTCAGTAATCCACTCAAAAGAGCTGGGGCTACCTCGACAGGCTTTATTTTTGAAGCAGTCACACACTCGTCTACAAGAATTGGCTGATCTGCCTGAGGCTTTGCCAGAACTGCCACCTTGTGCTCTGGATCCAATATTTCCATTTCTTTGGTGAGTGGATTGACCACGTAAGCTGTCATGCTACTCTTGATATCATCAGGACGATCTGTTGGTACTGCCTCCATAACCTTGCCAGTTTTCGGATCTGTGACAGATATCGGCTTACATGCTTCAGAGAGAGGTACTCTGTCGATGATTGTTGGTGTCTGATATGGAGCTGTCTGAGAGATGACATAACGCGGCTGGTCATCCCCACCACCAGGTGCACTTCCATCCTGTCCAGGTTCTCCAACTATGGAGCTTGAACCGACAGGACGTAGCACATAGGCGGGCCCCTTGTCAGTAATGATTTGATGTGGTACTGTGGAGGTAGTATCTGTCATACCCTCCTTGTTAAATGGCAGTGTCTCTGGGGGAACTGATGTGTCCAGTGATTCGGTATCTGCAATTTCCTGAGAGGGTCTGGTGGGTGTGGTTGCAGGAATCTTCCTGGGCTGTTCAGTCCCACTCTCTTGGAGAGACCTCTTTGGTGACTGCACCACCTCCATTGGCTCCAGGTGGATGGGATCTGCTTCTGAGGCCAGAGCATCCATGGCAAAGTTCAGATTGCTATCCACCTCATCCTGACCAAGATCTGGTAGTGCTCTCTTTGCTGGTGGCTGATCTGTGGAGTCATCTTGATGCCTCTTTGCATCCGGTGACGTCCCAACAGTCTCGGGTGAGAACGACCTCCAGGGAGTCCTTATAGGAGAACCCCTCCTCATTAAGCGTGCTCCTACACCAAACTCCGGTGTAGCAACCATTGGTGGTCCTGGTGGGGTCAAGGTAGCCACTGATGACTGTCTGAGGTCTGACCTCTTGGCTGCAGCTTCCTGAAGCTCTTGGCTCTTCTTGTTTATTTCGTCAATCTCTTCTTCATAGGCCTGGATTTCACTTGCAAGTTCCTGCAGAAAAGACAACAATTGATAATATTCAACTAAGTGATTAGAACACAATATGCATGAGACATATACAGTTGTTTCTAGTACCACATATCTTTGCTAAAATTTACATCCACTGCTCTAGTGTTAAGCATAAATTACCCTTGAGCAGTCCATCAGAGGAATTTTGTGCTGCACAGGACATGCCACAAAATGTTTCTAGAATTGTTAGATGTGTACCTTTCCCTGGCCAATGTCATGATCTATGCAATTTAATAGCAACTCACTTTGTGTTGAGCAATCTGTTCCTTGATTTGTTCCATGCTTGTTGGTTCCACTGGTGTTGCCATAGCATCCTGTGCCTTCTGAATCTTGGCTTCCAGTATTTCCAATTGATGATCATACTCCTCCTGAACACACAAGGCAGAATATATGTTACAACTTAAAGATCTTTAATTAAAGTAAACTGCATTCTCTGTGCGATGCACAATAAACTGACACTGTAATAATGCTTAAATGATTTGTAAAACAATATTGCTACAATGTATATTATATGTTTTAAAAGCTTGTTAAGCAGTGTTTCGAGCTCTCTACTTTAGGATTTATTTGGTATATTTTTCACATTCCATGACAAATTCAGGCAATCACAATGTACACTTGTGCTTTTCTGAAGACCCCTGAACATTGATTTGGCAGTCTTTAAAGATGGAGGAGTTCCACATACAAGCTCAGATGGCATTATCACTTCAGAACTTAGCAGTGAGACACATCTATGTAACGATATTGAAAAAATGCTGTCAAGCAAATACCTCTCAACAAAGTAGTGACTATATTTCCTAGATAATGTGTGGAGATAAAAATTGCAATCTTAAAAAGGACTACCAGGTCTTTGTTTGTGAATAGTGCAATAGTGCATTGCGTACGACAAATAATTACATTATGAAAACTGAGTCGTTTCCCAGTGTTGATCAACCATTCTTTGAAGGATATACCACAACAAAAACTGATAATTAAGGGTGAATTTTTTACCTGCTGGATCAAGGACTTTTCCAAGACATCTCCATGCTGCGTGGCCACAGCTCTGATCCTGGAAATCTCCTCTTGGAGACCTATCAGCTGAGGGTCTGTAATCTTCTCAGTGGCCTCTTCTTCCTCCTCCTCTTCATCATCACCGTCGATCTCACTGCTTGTTTGGCTACCGGGTGTGAGGTCAGCATGGGCGGCATTCAGGTCTTGTAGACGCTTCTCAGTAGCGTCCAATTTTTCAAGCACCTCCTGGAAAATAAGATTGAGAATTACATTTAATCACTTTCCAGCCTGGACACAGATGATCACTGGGCAGTCAAACATTTGTCTTATTTTTCTTAAATCTTACCTCCCCACATGAAATTCATTCAAAAGAATCATTTTCTTGGGGAGAAGACTGAAAGCTTAAAGTGAAATAGAAGAAGGAAAATATGCAATGATATGCAAATGCCAGAGATCTGAAGCAGGAAAAGAAAATTATTTATTTCCTATGTACAAGAATGACTTCCTTTTTTTTTTAATGGATTTTTTTATAATGGATTTTTATAAATGGATGCTGAGTAAAATTATGATAAATACCCTTCTAAGCAGCAGAAGTGGTTAAATATGACTTCAATATTTAGTGAATCATTACTTATGTATGACAGACAATAACATCCTGAGGCAGAAGAAATAATGATGTTCTGCTCAAAGTGTTATTTCCATGGCAAACTCTAAGTAACCTGGTGGAGCAAATCACCGTTGTCAGTGATCAGAGACTAATGAGAGGGATGGGGATACCTTCTGTTTCTCCAGTTGGTCGCCAAGCGACATCCGTTCCAGGTCTGGGGACAGCATCCTCTCCTTGGCATCCGCTATCTTGTGGTAGAGGTCATTGACTCTTCCTTGGTAGTTCTGCCACCTCTTGGCGGCGCCCTCCAGGGATGCCTTCCGCTCTTCAGCAGCGGCGACGGTGTCCACGATGCCATGGTTCAAATTCCTTGCGGAGTCTTGGTAAAACGGGTCATGGCACACCTTGGTGAGAATGGCTGAAGAAGACGTCAGAAGCTCACCGATGTCGCTTGTTTCTGGAGCATCAGCGAGCAATGTCTGGATCAGAAAGAAGAAATGATTATAAAATGCTCATGATATGATGATGACGATAACTATGACAACACCAATGATGATAATGATACTACTACTACTACTACTACTACTACTACTACTACTAATAATAATAACAATAATAATAATAATAATAATAATAATAATAATAATAATAACAACAACAATAATAATAATAATAATAATAATGATAAAAACAATAATAATGATAAAAATGATAATGATAATAAAAATGAATATAATAATAACTATCAGAAATAACTGCATTAATCTGAAGAAAAAGAATGCCATCAAATAATGATAATGCATTCATAAATAAGAAATGATTTGAGGTTGATGGAGCATTCAAATGCTTATAAATAGTTGAAGTAGAGAGTGTACAAGTTTATTGTTCTTTGTACTACCTTGTTGCATCCATTTTTAATTCAGATATTAAATGCGCTTTGTGTGGAGACTGGAATACAATTAAATATCAGGTCCATTTTAAATTCAGTTACGACATTTTGAATTCAGACGTTACGACATTTTGAATTCAGACATTACAAATACTATGTCATACAGAATATAATATTCCCACATCCAAATTCACTGAAAGATATTCCAGTTCAGGAAACTGCATATGCAATGAATGTCCAATGTTTTTAACTATACTGCTTCAATTTCTCCCTATGAATATGATGACTTCACAGTAATCAGAGCATAAACTTGAGTGACTGTCAAGAAGGTGCAATATCATTCCAAAAACATAAAAGTCAAATTTTGAAACTGACCCTGTGGTCCTGCAACTGCCGCATCACAGCTGGCAAGCTTCCCAGGTTCAGGTGAGGCTCAACGACCTCTGCTTGTCGGTCAACCCATTCACTGACCGACTCCTTTGCTCGGTGGTACCGCTTCCACGGTTCAAGTGCATCGGTCAGTTCCCTGGTGACCTGTTCATTGGTGTGGATGACCTTGGCCAAATGAGTCTGAAGGGAGGCCACTGTGGCCACTACACCTTGCTGCTGGTCTGGCTGGTCAGTCTGATCGGTCAGCTCTTGGGCCATCCCCTGGATGGACGCCATCAGGGTCTGGGCAGATGCCAGACTCACCCGAAGTTTCTGCCAATGAACACACAACAAATAACACAAACATAATATAATCTACACTGTAGAACTGATACATGTACAAATGTATATTCAGGAGCAAAATTCTAATATGTCTTTGGCTTGTGCTTGACCCTTACGATAAAATTGTACAATTATTTTGTTTAATAGTTACACTATTTTCTGGTTCTTCACTGCCACAGTTGTACAGTGATAGGGTGCATGAATATGCTGTTTGGTGTGATTATCTGCTGTTAAAATTGGCAAGGTCCTCTGGATGAATCTATCAAAACTCACCAACAATCACATAAACATATCATATGCAAAATCACATTTACATGCATGCACACAATATAATCACTGTATGTGGATGTTTTCATTAATTCCCATACGCAACATTCATATTTCCAATTGTACATACATGTATATACAGGAGCAAATACCTGCCATAAAGATTTCAAATAATCCTAATGATGAAGCATTGGGTGCATATTGTAAATGATATTATCAAATAAGATCAATTTGTAAGATCAATGGATCAATATAACAATGAGATCTACTACAAGCAAGATTTCAAAGGAGATTTGAAAAATTTAGTCTGCCATCATACCTCCTGTTTCTCCTTAGCCTCTGGCACATCTCTTATAGGCTCTGCCAACAGGGTCTCTGCCTCGTCCACAGCCTGCTCCACTGTGTACGTCTGCTGGTGAAAGTCCTGCCTCAGACTCTTGGCCCTCTCCAACTCCTGGGCACTGGAGTCTAGCTGACTCACCAGCCCCGCCCTCTGTGATCTCAGAGCCTCCAGTGTTTCTGTCACACCAGGCGGTGGGACGGAGTGGAGGTTGGCGTACTTTTGCTGCTGCCGTGAACACAGCTCCTCGGCTGTCTCAAGTTTGGGCTCAAGTTCTTCCTCCAGATCCTAGGCACAGAAATATGTGATATGAAAATTTGATTTCATATTTGTCATCATCCCAGTTTTATGTAGTGACCCCTATGATTCAGCCCCATACTTTGGCCCGAATTCACGAAGGTGGTACAAATGAAACCATGGTTTAAACCATGGACAAAAACTATGGAGCGCCAAGTGTCGCACGGAATATTGGTCATTTCGTCGACAAAATGACCGTTTCGTTAACGAAATCATCATTTCATGGACGAAATGCTCATTTAGTTACAAAATGTTGTCATTTCGTTACAAAATAATCATTCATCGACAAAATGACTGATTTCGTAACAAAATATTCCATGCGACACTTGGCGCTCCATGGTTTTTGTCCATGGTTTAAACCATGGTTTCATTTGTACCACCTTCGTGAATTCGGGCCTTTGTGTCATACAAACATACATAGATTAATTCACTTGATATGTTTACAGTTTCTTGATGTGCATGATTTAGAGGTGATGAATTCGCTGATTACTTACATCTAAAATCAACCATATGTTGGTAACTGACATCTTTTTCTCTTGAAAAACTTTTTGGATGATTCATACACAAATTTTGCATATTTTAACCTTTACAATTCGATACACTTGCAAAGTAAATATTATTATGCAGCTATGTAATAAACAAATTATCATAATATTCTCACCTGGAGCTGTGCAATCTTTTCCTCTGCAGATGAAACCAGAGGGTCTATGCTTGATGTGATCTTGTCTAGTCTTGTCTTCCCAGTCACCAGGTCGGCCAAGGTCTGATCTGCCTGGGTCTTAAAGGCTGCTCGGTCTGACAACTCATTCTCCAGGCTGGCACAGAGCCTAGCAATAGAATCTTGAAGGCTGGAGAGAAAAAGAAACATCAATTAAGGTTTAAAAGCTACTCAAATATCATTCTCCATTGCTGAATACTTCTTTACTTCCTTTTTTTTTTCACTTTTGATGTTGAGGAGGTTAACCCTTTTCTGTCAGATAAAAAAAAAAAAATGTTGCGTGTTTATAAAGATCTCAAGACTGATAATTACCCCCTGAAAGAGAATACTGTGAAACTGCATGGTGCTAACAAACTGTATAAGTACACTAAGATGGGAATATCGACCTTTTGGTTTCAAATCTGCTGTCATCACCTTGAGAAAATAAAGCTGAACTTCTTAAGAACTATTTTTAAAGAAGGGTGTATATTTGGTTTTGACTCTATGAAAAATTTATTTTATGACAAAATCTAAGCTTTTGATTACACTTTGATATATATGTGACACTTCTATAAAGATTTTGACTGTAGTTTGTAGCAAAGGTAAGTTGCTTTGCAAATCAATTCCAATCATACGAGTTACCAAAATAGGATTTCTATCCTAAAGTTTCACTGTCTGGAACATCTTTGATATGACATCATCATTGTCCGGGATACTATTTTCAACTTTAAATGAGTAATTTCCAGCAAACTAAGCTACACTTCAAAGGGCAAAAATACTTCCAAGGAGTGCATGGACTAGAAATTAGTAATGCTGTTATAGAAATCTCTGACAGTGGTTCATGCGTTTACCTCTTGAACTTTTCTATGGCATCCCGAGAGTCCTTGGTGACTGGTTCTGCAAGGTGTGGTTGGGTTAAGACATCAGTCAGGAGTTGTGCTGTAGCCCTCTCCAACTCAACTGGGGCATCTTTACCAGCATCAAGTATTGCCTGCGCCTTCTACAGCCAAGACAGAAATGACAACTTTGAATTTAATCCACCTGCACATAATGTATGTAACTAGCATGACATATTGCAATTTTAACACCTAAAACTGATCCCAGAATGTCACTAAGAACATTATCACTTAATTTCATATGAATCAATGACACCACCAACAGAATATGGTCTACTCTGCCAGGTTATACATGAAGCACTTTAATGTACACATCACATGATTTCAGCTGTATAAAACCGTCAAATCATATCCATGCATAAAACTTTTTTTTTGTAGTTTAATGTGGTCATCACAGTTATACAACACACAGTATGAAAATAAAAAAATTAGAGAAAGGATATCACAAAATTATTTCATAAGAACTACTGTGGTAATGATGTGAGGTAGATGAATATTCATGAGTTCCCAGGGTAGCTTTGAAATATTACCCAGTGATGTACATAAGGTTTGGGTGTTTCCAGTGCTTTGTAAAAACACAACAGATATACAAAAATACTGAGGTATATGGAAATTGGAGAAGTTTTGGATGTCAGGACTACAATTGCAAATGACAACTATATCAAATGAGTCATGCAGGTGGTTCATATATCAAGATTAACAATAACATACTTTCACAGCATCTAATTTGCTCCTCAAGTCACTGGCATCTGCTCCATAGGACATGGACACTGGGAGGGCATCCTCGGCACTCGCTACTGTCTCCATCAGCTTCCGGGTCTTGTCGGTGAACCGCCTCCAGGCCTGCTCTTGGTCACGGCTCCTGGCTCCGTCCTCCTCCACCTGCTCACTGAGAGCGTCGAAGAGGTCCTCCAGAGACTGGAGCCTGGTGTCAACTGTATCCCGGCCAGAGGGCGTCCCTTGCTCCAGAAGCGGGCTGGAGAAGGAGCGCAGCAGCTTGAGCTGGGTCTGCTGGGATTGTACCATGCTCTCCATTTCCTGGATAGAAAACGTAGTGGGATCCAGTAATTTTTTTTTTCCACACCAGTTATGCAGTGGATGATATTCCAATTAAGATGAATATATATCTATATATATGTTATAATAGACTTCTTGCAATAATTGTTCTTAAATGCTGAAAATTCCCTTCCAAACTGTTGAAATACCACAATATTTGCATCTTCAGTTAAACTTACAGACTGCCCCAGACATGCTGTACACCATATAGTTCTTTTTGATGATATCATATTATTCAAATCATACAGACATGGCACATTTGAACATTTGTATAGAAAAACATTCAAAACAGTGCTTTGAGTCCACTAGTGTCATTGGCTTATAAGTCTAGAGAGAGGAACAGACAATTAAGAGAAATATATAACTTGTAGGTACAGTCAAACCTGTCTATAGCGGCCACCCAAGGGAGACGGAAAAAGTGGCCGTTATAGACAGGTGGCCGCTATAGACAGGTAATCCAACTGTGTGTGCATTGCTTACATGTACGTGTATCATCGTTGTATCCTTACATGTACATGTGTGTGTGCACGTATGCATACACCGTGTAGTGTGTTTCATGCATTTAACCATGCCGGTGTATATGAAATTGTTGCATAGTAGCATGTTTATTGTCGTGAAGAATCGTGCATTATTATGACTGAATGAGGGATGAATGCAGCGGTGGCGATCACTGAACGTTGCCCGCACGGCTACCGAAAAGAAAAACACGCTGAATTATCGGCTTGGCTACGGCTCCATTGGGTTTTTGGCCGCTATAGACAGGTTAATATCTCCCCCGGGAAACAAACTTTGTGGCCGCTGGCCGCGTTAGAGAGGTGGCCGCTATACACAGGGTCTTAAACAGGGCTTTTCTCTCGGGGGGATTTTGCAGTGGCCGCTATAGACAGGTGGCCGCTATAGACAGGTGGCCGCTAAGGCAGGTTTGACTGTATATACAATTTTTTAAAAGTGAAAAGAAGAAACTTTAATCATCTCCAGTTATATTTCATACGATGCATTGACCTTTGATGCATGCTGCTACAAACCTTGCTGAGTTGCGTGTTATCCTGGGCCTGGGGGAGACTGGTCGGGGTGGGGTACGTCCTCCTCTGCTGCACCTCCCGGAGGACCTTCTCCACATCCTTCACCCCTCCCTGGAAGTCTTGCCAGTCGCTGAGGGCCCTGTGCAGCTTCTCCTCGCACTCCCGGCCCCCGATCACGACCGCCGAGAGTCTGGCGTTGAGGTCTGTCAGGTCCCCCTTCATGTTGTCGCGTGTCTCTGGAGTCAGGGTTGGGGCGAGGCGCTCAGCCAGTTCCACCACCCCGTCCATCTTGTTCTGGTACAGGGACTCTTGGGAGAAGAAGCGCTGAGCACAACAAGAGCATATTGATAGTGATGAGAATGATAGCAAAGAACATTTACATTGCACAGATATTATAACAATATACTGTACTGCACTATACAAAATAACAGTCATAACAGACTACTTCAAACTGAAGTAGCATTTTTACGAGGATAAGTTTATAACCTGGTCGAAAATTATTAATTGCAGCTGCTTGCCTTAGAAACACAACAGAAGTGCAGTAAAGAAAAGTAGAAAAGGCATACCATGCTTATAAACATTAGCCTTCACCATGGGTACCTGTAATCCACTTATATTGTACTTCTCTTTCTTTTTCTGTTCATGTTTGTACGAGCAACAATGAAAAATTATAAAACTCAGTTTCATTTCTACAAAAGACTTGATATGCTTGCTGTACAGTATAGAAACTAACAACAAAAATGGAAATGGAAAATGATATACATGGTTCATGTGTTTTCTTTTTCTTTTTACTTTACATGGAGTCTTTGAAGAACATGTCTTACAGAGCCATTTTGGATGAATGAGATCAACATGATTGATACCTGCTACTACAACTCTATGAAAAGTCATAATAATGCATCAGCTAGTATGATGAATGAAGAAGATCATCCATGAAGGTACAATATAACAACTTGAGTAGCTGACTCTGGAATCACCTCATCCTGAAGACCATGAAGTTTATTTCCTTACAATGTGTTTTGAGTGTTGTACAAGAAGGGTCCACATTTGAGGACAAACAAAAATACAGCATATAAAATAACCCACTTCAATATGAGCCTCAAAACAAACACTCAGACCAATTAGCTGTGTAAGATACAGAGACTTAATCATACTGATTTACACAAAACTTGGCTAGAAGAATCTTTTAGAGAAACCCATCCAACTCCCATACAAAACACACACATATTAAAGTACAATGTTGTATAGTTCTCACAAACACCTGTCTTCAACTTTCTTGAGAGATCTTCTCCTACACACTCACCCTGTGTTCCTGCAGCTGATTCTCTCCGTCCAGGTAATCCACCCCTTTCTCCGCCCTGTCCAGTAGATCCTCAGCCTCCTCCACCCACCGCTTCACCTCCGCCGTCTGTCCGTGGAACTCCTCACGGAGGTTCACCGCCTCCGCCAGGTCCGTGGCCCGCTCCCTGGAGGCCTGCAGGAGGTGGGAGTGGAGGGCATCCATGGCCTCTAGCTGGGACCGGAGGGTGGGGCTCAGTGGCTCCTCCAGGTCGCCGTACTTTGCTTTGGTGGAGATGATGAGGGCTTGGGCTCGTTGGAGGGCACTCTCCATGTTGGGTTGGTTTGTCTACACAGAATCATTGGTACAAGTATTGCAAAAACTTGAAGATATCGTTCAAAATTATGCAAGTGAATACATGGATTTTGAAATGAATGCAGATAAGATAAAGCCCATCATTTTTGGTATATCCAATATGATCCAATATGTTTTGATTTTAAAGAGTCACACAATAAACCATTTAAGATATTTACAGTGGATATTTGAAATCAAGACTTTCAATGAAATGATATCTTAATTTTCTACTGATTTACTGGAGCTTAGAATTGCGATCTTAAGAGACTACTAGAAATCGATTCATAGATATATCCTCCATGTGTCTAAAAATATCTTCCAATCAAAAGAAAATGCATAGAGCTGACCAAGCATGTTGCATACCTTACAGTCAAGAGTATGACTGCTAGTGAGACGTATCATTAACCTTCTCAAGCTTGCCATCTCAAAATGCCGCTGACATTGCATTCAGTCAATTTACCACTAGTAATGACTGAGTTAATGTCTATTCCTACCTCATGCTGCATGAGGACCTCCCTGGCTGGCTCCACTTCCAGACCCAGGACTACTGGTTGCCCGACCTCCTTGCTCCATGCCTCCAGTTCCTTGAGGGACTCCTCGAGATCCTCCTTCAGTGCCGCCTTGTCCTTCACTTTGCCCTCGAGGGACTTCTGCCGCTGGACCAACTTGGCCCGGGCCGCCTTGAGGTCGGAGGTCAGCTTGCGGACGGTGGAGGTGACCGCTCTCTGGTCAGACTGGTCAGCTGTGGCAGTGACCGCTTGGCCCTGTTTGGGCAGCTGGGCAAGGGCTTCCTCAAGGGATTGGATTCTCTCCAGAGCAGCCTGTAGGAGAAAAAAAAATCAATTTACATGAATATGAAATGGATGCATCAACAAGTTCACATTATATGATTGCATATTTATACGTGTACCTCTTGACAGTTGTAACAATTGAAAGAAATTATAGCATTTACTTGTTCTAGCTGTTACAAGACAGCCCAACATTGGTAAATATGTGCTTTCATGATATATGTGTATTTTTTTTTCATTGCAGATAACTTTAGAATGCTCTAACTATAGTCTGAAAATGCACATTCCACAACCTTGTTATTAGCACTTCCTGGAGTTAAGAGGAAAAAAGCTGATGCATGACAGTATCTTAGAATGAGATTGCACTCCTTGTTTTTCTTGTTTCATTTCTTCAAAGTATGAATTTTACTCAAAATTTGTCACAAGCTGATAGAAGATAAAAAAAGAAAAGAAAATAATCTGGTACGAGAAATGCTCCAGTCTATCAGAAATATACACATGTCATTACCTAAGCTGTACATACTAGAAAATGACAATTTTTAAGACAAGACTTTCTGACCTTGCACTTCTGCAGTTTGTCCTCCGTAGCAATCCCTGGTTCCTCTATGGCTGGTACTTCCTGCTGGTAACACTGAAGACACTCCTGCAGCTTGGCTGCTCCTTCCTCGTATTCCTGCCTCGCCTCCTTGGCCTCCGACACCTCCCTCGCCTTGGAGTCTAGCCCCCTCTTCAGTTCCTCGTTGAGCTGATCTAGCTTGGCGACGTCGTCGCTGTGGTTGACCTGACCTTGCTTGGTCATGCGATCACGGCTGGAGTGGAGTCCCTCTAGGGGAGTCTGAAGATCATCCAACTTCGATTGCAGATCCTGGAATAATTTGGAATCAGTGAGAACCATCAGCTTGAACTCGTGATGTTCATCCCGCATCATTGCACATACTTTAATCACAATGTACTGTTCTCTAGAAAGGTATCAAACCAAAGTGATAACAGAACTAGGCTTACAATACAAGCATTCACACATTGAATTTTTCAAATTGTGCTCTTGGTTGGTTAGGTCAAGGGTTCTGTTCTGCATCCCCTGAAATATTCATCTTGTCAGCAGTGTGCAAATGTGTTCATTTGGGATCCCGAAAGCCAGTTAGTACTAAGGAGTAGAATTGAAAAACAATAACCCCTCTGATTTTTAGGAAACTTCAGAACACCTTATATTTCACACAAACAATAGAGGAAACCCAAGAAAACATCAATTTCGGGGAAAGTAAATTCTAAGTCTTTGTTCTATGGTAAAAATTTTTTCAAAATATACTTCTGATAACATGCTTATCATCTGATGAGAAACGCTCATAATTGGGAAGGTGTAGCAAAGAGGGTCACGACCTTTAAGGAGGACAAGAAAGTTTCCTCCATCTGTCTGTCTCACCTTGCACCTGACCAATCGGTCATTGGCATCTGCAGAGGAGAGTCCAATTGGCTGGTCCAGCTGGTCAACCAGAGCCTTCAGTTCCTGGAACTGACCATCCTGATGTCCAAGATCGGCCTCGAAGGCCAGTCGGTCATCATAGGCTTTCGTCAATGTCTCATGCTTGGCTGCAGCTGAGCTTAGTGTCCTATGAAAAAACATTGAAAGTGAAGTTTAACAAATTCTGACTGTTATCTAGATACAATAAATGAGCGCCTCATAATCAATTATCTTGCACACACTGCACAACTCGAAGAATACTGTTTCTGTTTACTCTGTATAATGGTGGCACTCTTTCTCCATTGGGAGTAGAGCCTCATGCATTGACTTCTATGCTTTTTAACAGAAGACAGTGACACTCTTAAGCAAACTTCTGATATTTAGAACAATATTACATTTTTTGCACAATTCATTTACACTAAAAATTGATCACATCAAACATAACAACTGCTAAATGATTAGTGATCATTCATACTGATTCAAGGGAGAATATACCTGGGGCCCGTTTCATAAAACTTGTCATCAGTGACAAGTTGTCATAGATGTTACAAGCTACTGAAATCCTTGCATCTGATTGGCTGAGAGCAAATTTGTCATAGAAATGTGGCAGTTGTCACTGATGACAAGTTTTATGAAACGGGCCCCTGATCTTTCTATCCAAATAGCAATAAATCTCTCACATACCCATCTATCTATCTATCTATCTATCTATCTACAAATGTATCTATCTATCTATCTATATTTAGCTATCCATTCATCCATCCACCAATCAGTATCTTTCCACCTAGCTATTCATCTGTCTACATTGATCCATCTATCTATCTACAATTTTCTATCTATCTATCTATCTATCTATCTATCTATCTATCTATATTAACATTAATACATTTAAATCAGAGCATTCTGAAGCTACATGTAAGTGCCTAAATCTGCTATGGGCACTAAAATCATAATAAATGCTTTCACATTCTAGCCACGCCTACCTATCATATGATTCTTTGAGTCTATCAACATTCTCAGTGAGTTGCTTCCTGTCCTCCTTTCCAAGTTTTGCCGCCAGCGTCCAGCCGTCTTCCATGATTGATTCTACCAGGGGTTGGTGCATCTCACCTGTCTCACACACCATCTGAAGCATGGAGTCATGGAAACAGAGTTTGGTGTAAAATAATCAGTTAGCATTTGCATTAGAACAGTTATTCTGTCACTTTCAGTGATGATTAAACATGCATATATACAATTGTAAATGTAGATTTTATAGTGAACTTGCAAATGCCAAGCAAAAGAATTGAGATTACACTGGGGAAATGACATTGCCCTATCAAAACCCAATAAACGACACCCAAAAACGTGCAAACATTTTGGTGCGAGTAAATCAGTATTCTCCTTTCTACTATAATCCGTAACCTGCTGGTCACAAATTAAGCCCCATATGAAACCCAGAAATAAACCCATAAATGCTACAGCTTTCATAATACTCTTGTTCTGAACAAGACAGAATCATCCAGTGGTTAGGTCTGTAATGATAAAATGATGGAGGTGTGCACTGTTTCTGATGAGCCATTGTTTGAATATGAAAATATTGGGAAAGACAACGAGCATATGATAATTTACAGGTATTCATTAGACTCTTATGGGGGAAAGTCCTGAATACCTTTTCCCTTGAATTGAATGGTCACAATACACCAGCAAATAAGCAATCAAGGTGTGGTCCAATATTTCACTGACCTTGTGCTGGAAGACCTGCTTCTGAATGTCCTGGATGGGACACTGGAGACTGACCGGCTGACTGACCAGTGGGCGGTGCTCGGACACCCAGGACCTGGCCTGGGCCATCTTGGATTCCAGCTCCTTGAGCTCTGTCAGGCAGTCTGACATCAGGTTGAACCTGCCAACGGCCGCTTCCTCTGCCTTGCTATATGACCGCTCCAGGTCTGTGGATGGTGGTTGCAAAAATATTTTGGTAAATCTACATATTTTCTGCTTTCTATATCATGACATTACAAGATATACAATCAACCATTAACCATTATTGTACAGAAGTTTGAAAGGTTAAAGGGATGATAATGCATCAGTTGAGCTGAGGATTCAGCCTTTAATTTTTTTGTGCGATACCTAGAAACTGCTTTATGAAATGTTAAAGAGCCTACAATTCTAGAGGAATTCAACGTTTGTATGATGAAAATCATTTTTGAAATGGCTGAGATATCCACCAACAAAGTAAAACAAAGCACCGTCCTAATATATGGTAGGTCCCACCTTTTACTAGGATCGCTTTATTTTCGATGTCTCAGCCATAATTTCAAAACCAATTTTCATCAAATAAATGTTGAATTCCTCTTATAATTATATGCTCTTACATACTACATAAGAGGTTTCTCATTATCTAAAAAAAATAATAATCATATAAAAACGTTGGAAACCTGAAACCCTATCTCAACCAAAACTGTACCATCCCTTTAAAAAGAAAGAGAATCAGAGAGCAATAATCTGTCGATGCTGACCTTTGACCTTCTGCTCCACAGCCTGGCTGTCTGCCTGATTGGCTCGTTGACAGATGGGCTGACAGCTTGCCAGCAGCCATTTGACCTTGGCATTGTGACTTTTCACCTGGTCTTGCAGGGCCTGAAAAGAGGGTTTATGGAAAGAAGGCATGAATTCATTGTGCCTGGAGCACATTACACAAAGACTTGCAACTTTTATAAGTTGTAATGCTTGTATTTACTATGGCAGCAGCAAGGAAACAGCCAATCAGATGGGAGCATTTCATTCCTTGATATGTTACCTATTAGATTGTCAAAACTTACACTCCATTCCAAGCATTCCTACAACATTGGCTCCTGAAAGAAGTTATGGATAGCAACTGATTGAAATATCGGCACTTGCACTCGTAGTGTATGTGTTGATTGGTCTAAAGGAATAGACTGCAGTGAAAAGTCTTTCTCAAGGTAATGGTAATAAAGTTTTAAAATCTTAATGAGGTCAAAGGGCAAAAGTCACTGCAAAATTCAAATGCACTAAAGGTGGTTCAATTACAGGCATCCCTTCACAAAATTTGTGTGAACTGAACTTTTTGCTGCACACAAGATTGTAAACTATCATGAGAACAAAAGGTCAAAATTTGGTAAATGTGGTATCAAATGATGCCTAAGACTTGTGGCTCAAAAGTCATGACAGGCAGGCTGGAGTGAAACGTTTTAGGATTATAAAATTATCCTTCTAAACATCACCGGGGGGTTTGATTCATTGATTGTATTATTTTTGGAAGGGTCCCATTTGCTGGCATTTCTGGTCAGCAGTGAAAGGGCTGGACTAACGAAAGGTTTTCAGACAGTACCTTGGCCTCAAAGACCTGCTGGACAAGGTCTGCTACTTCCAGTTTGGGGGATACCGCCTCCTTCAGGTCTTCTTGTTTGGCAGCCACACCCTTGGCACAGTCTGAGTAGTACTTCCAGAAATCCTGCCATGGGGGAACATAAGAATTGAAAGAAAAAAAAATTGAAATTGAATATATATTGCAACTGAAAAAAAAAATAATTGAAATTGAAATATAACAGATACGCTCAAAATGTGTGAAATTTATAACTTGAATATGATAAAAGCTCTCTATATTCTGTTTTTTTGTCCTTTTGTACGGGTCTTTATGAAGAAACAGTTACTGCTGAAATACAACAGTTACTATGAGTGACTGATTTGAATGTCACAACCTCCTCATGCTTTCTCTAGTTCTTCTCTCCTATCTAAAAAACATATCTCCCTCTGATCAATGGCAATATTATTCCACAAAGTCAAAATTCCTGGCAATATATAAACTGCACCAGTACACTTTGATGCATAGCACAAACATGCAATTTCCTTTGAAATTATACATAGTGGCAAATCATTTCTATCAAGACATTTATTTAATGACTCCTGCAGAAGCATCCACATGAATGTTGTTTTTATTTTTGTACAATTGCTTTAGCAAGTATTTATGATAATCTCACCCTCTGCATTAATCAAACTCGTACTTATCTTGTCAAACACGGTTTCTATGGAATATAAACTTATACATCGTACCTACAGCTGTATGTACATGTACACTGTGGTTTGTTGGTTTATCACCTGATTACTTTGCCATATACATGTACATCATGTTACTGTTGTTAACACTTTAAATACAGAAAAACACCTGCATTCAAACAAATAAACAATATCATTTTCCTGTCCTCTATGTGCTGCTCAAAATGTCTGTCACAGATGTGTGTGTTTTATTAACTAAACTACATTGTAAAAGTCAAGGCAATACACCAACACTTCATGCTACAGTGTATCCAGCAGTGTCAAGGTGATTAACCCGTTGTATGCTTTGAGTGTTAATTGGCACAGAAAACCCTATAGCAGCTGTACACACTGTCCAAAGTCCCTAGCATAGAAAGGGTTAATAGATGGGGAAGCTCCTGACCTTCCTCTCGGCCACACATCTGTGGAGGTCGTCACTCGTTGCCGCCACGGTCTGCTCCACCTCGGTGAGCTGCCTGTCGATGGTCGTCAGGTCCTGGCGGACTCGCTGCCTCTCCTTGGGGCACAGGTCATCGCACAGCGTCTCTTGCTGGCTGACCCTCCGGAAGGCTGCCCTCTTTCCAGCAAGCTCCACGCTCAGCTCCTGGCAAGGGCAAAAAGACCAACATCAACTACATTCTAACCAACTAACTAACTAACTAACTAACTAACTAACTAACTAACTAACTAACTAACTAACTAACTAACTAACTAATTAACATACTTATTAACTTACTAACTAACTAACTTACTAACAAACTAACAAACTAACTAACTAAATAAATAAATAAATAAATTAAAGGTCTACAGCTGTATCTTGATCACCATTTATTAGCTCTGGTGTAATGGAGGCAGACAAGATATAATTTCACAGGGATTAGTCAAGCACCAGTCAGCAATTAGATTAACATTATCAAATGCTTGTTGTAATGCTCTCTTATGGGCAGAACATTCTGGGATGTTCTCCAATGGGGGAACATTTTTGTTGCAACATATGGCACATTTATAGTATGATACCACATGAAAAAATGATGATACAGAAATTGGTTCAACTGATTCGATACAAAAATCAGCAACTGATAATTCATGATGAATTGGAAAATATAAGATTTATGCAGGTAATATTATAAATGAATTTGGTAAAGTTTCAGTCAATACTAAATTCCACAGCAAATTAAAAAGTGCAAAGTTATCCTCTTTTTCTTCTTTTCTTCATTCTGTCAGAATTGAAGCTGACCTGTGTTCTCTCGAGTAGCTTCTGGACATCCTCTGTGTACGGGCTGATGATCTCCGGCTTGCTGGCGTTGGCACGGCAACCATCCAGCCACAGCTTGAACTGGTGTGCCTTCTCGAGGAGAGCGTTGTAGTCCGATTCCAGCCTCTCCAGCACCTCCAGATTGTGGTTCAGGCGGTCCTCGTTCAGCCGCCACTCCTCCCGGATGGCACTGGTCACGTGACAAAGGGCAACCAATGGGCATTCAGCAACTGAGTCTTTGGAATATTACATCAGCTGGGGCGGAGTCATTCTGACTCAAACAACAAAAGTTCTTGCTTCCAATAAAACCTGATGCCATTCACTCACCACTACCAATCAACTGCGACCCGTCAAGCCCTACATAGACTTCTTAATGGGGCACCACTTATTAATTGATGGATGCTTTTGATTGAATAAAATTAACACTTAAATCATCCCTTTTTGCACACAAGTGAGATGAATTTGCTGACCGTATCTAAAATGGCCCCTGATGAAGCCATACTGCTATATTTATCGAAGAGTAAAGTCTTTCTCTTGCAGCAAAGCAGTAGTCTTAGTTTCTACTTAATGCAATATAATGAAAAGCAAATTAATCCTGGACAGTGTCCATTTGTGTTAGAATGAATACCTCCTTGAACTGATCACTTACAATAGGAAGAAAACTTGCCATCTTGAATATTTGATTTTGTTACTGTAAAAGTGGTTTCTTTCGCGTACAGAAACTTTCGCGGTTTCCATCGGTGCCGACTTTTTCGCGCGTATTTAAATTCGCGGTCGGTAATGATAGCATTGTAACAAGCGACGAGTTCAAAACATTTTCGCGTGATGTTAAATTCGCGGTTCAACATCAAAGCCCGAAAAGCGCGAAAATAAAATCACCGCGAAAGAAACCACTTTTACAGTATTCAAATAATCATGGAGAGTCGGAGTGGTGTATATGTCACTAAAGCTTGTCAAATTCCATCTTCACTGTCTTAAGTTCATATCGAATTGTTATACACTGCCCCAATTTCACATTCGAATATCAAAACACACAAAATGAAGGAATGGCTAAATGAATGTTTTTGAAGTAGACACATCAGTCTGTAAAGGGGACTTGTTTCACACAAAACGTGCCTTGTAGGACATTAACCCATTGAGGACAAGCTGATTTTGCTATAACACACATATCCCATAGACACCAGTGAGTATACTCGCAAAGCAACCTTGTGACTAGTCTTCAGTGGGGTAAAGAAAGAGACATTGACTCACTCCAGGTGTTCTCTGAGGGATGCTTCATCAGCAGAGCTCGCCAGTTTGCCCACCTCCCTCGCCGCCTGCTCCGCATCGTTGACATGTCTTCTCCTTTCCTCTGCCGAGAGTCTCTGTCATATGGTAACGGAACATGGATACATGAAAATAAAGCGGGTTAATGAACAAATACAAAGAAAGGGAAGCATGATACAACATACAATAAAAAACAAAGGATAAATAATATCAATACAATGATAAATGCGCAATTATGAAAATGCCAAAATACCATCTCCATGTGGTGGAAACCCTCATCAGAGCTTTTTGGATTTTTTTTTTTTTTTTTGGGGGGGGGGGGTGGGTAAAATTGAAGTTAAGTAAACGCTCCATTCACAAAGGGAAGATAAAAAAATCAATCAAAAAGCAAGATCCAGCTCTGTAAAGCAATGAGTGCCTGCAAGACCTGAAACACACTGTGGCAAAGACATAATCACCATACAGAAATAAGCACCAATCAAGAGTAGTGAAGTCCTTTCATGTAAGCCCTCACTCATTCCTATCATTTTTTTTTTCATGACTAATGTGGAAATTCATGCGTATGGCATCCACACTTTGGACTTATATAGGTTTTTTTTTCCTTCCTCTTTCTCACTTTAAACTTGGTTTGGGCACTCAATGTATCCAGAAGTCGCAACATGAGACAATGCACTACGTGTACATTGTTTTGTTTTGTTTTCAAATAAGAGAAAGAATCCATTAATTGTAATCACATATTGAATGGTGTGACATATCTGAAAACATACTCTGCTTTTGATCCACAGGATGGGAGGGGGTGTTTCATAGAGCTGTTCTTAAAGTTACAAACAACTTAAGAACAACTGGTGATCAGTTCTTGTGCTGAATTATGGAAATTCTGGTAAGTACAGCACATCAGAACTGATCACCAGTTGTTCTTATTAAGTCGATCATAACTTTAAGAACAGATTTATGAACCCCCAGCCTCCTTGGGTCTACACCTCACATAAGAATAACCTTAAGAAGTTCTTACTGCTTGGCCATTAACTACTACTATCTCTTCATTTATATCTTGCGAACTTGTGCATTACTGAAAAGCTCTGACATGTGTCTCTGCCAGAACGTAACAGCTAAACTTGTCAACAATTAATTTGTAAAGCCACAACTGAGAAAAAGGATGATACAGTCATTCAGTCATGTCTGACTGAGCCCATGCATGCAGCTTCCTTAAAAGTGGCTAAAGTGTTTAGATCTCTTCTATGAATGGGGATGAGGTTGCTGCATCAACTCAAATCAGGCAGAAAATGGTTATCTATTTGCAGGGAGGATTAAGAAAGCAGCATGGAAGCCCTAATCCACTTTACACCATGTAATGCCAGTAATCTCCTTAATCACACCAGTTAAATGCAAAGGGGGCTTGGGTCTTTTGTCAACATATTGGCATATAAAATGCAGCATCATTCTCTCAAGAAAAATTTCAAGCAAGAAGAATCTGTGACAAAATGACTTCATCTTCAACTAAAAAAATCTAGTGGCAAGAAAAAGAGAATACACACATCTCCCTGTCTTACACCAAACTTTTGTAACTGTGCTGAGTGTTACCACTAGTCTCAAAAAGCAGGCATTCATGCAGTCATTCAGCAGACACGATGAAAACATAAATAGAAGTAACAAAAAGAAAACTGCAGAAAATGTGTCTTTGCAGTAGATCAACTGCACTGAGCTTGTGGGATTGACTCATCTAGTGTATAAATACAAAGGTAAACAATTGTGACAATATTCAAAAACACTTACCCACACATATACAAACACATACACACATAAACATACATGTACTAGTGTACAGGGGGAAAGCGAGTATATCTTGTAATCAGATAAGACTTAAGTGGAGGATAAGAGTGGACAGACTGGAGGGACATTCTCCATATGATTTAAAAGTGAAGACATAAGTTGTATCATCATTTATGAGGCACATGTGAGACCAATGAGTGCATTCAATGGGCAAAACCACACTGTACGAACCCTCTGCTTAACATCACTCTTTGACAATATCCAACCCCTGGAGTGGGGGGCCCCAGCCCCTGGGACACCGGACAAACTGATGCTGCGCTGGTAGCGGTGGGAACGCCTTTTCAGCTGATCTGGGATGGATTCCTGGGGACTTGGCAACCTTTCCTGACCACCAGCAGCACTGGCAACATTAAAATCCACTTGGAGGGCTGCGGGAGGTGTGAGGGGCACAAACTCGCCCCTCATACTGGACTGCTCCGTCCCCATGCTGCTAACTTTACTGGCCCGACGGCTGCGGCTGCTACAACACCACCCGGGCATCTGGTCCCCAGACAACAATAAACACTCCCCGCCTCCAGAAGCAGAAAAATGGGGGGAAAAGTCAACAAAGGGGTATTCACTCGATTTAGTGCCCCCTCCCCTTCCCTTTGTATTAGGGCTGGAAGCGTACAGAAACTCCACTTTCACCGAGTCATTGTGTAAGTACACTTTGTGTCGGGAACTCCAGTAACATGCAAATGAGCGGAGGTAAATATATGAGATCCCTTCCCGAAACGAGATGCCACCTCTTGTTGATGCCATCTCTGCTCACTGAGGGAAGGCAGGGGTGCAAACAATACCCCTCTCCCTGCTCCCTAGGACAAGCATGGGGAGTAAAGAGGGCAGGATATCGATTGGCAGACTGGTTGAATGCCAGGTTATTGATCCTCAAGGTCCTTTGTGTTGTCACAAGTGTTTTCACCTGAGCAAGACAAGTTCCCTTTGAGGCAAAGCAAGCAGCATTCCTAAGTAGCTTCATAATTACCCAATTCACTGCAATTTGTCTGATTTCCTGTAGGCTACATGCACCTTATTTTTTCTTTTTGCTCTTCTGCTCTATACCGATTTTTAAAGCCTAAATAAAGCACTTCAATGAATTAAAAGATGACGAGTGAGTGTAGTAACTCTTTTCATTGATGTTGAATTTTGGCAAGGTATATCAAATGCAAGGGAGATTCAATTTGAGATAATATGCAGGTTGGCTCTTCTTGAGATGGCTTATTTTGATATTGAACATTCTTACTTCTACATGTGGGGATATCAGACTGAAGCATGATTTGTTCTTCCAGCCATACTTGAAAGAACAAACAGAAAACAAAGAGAAAATGCAACTCAGAGCTTGATTGAACTAAATTCAGCGGTGTTTCAACTGGTGACAAGTTTCCGAAATATTAAGAATTCACAGAATGAATTCACAGAATGAAATCAAGTCTTTTGGGGAGCTTAATATTAGCTTAAAGGGACTGTACAGTTCTGGTTGAGGTGGGGATTCATGTTTTGAACATTCCTAAGTGAGAATATGAGAAACCTCTTATGAAATATGGAAGAGCATGTAATTTTAAGAAGGATTCAACGTTTATTTTGTGAAAATTGGTTTTCAAATGGCTGAGATATCCAGAAAAGTGATAATAATAAAAGGCGACAGGCCACGCTTTTTATTAGAATCTCTTTGTTTCACCTTGTTTTTGGATATGTCGGCCATTTCAAAACCGATTTTCTTCAAATAAACTTTTTATATCCCTTAGAATTGCATGCTCTTTGACATCTCATAGAGTGGTTTCTGAATATCTCGCAAAACATTAAAGGCTACAGCCTCACCTCAACCAGAACTGTACACACCCTTTAAAGTGATGATTTCATATCTAATCCACCTGTTTAAATGCTCATCTTGTGGAATATTTCAAAGAACATAAACCAAAGAGCCAAGTATACCACCAGAACTATAAGAAACATCATATCATTACAAGAGTAGCTCACAGTGCTATACTGAATAAAGAGATCTTATAAAAACTATCACTCCATACGAAATGCCTGCACAACATCCAACTCTGATTGAACTACAACTCGCTGGAGTATCGACTAAATTCCAGTGGCACATTCCATGGCCTAATGTGCATTATCCCCAAGTCCTCCTTTGTCCAGTCCTTGGCAAAACAGCTCTATTGATTTCTCAGGCTAATCCACAAATGCCACATCTCCTTGTGCCAAGGAGAAAAAACCAGGAGGGATTGGTGTTCTGCAGAACACTGAGGGCGCTCTATCAAAAGTTTTCTTCTTTTTTGGGGGGATGATGGTGCTCACATTGTCCTATTGCAGGCACCATGAACAAGGAGATTTACCATATCACACAATTTCATCAGAAATACGATGGTCCCATTGCGAAGAAATGGTTGGACACATGAACAAGACAATTTAAATTGTTTTAAAAATTGTGAAAAAAAGGAGTTTGTGCCAGAGGGAGGGAAGAAAGTCAGGAAAAAACAGACACACACACAAAAAGAAAGACAGCAAAAAGAAAGAAAGAAAGAGACAGAGAAAAACCACACAGAATTTGTTTTCTGTTTCATTCAATCTTTAAGGCTACTGCTCCTTGACTTTCATCAAAATGTGATGCCAAAGTTCATAATATCTTTACATGTTTCTGCCTCTGGATTGTCACAATATTTCTCATAGCTTTTACTCAAATAAACTTTGCTTATATAGTCAAAGAAATCTGCTAATCCCAATTGTCTCAGCTGTAACTTCTTCATACTCAACGATTCAGTAAAAATTTAGTCCTGCTTTTTTTTTCTTCCTTAAACAGAGTGTTTGCAATTTGCTGGAAACACTTGCTGTTTTGTTATCATGAAGATAAATCAAACGGCTTCTCTTAGCTAGAACTCTATTTCTTGATATCAAACTATGCTGGGTCACTGAAAGGATGTTTTATCAATAGTCGAAAAATGTGAATATTTTTATGGTCCTTTTTTTTTATAAACCCTTTCCAGACATCCGTTCACACAATTGAGGGTATCGCCAATACGAAGGTGCCGTGTGCAGAGCAGCATTTTAGATGCATTATGGGATAGCTCATTGGACAAATGTGCCCCGGTTTGGGCTGCACATGCACTTACATCACGCTTTGTCTTTATAAAGAGGTATTTTTTGTTGAAGATTTCTTCGCTTTCCATCATGTGACCAGCACATTGAAGCCTTGCAGTAGTGAACTATTACTCTAGTGACTGCAAATCAGTAAAGCTTAGACACTTTCAACTCTTTTATGCTGAATTATAGCCAAGAAAAAAGGGCTAACATCGGAAAAGCAGACAAAGAACTCCATTGAATCGTATGGGAACTGCAACTCGCGTGAGACAACCGGAAGCGAACAAGGGACAGAGAAATCCCACAGTGCACCTGTGACAGAGCTCTTCAGCCTGCGCGGGAGTTTTTTATGTCATTGGCGATAGCGAAAATTACTAGATTGCACTTCAGATGACTCAAAGACAGGCAAATTATTGGCAACATGCAGCATTGTGATTTGATATAGTATAATGCTGATTGTGCACAGTGTTCCAGTTATATGCACATATCACAATTGTTCACATCATTACTGAAGTGCTTTTACAATCTTAAGTTTGAAGTAAATTCATTGATGCTCTATTACTATTGTTTTGTCTTGCTCTGCACCAGTATCATCACTTTTACTTTGAATGAATACATTCAGGTCACTTTTTCACACCCTCCTGCCTTCGTCCTTTCACTGAACAACGTGTCATCACTGTCTCCCTGTGGACAGGCATAAACTGTATCTACGACACTTTCACTCCACTATCTCTGCATCTCAATTGTGATACATACACTGTAATCTTCCACCTCTACTACCACCATCAAAGCACCAAACAAACAAACAACAACAACAAAAAACACACACAAACAAACAAATAGATAAACAAATCATCAAATGTACAATATATAGGACTACAGAAATTCTGTTGCACTATATCCCACACTGGATTATGAAAGAACAAGAAACCATTTTGCAGATATTCCACTCATTTCTATAAATGCACACACACACAAAAGAAAGGTTACATGTTCACATGGGACATTAGCGTCTCTTCAGAGATGCTCTATTTAGGAGCTGAATGCCTTCATTTGTAACATGTGTACAGGACACAGCACATTATCATCTCACAAAGTGTAAAGTGCTGCTAATAGAGAGAGCATTCTGATTTTGAATGGGAGGGAGAGTATTCAACCTTTGAATGGGAGGGAGAGTATTCAACCTTTGAATGGGAGAGAAAACAGCTACAAAATCTCTTGTTGTTTTTGCTGCAGCACTGCGGATGACGGAGACTCACCTCGAGCTGCTCAATCTTCTCCCGGCACGTGTGAACCCTGTCCTGCTCGACCTTCTCCACGACCTCTGTGATCTCTGCCATCTGATCCCTGACCTCTGACATGGCCGACTCCAAGGCTTCTGCGTTGGCCAGCTGCCTCTCGCGCTCCCCCTTCAGCTGGCTGGCGGCGTCCAGCAGGGCCTCGATGTCGGCGGTGAGGGACTGCAGCTCGGGGTCGCTCTCCTCGCATAGGTCTTCTCTCTGCCTCCTCAGGCTCCTGATGTCATCTCCGTGGCTACGAATGTCATCGATCATGGCCTGAGGGATGCAAAAATCACATGGTGTGGCAAAATCATGGAAACTTCCTCTCACACTCTCTTAAGGATGGAGCTTGCAACATATTAGAATATGAATTCTCATTCTGTTCTTAATGGTGGAGCTTAATTGCATCATTTGAATATGACTTGACATTTTAACTTTCTTAATGTGTCACTCGCTTGAGAGATGCTGAGAAACACAGTGTGTCATTATGGAAACTTCTTCTTATTCCGTCTCAGTGATGGAGCTTATACACTCTTGAATATGACTTGACCTTCGACCTTCTCAATGTGTCTAGCAACTGAATAGAAGTCGCATTTTCCTTCTTATTCTTTCACCTGAAGAATTACCATTTTCTTCCCCTGGGAACCAATTTAAAGGGGATGGCTAGTAACTGATCAGTGGGAATCCGTGGGAATGCTGGGGGATGATTGTTCCAATCCTTGTGGGAATCATTTAAGAGTACATTATATATCGATTGTTGTGTGAAAATTGTTTGCTTTAGAATGGTCTCATATTCAAGTAATGTGCAATTTAATGTTTCCAAGTTAGCATGCCTATACAGTGATGGCAATCGTTAACGATTAACTGCACATTACTCGAATACGAGACCATTCTGAAGCAAATAATTTTCACACAACAATAGATATATAATGTACCGGTACTCTTAGATAAAACCCATAAGGATTGGAAAAATTATCCCCCAGCATTCCCACTGATTCCCACTGATCAGTTGCTAGCCATCCCCTTTTAAGTTCAAAATTATTCAAATTCAAATTCACTTTTGGTTTTATCAAAATCTAATCATCAAATACCCAGTACCATATTAACCCTGATGTGAAAATGTGTCAGTATTAGAACATTAGTGTCACTAGAATTTTGAGTTGTTTTCGAGGTACATGTACATAGACAGACTAGAATATAACATTTGATTTTTAAAGATGTACACACTGTTCTAAATATCTTGGCCCTGCCTGCCGATGACCTCAAGCTTACCTGAGCAGTGTCCAGCAGCCTCTTGGCCTGACCGGACTGGACCATGGCTGGCTTCTCTTGTTCCTGGACCAATGCCTTCTGGGCCTGGTCCAGCCACTGTCGCAGGTCTCGCTTGGATTTTTCCACCTGGCTCCACTGACTTGCCAACTGCTCAGTTTCTCCTAGTTGATTCTCAGTCTACATGCGTTCAGAAAACAAAAATTGTGGTTTAGATCAAGACATGTACATTGCCTTTTCAGAGGTGTTACATAACAGATGACATCTTGACATGTCTTACAATTCCTCTAGATACTCTATCTTCTATAATAAATGTGTGCAGTGCTGAAGGAAATATAAATTGTCTTTAAGGGGGAACACATTACTCCCAAGGAACTGTCAAGTTTTATATTACAATGATAGATATGGCAATATTTGATATATTACACAGTCTACATAACATTTCATCCCAGCCCAGCTAACAGCCAGTCTAACTCTGGACTTGTAATAGCTGATGTGACATCACTGCAGGCAATGTAACAATTTGATCCTAGCTGTATTTAGTCAAATGATTGCATCATATGACTAATCACCGACCAGCATTTATGTAAAACATTTAATGTATGTGTATATTTATATAAAAATATACTTTCACTTTCTACATTAAAACATTGCGTTCATCCAACAAGTTTCTTGTTGAACTTTCTGGCTATATGTGTTAATGCTTGCTCTTTAACATTTGCATACGTGATATTATATCACGCTGCTTACCAGTATTCAACAAGTTAATTGTTAGACCCTACAACTTCCAATCCATGTGCTGCTTTCCTTATAATATCTACATTTGTGAACACAAGATATTTGTCTGTAGTTGAATATTTTTCCCTCTTGTCATTCTATAGGTTTACATGTAGCCTTCAATTTTCATGTATCTGGCTGACCTGATCTATGAGCTGATCCAGCTGGTCGTTGACCTTGGTTGCTAGGGCAGCTGTGGAGGAGTCGCCGGGTCTCTCATCCACTCTCTCCTCGGCGGCTTGCACCAACTGGCGATGCATGCGGGCGGTGTCCAGAGTGGTCTGAATTGTCATGATTGAAGACATGTATGGTGTTACCTTCCCTGGCTACTTACAGGATAATGAGGATCTTTTACTTTCTTTCCCAGTATGCCCTAAACATTTTACCTTTACCAGGAAACCTCAGTATGATGCGTGTCACAACAAAATAATATCTTGAAAGTACTTCAACAGTACAGTTTATTGATCTGCCATATTGTGTTCTGATGGTATGTTATATCACTGGGATTTACGGCATGTACCTGTCTTAGTTTTATGACAGCCCCAGTGTGCCAATTAAACATTGCCTATGGTGAAAGTGTTGTTACTGAGAAAACTTGCATTTGTTCATTTGAAAACACTTGGTATTTGCATGCTCTTTTCAACTTATATAAATGAGCTTTTGTAACTTCAAAGCAGTGTATACATCAGTACCAAAATGGAAGCCTTGCAGTTCATTTCAATGGTTAAGAAATAATTGAATATATTTGCAGATTTTTGTAAAGAACTGTTTTTTCTCTATTCCAAAAGGTACATGATTTGATATATAAAGCATTTCTGATGAAGGAAAATGTCCAATAAATAAGACAAGTTGTGATACACATCAATGCATTAATATATATTTTTTTTCACATGATAAAAGAAATATCACGAAAAACTGGTGAGACAGATTTGGTAACTTTCACACTCTTGAAGACGCGATTCTGCAAAGACCCATTTTCAAGGGACCATGTTTTAGTGCATCAAACAAAAACACTCAATTTGCATCAAGGCAGAAAACCCCATGCGTGATGTTATATTAATCAAGAAAACTTATGCAGGTGACAGTGCTAATGATAAAAACAGTGATGAATTCTTGCATATTGAGGAGTAAGGTGCTAAAATTGCACTGGTAGAAGAAGAAGAAGAAGACAGTCAAGGAAGCGGCGGCAGACGATATTTCGGATTGTTTTGAATGAAATTGCTCTGCCACCATTCCCACCTTTAGCGCCTCAACCTGTCTCTCGGCATCCTCCAGGCTCCGCGTCTTGACCTCCGACCCCGGCATGACGGGCACCGCATCCCACGCCTGCAATAGCCAATCGTGACAGTGCTCGAGAGCGTCGCGGTATTTCTGCCGCTGCTGGACGGCGGACTGCAGCCGCGCCTGGATCTTCCTTGCGGTCTGATCCAGGGCGTCCAGTCCCTCCCGCAACTGGGTTAGTTGCCCCTTCACCCTTTGCTGTAAATCCGGGCTGTTAGTACTGGCGGCATCGGCGATTAGGGCTTCACCTTTGCACTCGGCAGTGTCAATCTTTGCTGTGCATTCTGTCAGTTCACGCATTAGGCTCTGAATATATACATATTTTTGTTTTTTCCCCCAGATTAGTCAAGCCAAGCGTGGAAGCGGATACGGTTGTGAAAAGGTTGGGGAGAGAGGTGGAATCACAGCACGAATGTTAGCAAGCACAAATTGAACACTTGTAGTACAACGGCTGTTAGATATTGTGCAATGGATGTTGTGGATTGATATATATGAGACTATGGATTAAGATGTAAGTAGTGAATGTAACAATATGAATACCACAACAAACACACACACACACACAAAATGACATCTCAAACTTTTCTTCCTTGCTATTCCAGTTTACAATCAATAAGGCAAAAGAATCATGGTACACTTTTAGGAAAATGCAACAATGCTATGGTTACAGCAATTCTGTTTAAAGGAGTGCAAAATGTTTGCAGTGGCTTACTGCATAATGTTTATTCTGATATTTTTTTCATACCAAACACTTACATTTTGGCTACGATATTAGTATTACAAATGTATATTGACAACACTTTAAAGAAACTAAATGCATGAAAATGTGGTATTGGCAAGTTAACTAGGACTTTCAAGTTCTTGAATCACAATTTCATTTAAAGCATTTAAGGCTTTTCTTAACAAAACAGTGTATCTGAATCCATAACTTGTCTGATCAGGCCTCCATCATTAAAAAAATAGCTATATTGCCACACATTTTATCATAGTGCATGCATTCTTTATTTTGTGTTATTTTGCAATACGATAATGGGTAAGTTTTGATAGAGGGTGAGGGTGTAACGATTTCACAGCATGGTATGTGGAATTATTGCATTATCAGTTATCACACTTGAAACAATAACACACTCTCAAATCTTCAAGAACTATTCCACTGCCCTCTACATTAAGATGGCGCATTTCTAAACACACATGTGATAAGTGATGTCAAGCATGTTACAAGTTTTTACCCGTCACCAATCTAATAAATGCTCCAGTATGGTGCTGGAGAAATAGTGCATTTTCAAAGAATGTGTCTACAGTTTGTATAGACAGTTTGTGCTAAAAGCACACACTCAGAGATGTTGCAGAGTACAAGGCAAAAGCTACTTATATCAATATGGGTATGTGGAGCGACATGTAGATAACAAGTTGAATATTTCAGGTGTGAGTTTCTTCACTTTGTCTCACTCTACAAATTAAACTTGTTAAGATTGCAACTGCTGATCTGTAGATCAATATCTTTCTTTAACATTCTTAAAAATAAAAAAAATATCTTTCTTTCAAGTTGAATGGTCTTTCTAAATTGTCGACAAAAGTGCTAAGGGGGATAAAATATTATATGATTCTGATTTCTAACAGATTTTCATCTACATTTCAAGTTCACATTTGGAGTAATATACTCTAACTAACAAAGTGAGAAATTAAAGAGAAGCTTTTTCATACTTGAGGTGGGGTTTTTTCATCAAAAAGATAAAAACTTGTGTGGCTTGATTTTCTCTTTTTCTCTCTTTCTTTCTCTCTCTCATTGAATGATAAACATGGGATTTGGTGGTTAATATGCTTAAATACTCATGAAAGCATTAATCTAAGCAATTGATATCTGACAATTTTCATCACATCTGTGTTGAAAGTAACATATATGCTTTGATCTTATAGAAAACATACAATTTCATTTTATACAGAAAGAAGTACATACATCAAGCACCATCAAAACAATGTCATTCATTTAAATAAGTTTGTCATGACCATTGCAATATAAAAAATTGGCTTAATACGAATTTGAGGAATTCATCCCAACATTTCTTTTAAAGTTCCAACAAAATAATTTTCACTGCCACGACACAAAGTCAATATTAGTGCAATAACATAAAAAAAAAAATTCAAGGTTGCCAGACTCATATTTTTGGATAAGCAACATGAACTTTCACAGTCAATCAATGAACGTGAAGCAAACAAAATGGTAGTACCAATCCATTTGCCACAACCACATTTTCCTTTTATTTGAAAAAAAAAATCAATTAAAAAGACAATCAAGCTTTCTCATATGTTACACATTAGCATCTTTACATTCCCCTTTTTTTGGCTGTATAAAGACAGAATTTTCTGTACAAACACTGCACTGTTGAAATTTAATTTGCTTTTACAGGCACACACTTTGCTTTATATCAATTTTTTTTAAGTATGATGAGCAATAGAATTTATTGTGATCCAAAACTTTCAGTATTAACAAAAGTTGAAAAATATAGGCTCTGATCAGTAAAAACAACCAAAAAAAGTGTTTTCTGAATTCACATTCACTTCAAACTTCCTGAAATGCTTATGTAAGTGAAGAAATTAATGCAATAAAGGAACCATGGTATACAAAAAAAAAATGCAGCACAAACAAAAAGAATTTTATTTTTTTTCTCCCCCACCACCCCCCCCCAAAAAAAATATTACCCAGTTGCATGAAAAAAGAAAACAGTATGAAAATGCTTGAATGGGGTAAGATCTTGAGTTTGACATATCTTAATCTCCATCATAATTTTACACAAGTAAAATGTGCATTTAAGTGCTTTCTGTTATGCCAATAATCACTTCCAATTAATTCATATGCTCGTTAGACTGCCAAAACTTAATTTTCACAGTACTTTGATCAACAGTTTTGTTATTGTTTTTAATCAGTTTCTGATAGCATATGATTTTGCATATTCACCCCAAAGTTGTGACATAATCTGTGCTTAGGCCTATGTGCTGCATTTTCCTGGCAAAGAGCTTGTAGCAGATATCCCTGCTACCATCAGGATTAAGTCTATTATGTTACAATCCTTTGGGGTTTTAAAAAAAAATCTATTAGTAATCCTTTGCAACAACAACAACAACATCAGCAGCAAAAAACAAAAATTAAAAAACAAAAAACATTACAGACACTGTATGTGGCTTACCTGCTGGCGGGTGAGCTGTTCTTGTCCCTCCTCTGGTACGATGGTCTCCTCCTCCACCGCGCCCTGGGAGGCCACCTGCTGCGAGACGTGCAACAGCGCTCTCTCTGCCTGGCGCAGGGCGTCCTCGTACTCTTGGTGCTTGCTCACGTTGGCTGCCAGCTCGCTGCAGCTTGCCTGCGGAAGGATCGGACAGAATAGATGAGATAGAATGAGATGAGAATACATGTAGATGAGACAGAATAGATGAGATGAGATAAGAATAGATGAGGCAGAATGAGATGAAAATAGATGAGATGGAATAGCTAGAGTCAGAGTTTAGGCACATCATGAAATGCAGCACATTCTGGTCTAAGTAGCCATCATGGCAAAGCTCTGAGAAAGAGCATAAAACATTTTTATTGCTACTACTTACAAAGAACAGAATAGAGGGCAGAATAATTCTGGGAAGTTTTAATTTTGCATGTCTCACATTCTCGCTTGTCTACTTGAGCAGTTATATATTGAATAACATGTCTTTTTAGTCTGTCATTAAAGTTACCATTACTGTATTTCTTGTATAACAGAACTGACAAGGATGAGGGTCTAAAAAACAACATAAAATGTATAGGCCTATTGCATTAGAATATCTCAAACTTTCCTATAAAACGCTAATGAGAGATCTATTGAGCTATTGAGAGACCTAACAAACTGTGATGACTAGTATAGATATACCATCTGATCGGAACTGGATGGTTAAAGATGAATGAAGATATACACAGACACTCAATAAAAAGTGAAGCTCATCACACTAGATTTCCATGGCAACAAACCTGGATCTTCCGGAGGAGGTCTTGGTACTGCTGGTTCTGTCTCTGGACATGGCCCGTGACGTTTGTCGGCTCCGTGCCACATTCCAGGAGGGGCGCGGCTTTGCCCCCCACATCTTCCAGGTTGGTTCCATGGGAGATGATTTCCCTCTCCAAGGCCTGAAGGAAAGAGTGATGGCAAAGTTACAACGGTACAGAAATTGACTGACATCAATTCGCTATTCATCTTATCTTGATTCAAATACCATTAATTCTTTGCATTACAGACTGGTAAAAACTGATCCCACTTTGGAACAGCTATGCCTAATCTGCTAGACTTGGATATCCATGTACTGTACACTTTAAAAGAAAAGAAAAGAAAACGCCACACAAACATCCACAAGGGTATGTTCATATCTAAGTAAGACAAGATTCTGGGAAGTGATGTAAAACTGGATGAACTTGTTATTTCAATGCAGACAGAAATTAGAAACTGATTTACAAATTTACAGATGACTCTTAAATATCACCTGATACATAATAATAACCAAGGCTATGCAGTAGCGGAATGGACTAAATTCATCATCATCCCTACCTTCTTCTTCTCCAGCTGTGCTATCTTCTCGCTGAGCTCTGCTGGTTGGGCCGTATCCATGGCAACCCTCCGGCTGGCATCATCCAGCCACTGGTTGAAGCCCGCTGCTGCCTCCTCGTACTTTCTCCACTGGGAGAGCTTTTCCTCCAGCCCCTGGTTGCTAGCCTTCAGACCAGACTGCAGGGAGTCTTGAGACCGTACAAGGTCGTCCAGTTGGCCTCTAATGACCTCTTGACCTGGAGGGGCAGTCTGACCTGCGACCTTGTCCCATTGTTCTTCAGCCTCTTTCACCAGGGAGGATGCTTCAGCCATTGAGTCCAGTATGGGCTGAGTAGGGAGAGAGTTTTGAAAAGAATTTAGGATATTGATCACAGTTAGTTACAAACACTACACTATTTTTCCTCTACATGGCTAAAATTTCAGTGTATGAACTCATACCGATAAGTATACGTATGATGAAGTCACAAAAATGAAGGTGATCATTCAGACTGAATTGATGATCAGAGAGAGAAATAATATTGATATGCACAACACAAATTCATTTTCCAAATTGAAAAATGAATGAGATCATGCTAATCTTTGCAAGTTCAAATTATTACAGTGTAATACGGTTACACCTATCTTAACATTAAGAAGCATACACTTAATTAAGATGTTACAAATTTCTATATATTAGTTTCATTCATATCAAATAGACTTAAATTGGAACAGGAAGATATTTAGGCAAAAGTTTCAACCAATGGGTGTGCCAAATGGTACAATGAATGTAAATGGAAGAATAAAATGTTGATGCATACCTTCAGTGTTGCTAGTCTTTCCACCACAGCCTCTTTGCTGCCACTGGTGTCTTGCACACCCTGTGCTGCTATTGCATTGGTTTGAAGGAGAGCGGTTGCTTTGGCCATAGTGTAGTCTAGCTGCTCATGATCAGTCACATCCCTTTCTGATTTATTCACAATATCCTGCAAAGTGAGATAGAGAGAGTTGATATAATTGCCCAAACAGCATTTACATGGCAAGCCAACAGCACACTAAATTGCACAGGGTGAGGATAATGAATAATTCATGTGAGAAAACATACTGTATCACAATCCCTGATATCTAAAGTCATCTACATAAAAAACGACTCCAAAGTAAAAGTCTAACCAACAGATCATATAGATGAATCAGGCTAAAGTATGAGCTTCATCAACTCATTTTTTTTTTTTTTTTTTTTGCTACCTACTGTACCCTTCCTGCAGTATGCAAGCTTTCCAAACTTCCAGAAAAGTTCTGCCAAATACGGGTTGTGAACATCTCATGATAAAGCTCACTTTGAAGATTACCTCTGAATCATATTTCATATGATTCCATGAAAACTTGCTTATTCACTTAGTTTTTTAGGGGGGATAACCACATCTTGTTTAACTTGGATTTAAACTGATTCTAAGTTAGGCAAAATCACTGCATGAACACTACCTAAACTAAGATTTAGAATGAGCACATTCCCTTTTAATGACCCCAGTACACTTCCTTACATGATGGCTGGTTCCTTCAAGGCAACTTTCTATAGATGCAATTTTTCATCCAAGATGTAGGGTATGTGACTACTCACCTGAGAATGAATCTTCAGTGCCTCGTAGCGAGAGTTGACTTGGGACAGCTGCGAGTTGAGGATAAAAGATGGCTGGTTCTTCCTCAAGACGGGCTGGGCAGCCTGCATCAAATCCTCCAGCTGACCCCGTCGACCCTTGACCTCACTCAAGAAAGCCTACAGGTGACAGAGACATCATAAAGAATTCGCATTTCCTACACCCACAAACTTTCAGTGGTGTTATATAGTCAGAGAGATGTGAGGGGGCACTGTTGTATAGTGGATAAGACTCTTGGCTTTCACTCTGAGATCCCTTGCTTGAATCCCATCAAGTGCCTGCAACCTTGGATGAGACAATTTTACCCACCACGTTCCTCTTGACCCAGGTGTATAAATGGGTATTTAGCAACGCTGGGGTAGTAACAATGGCAGCGACCACTGGTAAAGCAGTGGAAATACTGAAGAGGATACTCTGGATAAGAAGATGCAGTCGTGTTTGTCATTGTTATTGTTGTACTTATTGTTGTTGTTGCTGTCATTATTATTATTACTATTATTATCATTAAAATCATACAGTCATTGTTACTATTATTATCATTATTAATCATCATCATTTTTACTGTGACACATTTTATCAGATGAGCCATTATGTGAAAAAGTTCAAGGCATACCTTAACTTCTCACTATTCTGCCTAACTGCAGTTTGCACTAAACTTTGGATTAAGGTATCCATAACCCATTGAGGACAAACTGATTTTGCTATAATACACATTTTCCATACACAGCTGTACACTCATGGCTAGTCTCAAATGGGTGAATAACTGATGCAACCTTGAGACATAATTCTATGGAAATTAAGAGAAGGCTTTATACACATACAACAGCTGAGAGATATAAGCAATCAATCAAACTTCATGCAACGTTCACTACATATTAAAGACAGATTGAATATGTTTCAACATAGACATAATTAACCCTTTTTGTGCCAGGGACTTTGGACAAGGTATAGAATGCTATGGCATTTTCTGCCAATAATAACTTGAAGCACAACCAGGGTTAATTCAAATGTTGGTAGTCAAAAAGTCATCTCTTTACCCTGTCTCTCTCCAGCTGATCTTTCTTCTCCTCCAGGAATGACATCACCTCCCGGTCCTCCTGCATCCTCCTCTCAGCATCATCCAACCAGGAGCAGAACTCCTCCTGGTGCTTGGTGAGCTCCTGCCACTCTCTGGTTGTCTCCTTCAGGAGGCTCTCGGCACCTTTCACATCTGAACAGGATTATAGAGTTCAAAGGTCAAGAAGTCAAATTTAGCTAGGGGGCAGGTTTTATCTAGTGCAAATTTGTTATCTGAAACATCAATGCACTTCAGAGGACTGGCTGACAAATGAAAAAAAGAAAGTCAACTACTTGTGATTACATTCATGAAAGGATAAACTCAATGACTGAGCAACAAAGTTATGAAACTTGCAAGCTCTCAGTATGATTAATATGTTATTTCATCATTCATATTTATTCAGAATATCCAGAATCCACAGAGATAGCTTGGGAGCATAAATGTGTGCATCATATACAATTGTATGAATGTGACATATGAGAAAGAATATTCATCTGCAAAGTACATAAACTGCATAAAGGTGCAACATATGAAGAACTGCATTAAAACAGGTGTAGGTGTAGATAGAAGGGTTAGACTTTGTAATCTAAAGACACAGAAGATAATTTTAAAAAGATGTTATATTACATATATTTCACAGAAAAATCAGGTTCACCATTAATTTGGTCTTCAACCTCTGGTGATGTAAAAGTACATTTCTCAGTGACATTCTTAGTGCAAGTACATTTTATCACATTGTGAAGTGCAAATAGCTTTATAGGCACAGAAGGCACATGAAGAATTGAGGGAGTCAATATTAGAAATATGATAACCAGTGAATGGGAATATATACCACATAATGTGATAATGTTCTCACCTGTGTTTAGGTTCTTCCAGTCCTGATGCGGCTTCTCGAGGTTGGCGTCAATTACATTACAGCCTTGCTCCGAAGTCTCCGGACCAATCAGCTGCCTGAGATTCATCACGTGACCCAACCGGCCCTCCCCCTTGGGCAGGGTGCCGGCCAGGGCCTGGATGCCGGTCAGTCTGGTCTCCACTGCTTCCCTCTCACCCTCCGGTGTGTACAGAGGGGATAGTGACTGAGTCCCGTCCTTCAGCCAGTCCTGTAGGGTGGCCACGTTGCCATCAAAGTCCCTGTGGTTGGCAGCTCTGGTCTCAGCTAGAGTGACATTTTCCTGTTTTGGGCACAAGAAACATGGGAACACTTCGATGTGATATTTATTACATGCCCAGAAGTGAGTCCTATCAATTGAAAGAGAGTTTTCTGTTTATCTACTCCCCTAAGAGTCAAACACACCATTAACTCTTCGAGTGCCATGTTCACATGTCAACCATAACTAACGGCTTCTTAGATGCTGAAAAGAGATATACATGTATGTAGGCATTCATTGCTTGACAATGTAGGCTACATTATCACACCTTAGGCCTATACTTCAAATTATGTACAGGTGCATGTGCATTACAATGGCAGCCATATCTATACCATCTTGTAGCATTTGGGTAATACTCGACGCACCTGGTGGATATTGCATATGATTACTTTTATTTCTTTGTTTGCATTGAACAGACATTGCTTCAGAACAATAATTGATGAATACAGAACATTGGGTGGCCTGCTTTGTTTGTTTAGGCACAAAAATGAACTACTCTGGTCCCACAAGACAGTGAGAGAACAGTGAGTGTTTACATATTTGCAAAGAATATGGGCAAATTTGGTGGAAGAGTTTAGCATCAATTTACGTAAAAATCATCTGTGAAACCATGTAAGATGTACCAATTGCATCTTCAAACAATGCAACTTAGAGGGTGATTGGACACTTTCTCGAAGTACCATTTGGTTTCTCAAACCTATTGCAGCAAACATAATTCTCATGCCAAACTAATACCTGGCACATCTGCCGAAGGTGCTCATATCTCTCCTTTAGCTGCTGGACTTGGTCAGTGATGTAAGGCTGCTCTGTCTGATCGTGGAGGGATACCAGTCTCTTCTTCAGACTATCTACTTCTGGTTTGTGCTCTTCAACTTGTGACTGAGTGGTCTGTAGGTAAATGCAGGTAAAAGAAATGAAAAACACAACAATGATCTAGGAACCCAGATGAGAACAAATAGGATATGAAACAACAAGAAACATAATAGCTAGAACTTCTTCAGTATAAAGCTGTTAAAGTCAGATACTACAACATAACTTGATTTCTGAAGTACCGGAGCTTCATCAGTGCTACAAAGCCCATGGTCCTGTAATAAGGATATAGATAAAAAAAATGACAATGTTTTTGTTTATATCAAAAGGCAAAGCATATGGGGGGGGGGGTCTGAATTCTGAACAGCTGGATAACATCCTGGTCATACCACTCTAATCTGAATCAACAGATGTCAACTTATATTTGATAAAACATAGAAAGCTTAATCTCGATTTATAAGAATTCTGATATCAGGTCATCTGTATTTGACACACTTGTGATTGTTACTGATCTGCATCCTCAATTTGTATCAAAATCAAATCTAATCAATTCTAATCAATTCTGATTGTATCGGGAAGTTTCGTGATTACATGTACCTTGAGTTGATCAGCCTGTATTTGTTTTTCGCTGGCTGTGGCGAGAAGTGGAATCCTATTGGCCTCCATCTCCTTCTCACTCAACCAATCAGAGAGCTTCTTACAATCTTTGTCACATTGGTCAATTGATGATATGCAGGTCTGAAATACAGAAAGAAACAAGCAAAAGACATTACTTTAAACATCAAATATACTCAGCAAATATGCAGCATGTAAAGAATATGATAATCTTATAAAAGAACATTTGCACACGCTGTTCCAAAGTAATAAAAAAATAACAAATAGGGCAATTTAAAATCTAACACCTGATTAAAAAAAAACACACATGAAAGATGTTTGAACTTTGCTTCAGAGTATGGCTATATGCAGACAGCACATTTCCATCCAACTTCATTTTCATTTCAATTGAAACTGTTCACTCACAATCAATCATGAAAGGTAAAATGATAACAAAACTTCTTCACTTGAATACTGTTAAGTGATACCCTCTTATTTCATCATTCACTGGTAAAATGCTGCCACCACATGTTCTTTAAGAGACGTGAACTCGATGTCTATATTGCCCTATTATCTACATACATATACTTGTAAATAAACTCTTTTAAGCCTTTGTTTCTGATGGTAGCTTAAAGACATACCTGTAAACGTATGATGAAGAAAAAAAAATATACATATATCGGGGAGAGGGGGAGGAGGTTTATTAATCACAGTACTGTAAAAGTGGCTTCTTTCGCGGTGCTTTTATTTTCGCGCTTTTCGCGCTTTGAGGTTGAACCACAAATTTCATATCACGCGAAAATGTTTTGAACTCGCCGCTTGTACAACGCTATCATTACCGACTGCGAATTTAAACACACGCGAAAAAGTCTGCACCGATGGAAAGCGCGAAAGTTTCTGTACGCGAAAGAAACCACTTTTACAGTATGCTCAAGGAAAAGAGAACACACGCATGAATGAAACAATACAGAACTAGATAAGCACTCCGAGAGCGCAGACCTCCGCCAAGCAGCTCATTTCCACCACTGATCTTGTTCTTCCGTAGAGATCAGTGATTTCCAATCATAGTATGCATGCTGAAAGTCGCCCTATTTCCAAATATAAAAGTCTTTTGTAACGTCATAACTTCCAGCTACGCGGCACGCCTCACCCCAGCAGAAACAAGAGCATGCACTTTAGTGCACGTTTGAAAACCTAAAAACTGCGCAGCTTGAACTCCCAAGTTTATTGACCCTACCTACCAAAATATCGAAAATCCACAAAAAAAAACCCAGGATCACTACAAAAATTTAATTATCTGTTACTTGTGTCATTCTCAACCTTTCCTGCAAGTTTTATCCAAATCCGTTCACTACTTTTTTAGTTATTTTGCACACAGACAAACAAACAAACGATAATGAAAACATAACCTCCTCCCTTGGGGAGGTAAAAATACAGTGGTGGAAACAACAAGAGAAGCAAACTCTGAGAGAATGTTTTTAAGTGTTGGTTTCTAAAGGTCATCTCCTTTCCTCACCTGGACATCGGTCAGACATTGGTTGAGTCTGGCCTGGTGGTCCTCCAGCTGTGTCCGAGCCATCTTTAGGTTGTTCCTGATCTGCTCCTGTCCGTGTGGGGTGGAGGCGGGCAGCGTCCTGGCGGCTTTCTCCTCCAGTGCCCTCAGTCGACTGGCTCCAGCACTCTGTAGCTTCTGGAGGTCCTATTTTTTTTATGTGTTGAAGAAATAGAAAACAGAATTATGTATTGTATTTGATGTTACAGTTAATTTATGATGCTCCAATTAATGATTTGATGTCATTGACATGTGGCACACATGCACATCATTTTTAAAATACATATATATGACTTCATATAGCAAATGGATATGATGAAGGGCTCTGTTACTCATAAAGACATATGGGAGCAATTAATGAATTCTGAAAGCTTTTGTGATCTGAAAACAGGTTTTTTTTTGTTTTGTTTTTTAGCAAGAAAAAAAAAGAGAAAATATATTTATAGCAGAAAATCACAACCTACACAGATTAGGAGGGTCGTGCACACACACACACACACTCAAAATGCAAAAAGACAAACAACCTAAAGCTAACAACAGTGACATAGATAAAGAATATTCCAGGTATTTCAACAAATCCTAATAAATACATCCGCAACAGCAAACACTCTTGCACTTGACATAGAATTGTGAATGAAGCACTAAATTGATACATGCCTGTTTGATTGTGTTGTTGCTACATGTAGATTGAGAATAGAAAATCCTGCATGAATCTAAGTCCATTTTCTTAGTCAATACCATCAATACAGAGAAAAATGTGATCCAGTCAATAGTTTGTGTAGTGAAACTCACTTTAAGCTTGGCTAATCTGTTAGCCAGAGTCTCTCTGTCACCAACGAGACTGCTGCAGCTGTTGAGGGCAGCCTGCTGTTCGTCCAGCCAATCAGAGAACGTGTCTTGGACCTCGAGGTACTGCTCATGATCTTTGACCTGGGATTCGCTCTGCTTGACCAGGTCCTACAATGCCAAAGTAATATTTTGGCATTGTCATCAATTTCCAAAATTGACAATTATGAAGAGAGATGTACACTTTACAATTCCTGCCAGATGCTATCCATACACATATTACACTAATGATTATTATGATCAAGTAAATAATGACAGACATGTCTTTTGGAGACAATTTCAGACATGGTGGTGTACAATAAATAACTTTCAGTTTGATGATTTGCATTCCAAATGGATTTCAATCCATGATACAAGTATGTATATCAGGCAAATCATAGATACAATATACACATTTACTATAGCCAGATAAGTCTGTTGATGCTAATCCTGGATATAAATACCTGTCTCTTTCTTTATATCTACATTACAAGAAATCAAATTCCATCTCATGGAAAAAAGATAATCCAATATATAGCATGATAACATTTGTATATGAGCTTTACTTTATCTGATGACTTGATCATCTTACAAATAACTCTTTCATAAACCTGTTGAAGACTAGTCCTGAGTATACTCGGACAGGTGTCTATGGGAAATGTGAGTTGTAGCAAATTCAGCTCGTCCTCAATGGGTTAATGCTGGCTACCTTACTGTGCAGTAATGTCTATGGCAATGTCAGGTGTCTATGGGAAATGTGAGTTGTAGCAAAATCAGCTCGTCCTCAATGGGTTAATGCTGGCTACCTTACTGTGCAGTAATGTCTATGGCAATGTGAGATGTGCATACTCTTGGGGTTAAATCACGCAAACAAATGCCCTTTTATATGCAAACCATAAAACAAAAACATGCCTGATGATGAATTTTTATTCATATATAAACACTGAACTACTCTGTCTCACTTCATGCATCTATAGGGCACAGATTGATTGCATATTGATTGCATGGAAACCAAATTTCTATGTCTGACATAGACCAATAAAGATGAATGAATGAATGAACGAACGAACGAACGAACGAACGAACGAACGAACGAACGAAGGAACGAACGAACGAACGAACGAACGAATGAATATGGACTCGACAGAATCTGACCCACCTTGGCCGCCATGAGCATTCTCTGATAGTCCGAGGCCACTCGGGTGGACTCGCTGACCACTCCAACATTGCCCACACTGCTGTCCAGGAGAGCCTGAGCACAGCTGGACACTGCCTCAACGCCTGCTCGCTGACTGTCCAGCTCGGCAAGTACATCCTGATAGAAGTGATTGCATTGTAGTGAGATTGAATTTGCTGTCATCATGTGGACCAGTGGTCCTTTCAAATATTGAACAACACAAGAAAATTCTGCAATATCATCTCAACCAATGGACCAAACATTTTGCATGTACTGTATATCATACAAAAAGGAATCAAACTGGAGTTTCCTTCCTTGAATTACATAATTCAAATCTAATCTATTTCCCAAGTACTTTCATTCAAGTGTTAAAATGAGTAGATTGATTAAGTAGGGCTTACTGAATTTCCTTGCCAAAAAGTTGAATACATGTGTATATGTCACATATATTACAAGCATACAGACATTTCTTCCACAAAATTTGTAAAAAAAAAATCTTGGATGGTGCTTGATTGGGCTTCATTACAAAGAAGACTTGAAACAAATATGACCAAGTGTATAGTTCTGTCACTATCCCTAACAATAACCAAACAGCCTTAAACACTCACAATTCTTTCCATAATTGGTCCTATCATCCTATGGCTATGATTCTCAAAAGTCATACATTAATGTATGTAGGTAAAAGGGACCCAACTTCTCAAGTATAAGTATGGTTTTATCTAACAAGATGACACAAACTTACTGTATCATAGCTGAAAATCAAACTTAGATTCCTTACCTGGAAGACTTTTGCCTGCTCCTGCTTTGCTGCTAGATCTTCCTGGGGCTGGAGGCCAACCTGAAGATCCTTCTTGGCCCGATCCATGGCCGCCTCGGCTGCGTCTCTGGCCACCTCAAACTCCTGCCACCGTCCCAGGCACTCCTGCAGCTTGGCCCTGGCAGTTGCCATGCTCACATCTAGCGAGTCCCGGTCGGCCGACGCCTTGTCCAGCTGTTGCTGGATGGTCTCCTGACCGGCCGGAGCGGTGGACGGCTTCGCCTTCTCGGTCTGGTCGGCGAGGGCCTGGAGAAGTTCTGAGCACTCGGCTCTTCTCTCCTCAAGATCCTGTGTATCAGTGAGATATGTAGAAACAGAAATTATCCATCAGGGTGGCAACAGCAATGTACAAAGTCTGCAGGTGGATAGTTGCTCATGAAATGTACATAGGAATAAATAAATTACCATCACTAACTACATCCCGGTGAAATAATGACTCAGTCTGTTTGCATCGTGGAAGGCTCACACTCTGTTTGCAGAAAGAAGTGAAACAAAATCAGTCCATCCTCAATGGGTTAACTTCATTCCAGAGTGTAAAGGTGGAAATTACATGGCAAGTGAAGGAACTAACTACATATGTACATTCAGGTGACACAATGAAGCTGTCATTTTCCTTTCTACCAGAATTAGACTCTATTTGCAGAAAGAGGTGGGAACAGTAAAGAACACTTTAATTTTAACCCAATGTAAAGGCAAAAACGTCATTCTAAGTGGAGGAGCAAAGAAGTAGTAACAGCCTGAGCTGAAAGTTACACCATGAACGAACAAGACAATGTTAATAAGGAGAAAGAGTATAGTATGTAAACAATTACACATCTGCAATAGATATCAACATTTCCAGCCATGCTTAAACACTGCTCTGGTTAAGACCATTAGACTCATCCTTAAACAATCAGAATAAATTGAGTGACATCATGTTACAGTTGAACCTCTCGTATCCGGACAAGTCGGGACCAGGGCTCATCCGGATAAGGAATTTGGCCGGATACGGGAGACTCAATGCTTTATACATGTACATATACATACACATGTACTGATGTAGCCCATTGTAGTACCACATGTAGTAATGTGTATACTGCAACCTTTTCATTGTTACACTCAGTAACAGACCCCAAAATAGAGGTTCGTGTTTGCAAGAATGAAATCATTTTCTTTTATAATTCTTGGGATGATTTACCTAAATAATTATTAAGAAATGTATCAAGTATACAATATGTAATTCATTGTGTGTGTGTAGGAGTTCTCAAGGAGTTGGGAATCCCCCTTTCCTCCCGTAATTATTAAAAAAAATCATGGCGAGATTGCGTCTGTATAATAGAGAGATCCGGATAAAGGGAGGCCGGATAAGAGAGGTTCAACTGTACTACTAAATTGCAGAAGATGGATGAAAACACGAAACACAAAGGAAATGTGTTGTGAATTGATAAGATAGAATACTTGTTGAATCATTGTACCATAAAATGCAGACACAATGCAGACTGAGACCCTACACTGACCTGTATGCCTGCCAGTTTATTCTGGATGGTCTCCCTGGATCCCGAGGGGTCAGCTCTGGTCATCAGCTGGTGCTTGGTGTCCCTCAGTTTCTGGTTGAAGGCCTGCTGGGTCTGCTGCAAGGACTGGTGGTCAGTTACGGCTGTCGTCTGAAAGGTAAGTGCATCCTGGACAGCAGCAAAGGATGAATGTTCGTATATGTTAGGTATGCAAACATGAAATGATTTTGAACCATATAGTATAATGTAGCAGATGCCATCTTTTTGGTAGCAGACGTATTGATTAAAATCTTACAATCGGATGCATATTAGGTAGTTTTATCAATGTTAATCTGAAACTGAATTAAATTAAATACTAATAGAAATGTACTCCTTACAGCAAAGTAAAATATCATATGTACAATAATTGATGGATAATAAACCACAAACCATTCAGACTCACATAGTACATCAAAGAGCTGTCGCTGCAAATCTGCACATATACAATAAAGATTAGAATCATAACTGTAACCCCAGTGACAAATAAAGTGTGCAATTGATTGCTATTTAATCATGAATATAAAACATGATCAAGAACGCTGTAGTACTTCTATCTTGAACTATCAGAAGAAGAGAGAGAAATCAGCAAACCTCGGCAAGGGCCTTCAAGTTGTCAAACTTTGTCACCAGCTCATCGAGGGCTTCTCTGATTGGTTGATTCTGAGGATTCTCCGCAGAGAGCTTCTGAGCATGCGCAGTGACCTTGTCCAGGTCAGCTTGGTGTTGCTTTATGTCTTGCTGAATACACTGCAAAGAAAGTGGTGGAATCAGAGCAAAATATTCTCTCAGTGATCTACAAAGTGAATGAGTCTTACATGCACACTTACCACATAATGTCTAATCCATCAAATTCTGTCCTCCAAGTCACAAAGGTGTACATGCCTCTATTTCTGCAACATCACAATCAATAAATCACTTTCAAATTGAATTGTTGCAGTCTCCTCATTCATTTAATAAAGTTCAAGCCCCTTTCAAATTCGGTTAGTGTACTGACTCTGTGAATGGAGGAATGTTTGATAACACATGCATTTCATGAAAGATTGAAAGCACTGTGATGTCATAATGACATTACTTCCTCTTGTGTTTTGCAGTCTGCCATTCTTGTCCATCCCAAACTGGCTTGCTGAGAATGAAAATCAAACAAAAATTTCAGAGGAAATCTTTGCAACATATGTACCTGAATAAAATGTTTTGCATGATTGCTAAATATCCCGTAAGAGGATATATATATATATATATATATATATATATATATATATATATATATATATATATATATATGTATATATATATATATATATATATATATATATATATATATATATATATATATATATATATATATACATCTATCTATATATATATATATATATATATATATATATATATATATATATATACACACACATATATATATATGGCGATAAATAGACAGGTATATAATATGAAAGCTGTTATTTTTGGAAGGGCTTAATTTCCATGAACTTCCCAAATCACGGTAGGGCTGCAAACTTGACAACACATGAAAATATCAGCACCTGATGCACTTGCTGAGTGATAGAACCGGCACTAGTCAACTTACAATAGCCACAGTGTCAAATGGTGAAAAAACATCATGCGAAAATGTCTGTGACCTCCTCATTTGCAATAACATATTTATATGAAAATAACAGCTGTATAAAGATAGATAGATAAATAGATAGATAGAAGGATAGAAGGATAGATAGATAGATAAATAGATAGAGGGATAGATAGATAAAAGGACAGACAGATAGAGAGATAGTTAAAATATATTTAAGATAGATAGATAGACAGATAGACAGACAGACAGACAGACACAGACAGACAGACAGATATGTATAAAAAAAGAAAGAAGAAAGAAAGAAAGAAAAAAAAAAAGAAGAGAGGAGTTACACGTACTTTGCATCGGTCCAGCTGAGCCTTCTTCTCTGTCAGTGATGCCTTGGGCTGCCTGGCGTCCTCCAGCTGGGCAGAGGCTTCCTGGATCCAGCGGAGGAACTTCTCCTGACTGGCGTTGAGGGCGTCCCAGTCTCGCAGGTTGCTCTGATGGAAGACAAACGCAGTTACAGACCAAGAGTAAGAGTTATTACTGATAGTGAGAAGCATGAAAAGCTTTTAAAGATGCCAAAGAGATACCACACAGAGCTGGACTTCTTATAGGCTGGCATCATCTGTTTCTATCTGTTTCTCACTTGGCAGTATTCATAAATCATTAGTAACATCATCAACCAGATGTCAAACACATATATCATGGTTCCCATCAATAGCATCTTGTTGCCAAACTTGATAATATTCCAATATTCTTGCATCTCTTACAAAACTTTAATTCCAGCATGCTCCCAACCTCAAGCTTAAAAAAAAAGAAAAAAGAAAAAAAAAAAAGCTGGAAAAATAATACAGAGAGAGAGAGATAGAGAAAAATATATGTATACATTCATATCACTCAGTCTGTTCCCATGGATTATGCCAACACACAGTCCTAGCAGACACACATACGATATAAATCATACAAACATACAATGAAGAAAACTTTGAAAAGACATTGAATGTTGGAATAGTTTCAGTGTCAATAAAATCATTCTTTACCTGTAACTTTTCCTTTGCTGCACCCATCTTTTCAACCAGGTCATCATATTTCTTGGACATGCTTGATGCCTCCTCCTCCATCTGCTCTCGTCCCCTTGGAGAGGTGTGGACTTGGGCCTTCTCCGCCTTACTGACCGCAGCATGGGCCAGACTTTGGCCACGATGTCTGCTGGACATCAGCTCCTAGAGGGCAGCAAGATCAACAGGTGTTTTAATACTTCTGGACAATCAATCCAACGTAAGTGGTAGTGCAAATTATTGTTACTTTTCGAAGTATATCTCAGACAAGTAAGATATTGGGGTACTCTTTTAAGCTAAAATAGTGGAAAGGAGCATGTGGGAGTATCTAGGATTTTCCTTCATCTGTGAATAATTACATAAGCTCCTCATGTATTATCTCAGGATTTTACTCCACAACACTGTCAACCATGTGACCATTCATATGCATGCAATATAAATCACAGTCCTACTTAAGCTGTTCTAATATATGTTATAAGATGGCAAGAATATCTAGTCTTACTTTTTAGAGACACATGGCAAAGGATATTACAAATGCATGGAAGCTCTTTAGTGGAAAGCTTCTAAATTATAACAGCAAAATTGATAGCTTTTTAAAAATATTTCATCTCCCTTTTTATTTTTGTTTGGCTGAATTGATATTGTAGGTTTCATTTTGGTCCTTTGCTTTCACTCCTACTGTAAAAGCGAAAATTTTAGCGGTGTTGAAATTTTCGCGCAACCAGATACTAGCACAAAAATAAAAGCACGCTAACATTTTTGCCTGCATATGTTCCAGTCGTTGAGGTCTTGATTCCTCGGAATTAAAAAAACGCGAAACTCTTCTTACCCGGCAGAGAGTGAGAAATTAGCTGCGCGAAAATATCAATTTTTACAGTATTTGGTTCTGTGGTCAACACTCAAGTGCTTACCTGGACTGCCTGCAGCCTATGCTGGAGGTCATCTTTACTTCCAGTCAGATCATCACACTCGGCTAACCTGTCTTCCACAGCCTGTTGCCATGACAAACACTCCTGTCTGGCAGCTTGGTACTGTGCCTCATCCTCCACTGCCTTCTCTGCGCTGTGCTCCAACTCCTACGATTGAAGAGTAATTATAGTGATTCAGTTTGATATCATAGATTTGATTTAATTTGATCTATTTTCCATACAACAAATAATACACAAATGCAATGACATTACAGGAAATTAACAAAAACAAACAAGCAAAACATATCATAACAGTTCTTCTTGAAATGGCAAAAATGGGATGTATTTGATTTGATTTGATTTGATTTATTTTTCCATAATTATCAAATTGATAATATTCAGATGAAATTATATTACAAGATATTAACAAAAAATATACACAATACATATCAGAATGATTCTTCTTCAAATAGTACAATACAATTACAAATGTAATTACATTTGTATTACAAAGAGAAACTTGAAAAAGTATATCCACCAAATGTAATGTTGGGCCACCAAATTTTGCTTTCGGTGGCCTGATTGGGCACTTTTAATTCAAAATGGATTGTTATGTTTCCCTTTATTTCAGGACACCTAAATTTCAGATTTAAAGATTTCAGTGGCCTGAACAGCGGCACCAGAGAAAAAAAAAATTACTATTGAGCCCTGTCTTCTATTTGTGGGTGGTATAAAAAGAGCAACTAATTTTTTTAGATGGCTCTTGCTACATCTCGCATTACTAAACCCACCTTTAGATTCATGTGAAGGCTCTGGTATTGGGCGGCAAGCTTGGTGGCCTCACTGCTGACATGGACGACGTTGGGGTTAAAGGTCACCAGCTTGTGACCCAGGGATGTCACATCTTCTCTTATGGGCTGCTGAGATTCACTCTGGGCAAGGAGATCCTGTGATTTCAAAACAAAACAGTATCATATAGATATTTCCCTCATTTCAAGGAATTCAGATTATCAAAGAAATATCGATTACACATGGGTAGCAGATATCTTGCAAACTCTCCTGACTTTCACCAAATTTCATATGTCACAGACATTTGGCAATTTTTGTCTATTCTCATCCTCCTATCAATTAAACGACAGGGAAAGTGGGCTATGGTATTTCAATTTATATCACTAGGTCTTTCCCAAGGCACTTAAATTTTAAGACTAATTGTCCATCAGATATGAGGTTAATTTATGCTTCTGACATATGTTTAAAAAAAAAAACCTAAAAATTCAACTGATACACAGAGGAATTGTATGAAACAGGTTGCATGTCATAAAAAGCTTAAAACAGCAAAAAAACTTGAACATCATATACTGTACGCGGTGTTGAAATTTTTGCGCATTTCGCGCAACCAGAAACTAGCGTGAAAATAAAAGCACACAAATATTTTTGCCTGCCATATGTTCCAGTAGTTGAGATCGTGATTCTGCGGAATTAAAAACACGCGAAACTCTTCTAACCCCGCTGAGCGCAAAAAATTAGTTGTTCGAAAATATCCACTTTTACAGTACATGTAGCTAAATCTCAAAGTCATTAGGATCTAGATCTTACTTGGACTTTTTCCAGACGAGCCTTCTTTGAGTCCAGGTCATTGCACTCTGCCTCCGCCAGCTCTTTGGTCTCTGTCTGTACTCCATCTATCCAGGACCCAAGGAGTCTGGCCTTCTCCTCATACTCTTCCCACACCTTCTGTGACTGGTCCAGACCCGTGGCCGAGTCCTGGGCCAGCATCCTCAGGGCCTCCAGCTCGTGGCCCAGGGACTGGACCTGCCTGGAAATCCGGTCCTGGCCCGGCCTGGCCGTGTCCGGCACCACCTGGTCTGAGTGGGACGTGACCCCGTCCAGTAGGGATTCGCCCTCGGGCAGGAGGGCCAAGATGGCCTGGAAGACACAAATCAAGAGTTGACACCGTGTTAACCCATTGAAGACGAGTCCTGAGAATACTCTGGCAGGCGTCCATCCTCAAGATCACTTTACTCATACTCTTTATTTTGATGAACTATGTCAAAGTCCCAAGTAACATGTGCATGAATGAACAATACAACTTACAAGGAGCAAAATCGTAACCAAGTGCAAGCATGAAAATTGAAGTTAAAAAGAAAGAAAAAAACACTTCAAGTATTTTAGAGAACTTTTCGAAAATGTTCATGCCTGCAAGTGCACCTGCACATTGCAATTTAAACACTGCTTCAGTCTGATGGATTGAAAGTTAAATCTGAAGATGACTTCTGAGAAAGTTAATGCGCAGCAGCAGTAGAATAACTAACTGCCTGTAAGCACTATATACAGTAGTGTACAAATATTCATGTAGTACATAAACCAAGCAAGAAGGCAGTGTTTACCTACTAGGTGGGCATTTCATGAAGCGTTTTGTTTGGATATTTTTCTGACAAACTGTTACAAGCTACTGAAGTCCTTGCATCTGATTGGCGGAGAGCAAATTTGTCCGATTACTATGTCGGACAAAATGCTTCATGAAATGCCCCCTGGTATTGTTTACTTGTAAATTCATCTATCTGCTCACTTGTTTGTTTGTCACTACAGTCCCATTCCCATACATTCAAAATTCATGGTTTTTAAAAACATGATGTGAAAAAACTCTTGTGACAGGCATTGTGATGCAAATTCAGTTCAGCTTGATTAACAAGGAAAAAAAATAACCTGTAGCAATAATTTGTCTTGCGTGGCATATGTGAACAACAGGCAAAGACCACTGATTTTTTTAATTACATAATGCAATTGGCAAAATAGGTCTACACACATGGGTGTCCAGGGTCACAGTCCAGTCATTGTCTAGGCATGCACAGTTTAGAGATTCAAAGTGCTTCATTTACAACTGAGTGATTCTTTTTTTCATTTTTTTTCTGAGTGTATAAATAGTGGCAAATGAAATCCATTTTTTTGCATCATGATGCAAAACCCGTTAACTCCTGTGTGCAATAAGGGCGCTTGTCTCACCCGAACTTGCTGGAGCCGAGCCTTGTTGGTCTCTTTGTCCGCTGCCACCTTGCAGCACGGTTCCAGCTCCTTGGTCCTGTCCTGGATCCATGTCGACAGGGATCCCATCTCCTGGTCCATGCTGCTGTGGTCCTCGGCCCGGGTCTCCAGTCCCGTCAAGCAGTCCTAGAAATAGAGAGAAAACATGTGAACTTGGTCTTTCGCCATCGTTGGACATTAACAAAATATTGCCTGAGAAGAAGGGATTACATTTTTTAAAATACAGAGTGCGGAGTCATATTTGCATTAAATGATTATCACATATCATATCAATTTACTGATTCTACTCAGGACTTCAGACATCATTATTCCGAAGATCCTTTAGAAATATCAACCATACTCACATGCAAATTTCACTATGAAATAGTAAACACACATTTATATGTTAGTCAATTATTCACTTTGCATTTGTCACAAGTAAACAAGCATTACCTGGCAGCTCAGCAAAGAATGGGAAGGTTATCTTTTCTTTTTTCAAAATCTCTGTTTGACAACTGATGATTACACCTGACGTATTCCCTATTCTGGTTAATAATTCATTCATAAAAGTGGCAAATATACTGGGATGAGAGAGTTGTTTAATTTTTGTACACCAGCATTAAATTGCTGTATATCTCTATTCATGTGCCCCATCCCTAAAAAAAAAAGACTTAGCAGAAGACAAAGTGATAATGCAGCTGTTGTGCTGAATGAAGTCTCATTGAACAATCTATATTAGCGTGCTACATACGCTGTTACATGCTGATGACAATGCATACCTCAGCTTTTTGGATGATATCCGTGTGTGACCTTGCCAGTTTGCTGGCTGTGTTCCTGACCTCCGGGTCATTGACCCCTTCTTTAAAGAGGCCGTCGACCTGCTTGCTCAGAGACTCCACAGTTGGCTGGTATTCTCGGACGGCTTCACAGACAGCCTGGAAATATACCACAGCACAAGAAAACCACATTACCAGGTTTGTGATGCATTGATGTTGTTATACCAATGGAGGATTGGTTTTCAGTAGAATAGAGAACACTTAATATAGAAGAGATGCAAAATGTGATGGGAAAATATACCAAGCATATCATAAGAATATACAAGTATCAAAAGAGTATACCAAGCATATCAAAAGAATATACCTACCATATCAAGAGAATATACTACACATATAAAAAGAATATACCTAGCATATCAAAAAGAATATACCAAGCATATAAAAAAGAATATACCAAGCATATCACAATAATATACCAGGCATATCACAAGAATATATCTAGCTTATCACAAGAACATATCAAAATATCAAAATATATCTAGCATATCACAAGAATATACCAAGCATATCAAAAGAAGATACCAAGCATACCCAACGAACATACCAAGCATATCAAAGAATATACCTAGCATGTCAAAAGAGTATGCCAATCCTAAGCTCTGAAGAATTCATAAATATAAGCCTAATAAGCCTGTGCACATAAAAAAAATCCCTCGTGTCCACGAAATCAAACTCTTCCCTCTTAGTGGTACGTTCATTCTACAACTATTTCTGTTACAAATCAAATAATTAGACACTGCAAATTTCGGTACTGCTTACAGCAATGGAGTCGGCTTGGTCCCTCTTTTCATCTGCGGTTGACTGCAGCTCCCCCGCTTTCTGAATGGTATCTTCTGCCTCCTTGAACCAATCAGATAACTCCTTGCAGTCACCATCAAATTTGTTCCAGAGGTGTAAGACTTTTACTATCTGCTCCTCTGAGTCAGCAAGTTTGAGTTTCAGGGATTGAAGGTCATCCTGTCACAAGAATCACATGGTTTTATGAAGAGGTTTCTCGCAATTTGCAGTTGTTCTACAGTGATTTATTTTGTTAACTCGGCACACACACAAATACACACACAGGAGAGATAGGATCTTATTTGCAGGAAGTAGTGTAATACAGAATAATGTACACTTTTCTTGGCATCATGTGAGAGAATGCCAAAAGCTGTTACAAGTCTGGTTGTTATACAAGAGATTCTGGATGAAATATCATCACTGACAAGAGAGACTGAAAAAAAATGCAAACTTTGCCACACAAATTTTATGCTAGATATTAAGTTAAAAGATCTTTGTATGTTAAATTACTTCCTCTTTTTGACACTATAAAGCAGCATTCCTTAGGAACCACATAAACTGTGTTTCTCTGTGTTTCTTGTCTTTACTTCACAAAGTTTCTGTCAAATCTGAAGTTTTGTCACTTTACTTTCTGCATGTGACTGTCATTTCTGACACTGCCCAAATCTTAATTTCTCATCCATCAATGCAATTTCTGCAAATATGATGATAATGATGTGACCAACAATACCATACCACAACAAAAACTACTACTACTGTCACTACTACTACTATAGTGACAATGACTACTACTCCATGTATTACTACTACTACAACTAAATCATCACCATCACTATCATTGATATCATGATAATGATGATGATCATCATCACTGTCATCACCATCTTCATTATCATATTATTATCATCATCATTATAATCAACATCATCATTAAATCAACCTACACACACAAAAAAAGTAAAAATGAGACATGGCACTGACCTGAACTTGCTTGACCTGGTCATTGATGGCCGCTTGACCTGGTGGAGCTGTGTTGGCCGAGGCCGCATCTGCCTTGACGACCAGATCCTCCATCACAGGCTGCCTGCCTGCCGTGGTCTGATCTAGCTCCCTCAGGGCTGCCAACTTCTGCTCCAGCTGAGTCTTGTCACCGGACACTGCAGCAGTGTCCTTGACCTTTGACCCCTGTGACATCAGCAGCTCGGAGCAGTCCTTGAGGGTTGTCTGGTATGTCTGGTGCTCATCCACAATTTTCTGCAGAGCCTCTTCCTTTGCCTTGATGTGGAAGAGAAACAGATAACTATTTACTCAAAATAGTTATCAGAAAAGATATCTTAAGTGAAAAATTATTTATCAAGATGCTCTTTTGAGCATATCTATGTCATCATAACATGTTATGATTAAAAATTTACACAATGTGGTGTAAACAATAAAATTACTGGATTAAACTTCATATTCTTCACTTACCTCTTACAAAGACATCAAGATCAAAGGCTTGGTGACATACATAAAGACTTATAATGAAGTTGTGACTGCATATCACGAAAATTTATACGTAAGTTGTACAGGTCACTGCATGGAAATGATATTGAAAAAGGCCGCTATCTTGTCAAAAGTTTCGTGCCACAAATGTTTCTGGTTTTACAGCACGGATAATGCTGTAAGGAAAGCACTAAAATATCAGAGAAAACTTGCAGACACGCTGAAACATGCCGAGAAAAAATTATGGTTCTACTCACATTTGTCTCTGTGTGGAGCTTCCGGAATCTGTTGATCACATCCTTGGCCCGAGCAATCTCTTTCTTGTTACTCAGCTTGGAAGCTTTCTCAGCTAGAATCTTAGTCTGAGGTGAGCGATTGGCAATGTCCAGCTTCAAACCCTGGAGAGTGACAAGCGATTACAAAGATGATGTAATGTTGGTGCCATCTTTTCATTCAAAAAAGCGATAAGAATTCAACAACATTGTATTACAGAACAGTGCCACAAATTTTAGAGAAACATATTTTTGATAATGCATAATACCTGGAATGATCTCAACAAAGTCTTCACCATGTTTACAAAAAAAAATACCCACTTAAAGAGTTCTGGTCATATTTGGGGAGTCAGTACAATGTTTATGCCATTCCTTCAATTCAATTACTTGCTGTGGCGATTACTTTTATGATACTGACATAATTTTATGTTTTTAGCTACTGAATGCTGTAGTTTGTTTTTGGCACTTGAAAAAGTGACAATGTATTTCAATATCTAATAATTTACTTTACTTTTTCCATGGAAAAAGTTTGTTTTTCCCCTTCTTTCATCAATTATTCACCTTAAATGTGTCTTCATCTGCAACACTCTCAGGATGTGAGCAATTGTTGTAAAGCACAATGTATTGCAAATATCAACTTGAAAAAGATATATACCCTCAAGCTCAAGACTAATAGATCATTCAGCAGGTAGCAATGGTTTATATGACCCCAAATTTTGAAAAAAAAAGACAGTTGTAAAGCTAGATTATATCACCCACTTGTGTAATCTAACCTCATTTTATGTCAACAATCCCCTTCAAATATCTAGAAATGTTTCACATCATGAAAAAAAATTCATGCGCTGCCCATGATTTTGTTTGGTGCAACTTTTTGTCTCAAGGAATTTGTTTGGTACAACTTTTTGTCTCAATATGTTGTCTTTCTCCGATGACCTTCATCCACTCATGCTCAAAATGTATTAACCCATTTTGTACTGAATTCTGAAATGTTTATAGAATTAATACGCAGGCCACCAGGTTCCCGTACGAAACTGGTTAACTCAGAATCGGGTATTTGTTGATGGTATTTGTATTATGTATCATCCAGCAGCACTCCTTGGAGGGACTTTACTCACCTTGCACTGTTCCACTGCCTCTCTCTTGCCTTCCAAATCCTCTCTTGGTCTGCCAGTCTCCTTCAAAGTCTCCTCTGCTTCCTGCAACCACCTCTCCAACCCGTCCATCAGCCCGTCGTACTCGTTCCAGCCGCCCAGCCGCCCAGCCAGGGCGGCCTCCTCGTTGGTCAGTCGGGTCACCGCAGCATTCCAGCCATCCCTGGCTGACAGCACCTGGTCCTTGATGGCCGGCTGGCCGGGGGCCGTGGTGGAGGCCAGCGTGGCTCGTGCCCTCTCGTCCACCTTGTGGATCAAGTCTTGACCAACTGGTATTTGAGTCTTCAGAGCCTTTGATAAATAAGTTCAAAAATAGGAAGCTTGTCTTATCTATTCTTAATGTGGAATTTCAGAGCATGGACATTTTGTGAAGTTTGCAATCCCATGAAGTATAGCATGACAAATCAACAAATTAGTATATTTGGGAAATATCAAAAGATTCATAAAAATACTGTCATCTAAGAATTTATAAAATATTCAAAGTTCATTTGGTGGTGCGTAAATAATGCATTATGTATGAGTTTCCATTTTTGTACTCAGCTAATACAATACAATGGCAACGAAACATCAAGAAATAAAAAATTACATTTAATAATGTGTTTTAATACATTGTGTATTTATAATACAGATACGTTGCAGACATATAGATAGATAGATAGATAGATAGAGAGATGGATGGATAGATAGATAGAGAGATAGATTAATAGATAGATAGAAAGGTATATGAAATCGAAGAGAGGAATGAACCAAGTTTACTTGTGATGAAACTTACTGCTATCTTCATATCTACAGTAGATATTAAATTTGCAGAGAGATGACACAGGGCAATAAATATAAGTACAATATTATTTTGTTGCATTCTTTCTTTGCTTTCCTCAATATATGTCTACTATTCAGAAAGTAAGCAGTATGTATCCTGTGTCTTCTAAAGAATGAGAAAAATATCTAAAAGCTTTTATGTTTTTTTTTTAAATCTTTTAAATAATATCTATTAGTGCAATTTCTCCCCAAAATCACAATCTCTTACCTGCACCCTCTTCAAAGCCTCTTCCACCGCCTGCTTGTCATCTGGTACCCCATCAAGCTGGCTGAGGCCATGGTTGATGGAAGCCATCAGCTCCGAAAGTTCTTTCACAGAGGAATCAAAGTTCTCATGATCCTCCACAGCTTTTTCCTGGTTGTTAACCAAGTCCTGCAAAGGGGTAAAAAATGCTAGAGGTATCAATTCCAGTCTGGCATTTCATGTCATCAAAGACCTCTTCAGGATAAAAAGTCCACAATGACAAATAACAGGTCATATCTTCATCCCGACATGGTTGTAACAACATTGATTCACTTTTCCTTTCATTTGGCTCAAGATCTCAGCTTAACCCGTGGAGGATGAACTGATTTTGCTGCAACACGCATTTCCCATAGACACCTGCCTGAGTATACTCAATAAACTTGATAAAAGTTAATACTGTTTGCTGGCTAGTACTAAGCACTTGAGGATGAACAGATGAAGGAACAAACAGATGGATGAATGGATGGTATTGTTCATGTGCTTCCTGGAGGCACATAAAACATATAACTTCACCCGATATCTACTCCCCTCCTGATGAAAAGTGACAGAGGACAATTTTTTGCATTGGTTTTGACTCTGAGAGTTTCATTTTACATTCATTGCAATGGTTGAGTGCTGAGCTTCTTAACAGAGGGGCACGAGGGGATTGCATGATAACAAAACAACAATTCATTTGCCATTGCTTGGCCTTAAACTTACAGCACCTTGATTTGAACGGCGGACATATCATACCTACTGGGTCAGTTTGCTGCCCATTTGTTCACTATCCCTTGATGTCGACAGACAAAGGAAAGTTGTTCTATCGGTTATTTGCATGTGGGAGGTTCATCAACAAAAGTTTGAATAAAAGTTTCATGAATACATTGATGGCTAACACCCTTTGAGCTAAACCCTAGACATCTTCAATTTAAAGATTTTGATAATTTCCTACTAAGTTCAGCTGTTTGTTAGCTGTCAGACCATCTGTAATTGCTGTTATACAATCAAGACAACCGGCTGAAATGAATAGGCAATGTGCCAATGTATGAAAACTCATGAAAGCACCTATAAATGTATCCATGTTATGCTTTCTGTTTCATCAAGGATAATGATATATTAATATATATGATAATATATCATATCATATTGAGAATGCATGGAATACATAGAGCATATACCTTGAGTCTGTTTGTGGCCGAATTGAGCTTGTGTGTGGCCTGAGAGAGCTGACCATCAATCTGCTCCTTCACGTCCGGAGAGTTGGATGAGGACAGCGTTTCAGCCTTGCTCCTAAGATCATCTAGGACAGAGACTTGCTTCTCAATGTCCTCTTGAAGTGCCTGCAGATTTGAGACGGATTCATATCAACAAATATTTCAAATAAGTAAACTGTAACCACGAGGTATGAGTGGATAAAACATCAGGCACACCTTTGGCAAATAAACAACTTTGGGGAATAGACTGTTCTACTTTCTTCCAAAACTTATGGGTGGTAAACATATATATATTTATGTGTAAATATATGTCTACTTTGTCTGTTTGTATTGACATGTATGTACAGTATATGTTCACATGTTTCCCTCTGAATAATATCTTTTATTAGTTTATCATTAATTTTTTAATGATATTTAAACATCACTTCGGTATTGTGTAAGATATTTCATGACAATGTTTGTTCAACTCTGAATGCATACCCTGTTACTGCCTAGAAACATTAAGAAATCAAAACTGCAAGATGCAGACACACAAATATTCAGACAAACAGACAGACAAACACACACAGACACACAAGCACACAAGATCCATTACCTTAGATTGAGCAAGATGGTTGTGCTTGTTGTCGAGTGTGTCCCTAAGCTCAGAAGCTCGGTCTACCGCGGCATCCGTGCTGGCCAGCCACTCACTGACACGGGCCAGGCACGCCTCGTACTCCGACCAATCAGAGACGCTCTTCTCAACATCATGTCTGCCTTGGTCTAGCTGTTCTGCCAGGTTGTCGACCTCCCTCTGCAGGGCTGCTGTCTGCTCCTTCAAGGCCTCTTGGCCAGCCGGTGATAGGTATGGTGCCAGTGTGGGGAGGATGTTTTGTGCTTCTATCAGCTTCTCTTGGCAATGCTGTTTCTTCTCTTCAAGTGCCTGAAGTGAAAGAGAACAAATTACAAATAAGTCATAAATACACAAAACTTTCCCATTTCAGTCATTGCATTCATCGTTTGGAATAACTCATTTTGAAAAAAAAAAGATCTACAAAAAACATTTGTGAGAAACGGACATATATGCCATACAGAATGTTAATCCACATTCTTGTAAATATTCTACTCCCTCCCCCCCCCTTGCAAAGAGTTTGCACACGACAGACCAAATTTTTGCAATAGATGGGATAATTCACCAGAGGGTATATCAACAGCATATACAGTATCTACCAAAATGCATCACTACACAAATGACAGCTTTGAAGTTAATCACTGCCATAATCTCTAATGTAACATTGTTACCTTGATGGCCTGGAGTTTGTCCTCACACACGTTCCTGTCTCCAGCGGGATCCAGGCAGCTGGTGGATGCTGCCTCTGCCTGCTGGAGCTGTCTCCTGACTTCCTCATGGATCCCCTGCAGCCGGCCCCGAGAGTCGCAGCTGGCCTGCAGCTGGCGCTGCAGCTCCTGATGGTTGGGAAAGGGGCAATATTGGAGACTGAAAATATAGGTCTCTCTGGTTATCATGGCGATTTATTCCACAGCATCTCTTTCTTTGATCATCCAAATAAATACTTTCATAAACAAGATGTATCCAAAGAATGCACTTTTTGTCATAAAGTAATGTAAATGATATATATCCATTCAATGCACTTTCAAGGAAAAGATATTTGATGATTATCAAGATTATCTACACAATGTAATCGTGATCTTCCAATGACAAGACATAATTGGATGCTGTACATAAAAAACTACCTTGCAGAAACATCAAAGTATTTTGCTGAAAAAAAAAATGCTTCCCCATTCCAAGGGAGACTCTTTCTCCTGCAAGCACCTCCTCAATAGGTTCAGAATTAATGCATCTCATACAAAAGAAAACAGAAATCTATAAGGCCAGAAAACGATCAACCAACCAACCAAACAAACAAAAAAAAAAAAAGAATGTTGAGGACAAACCTCCAGCTGGCTGATAAGATTCTGGTATGTCTGGTTGATGTCTGAAGCGTGCAGGGGAATGGATGGACTGTCCACTGCCTCGCACGCAGCTGCGGTCTTGGCAAGAAGGTCATCCATAACTGGACGTTGGTCATTCAGTTTGCTGAGCAAAGCCTGTGACACGTGAGCAGAGATATCATTGCATGGAGGTTCACACAAAGAGCATATTATCTAATTTCAAAGCTTGTCAATATCAATGATAACAATTTCTGGTTTTCTTATCATGCAACAGGTGTGAGAAATATAAATGACATCATCATAAACTTCACTAGTACCTGAAAGGACAAATGATCATGTGCCTAAATATGGCCTTACTCTCTGAGTAGAATTACAAATGAATGTTGAGGGTGGAAGTATATATTGTGGGGAGTGCTAAGTTTAGTTAAATCTTACAACAGCCTGTATGCTGATGGAATTGGATAATACTTTGTCAGGGTAGATGATTTCCAATCAATAATTATTCAATTATGTATGTCATTCCCTACAATATGGCACTTTATTCTACTTGAAATTTACCCCAATAAACAGTATTCAATTGCAAAAAAAAAAAAAAGTTGGTTCTGAATGTCTTGGTTACAAGATAAGTACTGTATGAAAATTGATATTTATGAAAATACCTTCAAAGTGTGCACAGCTTTTTCTTTTGTTTCAACTATCTTCACATGGACAACCTGCATTTACCTTTTTCTCCTAAAGTTATAGGTATCACATTAAAACAGACCAGATTTCCATTGAAGAAAATACAAAGTATCATAACTTTTTGTGTCAATTTTATTCAGTTTTAGAATCTGCTGCATTCATCTAAACAGACTGTAATATGTCTTGAGGTGAGACTAGCTGTTCCTACCTCAACCTTGGATAACTGTTTCTTGATGTCATCTGCTGATTTACACGGCTTGGACAAGCCTTCCGTCTCTTCCTTGGTCTTGTCCAGTCTCGCACCGACCTCCTTCGCGCAAGTCTCGTACTGCCCCAGGACGTCCACGCTGTGGGCAAGGTCCCTCTCCCTGGCCGCGGACAGAGCCGCCAGAGAGGCGTAGCGGTCAGCCAGGTCCGTTGTGGCCTGGTTGGGGGAGGCTTGCTGGTCACTCGGCAGTACCTTGGTGAGGTGGGAGGTGCCGGTCTGGGCCGCCTCCAGAAGTTGCTTGCCCTCGAAAAGACTGGATTGCAAAGCCTGTGTGGATGAAATAATTGCAACTTTTAAGCTTTAGCAAGTATAGCAATGTCAGTTTATTATTCAAAGAGAGTATGTTAATTGGAATACTATCTCATTTTTGAAAATGTCCATCATTTCTTAAAAGACAAAATAACTCAGAGAAGATATATGTGTGTACAAATATGCCAATGTGTTTATTTAATGGTTCATTATACAACAGAATTAATGATGGAGTTTCCTTTGAGAGAAATATAGGCCTACTCTTCAGTATCATCGCAATGTTAATGCATGTCCAGATATCATTTTTGTATTTTATAGTTTGATCTATACTGAAGTGTTTGTTCATTGTTGTTTTTTTATGGGGGGGGGGGGCAGGGTGGGGATAAGATAGGGAGGGAATAGGAGAATGATCTTTATTAGCTTGGGTGACTACTAGAATCATAAGCTGTCATGTGGCATACAAACTAACTTTTAGAGCATTATGCTTTGCTTTCAGTTCATCCAGACTGCCCTCTGTTGACGTAGAGTGTCCAAGTGTAGCTTCGGCTGCATCCAGCCAAGATGTCATATCCTTGTGTGCTTTTTGGAAATCTTCTTGCAGCATGGCTGCGATGTTCTCTTGAACCTAGTGATAAACACAAGGGACAGTGTGATATACATACATCCCATTGCATAATGAAGACTGAATACCTCAAAATTACCCGCATTCTATAATCTTGGGCACATGACTTTACCGTTTCTTAATTAAAAATATTCATTCAAATTGTGTAAGGAAATACAACAATTGCTCACTCTCTTTACGAGAAAGGTTACCTTTCATACTTTACCAGAAACATACAACAACAAAAAATCACATCTGCACACTACCACAAAGACGACAATGTTGAATTATTAATGTATGATAAAAAAAAGAACATGATACTAAGCCCCTTTCATATGTGAACAGCACACACACACACAAACAAAATCCATTTTTTAAATTCCATAATGCAACTCGCTACACCAGGTCTGCACACCCTGGGGGCCAGGAGTCATACTCCAGTAATTGTTTAGGCATGCAATGCCTAGATAAGAGCACTTCAATGTGATTTTTTTTTTCCATGTGGCAACAACAGCACAGGATGGGATTGACATTTTCATTGCAATGCAAAAATGATAATTCATGTGTGTGAATGCAGCTGCTTTCCAAGGTGCTCTCTGGCCGTAGAAAACTTCTCATCGTGAAGGAACTGACCTCTTGGCTCGACTTCTGTGTGCGCTGGTGTTGGCCAACCACTGCCTCCAGTGATTTCTGGAGTGAAGCTGTGTTGGCCATGGGGAATCTCTCCTTCACAGCGGACACTTGCTTCACTAAGTCATCAACATCAGATTGTTTCTCCTTCAGCTGAGCATCCACATCCTGTAACACAGATCAGACGTTGAATCTACAGATATCTGACCCCGCATACACTATGCTCTTTTCCAATAATATGATGGTTTTGAACAAACAGTGTCATATATGTATGTTTATGTATGTTTGCATGATGCTGATTCCTTTTCGATTGTACTGAAAAAATGTGATACTTGAAATTAAATCTTATTTAAATTTGAATTTGTTTTATCCATCCAAAAAAAGAAAAAAAAATTTTTTATAGGTTTAAATACTGCCCTTTAAAATTACAGAGTTTTGAACACATTATCAATAAGTTTTAAACAATACTTCATATTTGTAAACAGCGTTGTAGACAGTCATGCTTGCCTTTTCCAGCAATCATGTAGAGAGAAAAGATGAATATACTTTGATTTCTCTTCACAAATTAGCAGAATTTTACATACAAACCTTGTAGATATTGGCAATTACTCTATTGATTGAAAGCAAGGTTTATAGGGCAAAATATGGTGGAAATTGGGGACATCTGCAGACCGGTGCTAGTACATTCAAAATGAAATAAATATTACAAAGTATTCATGCTAACTACTTGAAAAATGGCATACCTGACACTGCTTGTGGTTCCGTACGAGCTGCTCCTTGGGTACAGAGGGGTGCCTCGCCTCCTCCACTTCAGCATCCCGCTCCTGTAACCACGACAACAGGTCAGCCAGTTTGGCCCTCAATGCTGATGTCTGGTTGGAGAACTCACTCAAGTTGGTTTCAGCCTCCATGGCAGTCTACAGCCAAGAGAGAAGAGAAAATGCATACTGAAAGTGAATCTAAAGGGCAACATTAAAATTGACAAGGATTCCTAAGCTTCAAACTTAACATCCATGTTACATCTTTTTCCTTTTTTTTCACTTTTTTTCACTATACGCAAAGATTCCAACCCTAACCATCTCTTCAATGGTACACTCTCCTGCCTGGGCCCCCTAGCACACTGGAGACACTGATCATGAAAACATTTGCACAATTTTATGAGCAATATTATGTGCGCATAGCTACGAACATAATGAGTGGAATACGCGACATTTCTTGCGGCCCACTTAAGACTCCTTAAAGCTCTTGGGTTAAAGATGCATTCTGGTCCTATGATAATCTTAGCCTTATTTTTAAACATATAGATGACAAAATTAAAGTTGGACGAGAAGAAGATAAATTTTAGGCAGGAGAGTATATATGTTACACGAAGAGACACACAGCTTGAGAGAAGAAATTCACATTCAAGTTGGAGACTTTGGGAAATGACCTAAAGGCGGGAGATCTCCAACCAACAGCCGGAGAGTTGGAGTCTCTATGTGCTATCACAGATGGCTGATGACAAAATGACTGTTATATGATTTTGTTTTTATATTCCAGTCTCACAGAAACATCTTTAGCATCAATGCATGACTAGTATAAAGTTAAAAAAAAAATAACATGTTAGCTCACCTGCTTTGCCTGTACAAATTCAGCTTCTACTTTCTTGAAGGTTTCCTCTGCGACAGGAATGGGTTCATCAGGGTTCAGTGATTTCAGTTCCGCAAGGCTGGCAGCAAGGGATTGGAGGTCACTCTCGTGGTCCATGGCCTCATCCTGGGTGCAAGTACAAAACATTATTTCAAAGAAAGATGAGACAATGGCTACTTGCTCAGGCAATTTGTGATTTAAGCAACTAGGGTTAACACCTTTTCATTCAAAGATGCATTAGAATGACATTTCTCTCTGTATTGTATGTACCCACACATGTTTCATCAGAAATAATGACATTCCCCTCCAACTAAAAGGAATTTACTGCATAACAAATTACAGCCAATGTCGAATCTGGGTTGATTAATTTGATATAGGACAAGATGTGAATATTTACCATGACTTAAATCATCTGTCTACAAATTTCAGATTGTAATATATTTGGAAGCAATATTCACAAGCGTTTGTATGAATCCTTTTCTACAGTGCATCTGACCAGAATGGAATCAAAATATCCACAAACTCTGGATTCCACACATATTAAAGCATTTCATCGCATCTAATTGGAAATGTCTGGTGTACGAGGATGGTAGTTTCCAGGCATCAGTTTTAAGAATGGGCATGGGATTTACAACTGACCTTGAACTTCTGCAAGTTTGTCTTGGCCTCGTCGCCATCGCTGTCATCCATTCTCTCCGGCATCCTCTCTAGGGTCATCTTGGAGAGTCCCAGCCAGGAGTTCAGCTTCTTCTCCCTCTCGCTCACCACCTCCCACAATTCCCGGCCCCTCCTCAGCTGGGCGCGCCTCTTCTCCAGCTCGGCTGACAGTCCGTCCAGTCGTGGCGGCAGCTCCTGGACCTCCCGCAGGGCTGGCTGCACTGGGGAGGAGGTTGCGGGTCGGTTGGTGATCTTGGGGAGGAGGTTGGCGAGTTGCTGGGCAGACTGTGCAAGGTGCTGGGCTGGTTCCTTGGCCGCATCAACTTCAGACAAGGCACTCTGTCACACAGGTTTAGAAATGAATTTTATTTTACATTTAGCTTGAGGTACCACATCTTTTATCAGAGAAGGATAATGATACTAATTAAAACATTCGTTCTGCACAGAAAACTAATGGCTATATATTCAACTGCACTGCAAGAATTTCTTTATGCTACTTTTTGCTGCACTGTAATGATAGTGATGATGGGTTGCTAGGTAACAGCAATATTTATTAATACTGTCATTCTAAACCTGAAAATTCTTGCTCTTGCTCAGTCAACTTGAGGTAACACAGGTTGTGTACAATAGGTATATGTCTCAGCCAAGCCATTTCCATAAACATCAATTTCATCTACTCCAGAATATGAGAATTGAAAAATAATGCTGAGCACAAATACAGGATTTATAGCAAACAAGAATAAAGCTGACACACACACAAAGATGCCTGTCTCACACAAATGTCACACATTTCAGAGAATCACAGTCATGCCAATTATTGCTCTTTTGATAAATTTCTAACCTCATGTAGTCTGAGGAGATGATCTGCCTCGTCTTTGTTGCTACACCTGATTGGCTGCCTGCAAACATCTTCCGCCTTCTCCACAACCTCCTGTAACTTGGGCTGTGATTTGTCCATCTCCTCCCACAAGTTGATGCATGCATGGGTGCATTTCGCCGCGTTGGATACCTGGTCGTCTGTGCAGTTCCACTCCTCTCTCACAGAGTCGACCTGCATCGGAGAAAGGTGATGGGTTGCTAGGCAACAGCACAATTCAACCAAACTGCACAAAAGTGTAATCTAGAACCAAAAACTCCATACTTCCTAAGTCAATCTGCATCAGAGAATTATGAGGCAAAACTGATGCAAGCTGTAGACTGAAACTCTGAATGAGCTGCTCTTGCCGATCCAACCTTCATCAGGTTGATGCTGGTTGCTAGGTGACAGCACAAACTATAAAATACTATAATGTCATTAATTTTGCATACCTTGAAAGTACATTTATTCATTTTAATATAATACATTACATTCTAATGTAAGTTGTGATCAAACAACAACACAACAGAGAAAAAAAGAGTTGAATTTGAAGAGTACTCTTCAAAGTACTCTCGGTACTGATTTACACACCTGTGGCTCAATTGATGCTGTGAGCCTAGGATCCATCTCCACGAGTTCGATGCCAAGCCTAGTGATGCGGTCCATGTCTGTACGATGTCTTGCCAGCTCCTTCTGGCAGTCCTGGTCCAAGACAACAATGAATAAAGACAAAAAATTTAACTTGCAGCACATCTCAGATTATTGACCCTTGCTAAAAACAAACAAACAAACAAACAAACAAACAAACATATGAAAGCATTCCCTAAGCAAAGAGCAATGAAATGTGGGCAAGGTTGTACTGACAGACTGTAGGCCTATATTATAATTTGCACATTTTCTGTAAAATAAGAAAGTGTCCTGTTTGAATTTCAACTTTTGACAGCAAACTAATGCTTTTCTACAGCACATATCTGCAGCTATCTCCTACTAATTATATTGGCAGCAAATCAAAATATTTACAGAAATATGCAGGTATAACAATACTAACCCTGAGTTGCATATATATTCTATTCCATTCAGAATCAAACTCAGACTTGAAGTGCATAATCAATTTCTTTTGAGTGTGTCATGACAAGCAAAGTCAAGACTGAAGAGTAGGAGGAATATTTGAAGGAAATCTTTAGTGTGTGATGTCAAATAGACTGAAACTTCATTTGAAGTCTTTCATAAATAGAAGACTTTACAAAAACATATGCAATGAGACTCAAATGAATACAACAGGAACATCTGAGGTATATACTACAAATGACTCAAACCTTCAGTGTGTCACAACAAATGGATTCAATTCTTGCTTGAACTGTGATACCAGATATAACATATTTTGCTGAAATATCACAATAACTGCAATGAAACACTAGCATGAAGCTGATGGTTGAATGAGGTCATTCTGAATTCAACATTTGGAGATCTTACCTCATAGGACCTAGCCAGTGGTTCTAGGTCTTCTTTCCTGGACACCTCAGTCTCTTTGGCTAGCTTCTTCTGCAGGTCATCCAAGCACTGAGCCAGACGTCTCCGCCTCTCCTCAAACTCTTTCATCTTCTGTGTCTTGTCGGTCACCCGGTCCAGCTTGGTCTTGATCTCACTGACCAGCTGGCCATGAGTGGACACCAGCTGTTGATGGTCAGTGCTGACCAAGGCCGTAGGTGGTGACTGTGGCTTCGACGGGCTCTGAGCCTGACGGGCTGAGTCCTGGGGGGAGGCTGATGGTTTGAGGCTGAGACCAGAGTCCTTGGCTAACTGGTCCATCTCATGGGTCTTGTCTCTCCACTGGTCCAGGACTGGTACCAGGTCCTGCAGCTGGTCTAACTCTTGGGCGAGCTCTGTAGTGGTGGGGTCATCTTTGGTGAGTACTGGTTGAGCTTTCTGGAATCTGCAGAACAGGAGAAATATGCAAGTCCAAGGAACATGTTTATAGCATTCATCACAATATACAATGTGTATCTCCTGGTAGGAACATTTTTACATATGTCTGGGATGTAATTGTACATCAGATTCACACCTATACACAATCACTTTAGGTTTGCTGTGGCTACTTCATGCAAGCATCTACTTTGGTGTTCATTAGTCATCTAATTACCCCACAACGATACAACTGCTGTCTTGCTCAATGAGGTGTGGACTTTTCGTTCCTTATCACTAATCTCGAACTCACCTACTGAGCACCTCATACTGGATCTCCTCAAATTGAATGTAGAACTGGAAATATGTGATTCTCCGGGTGACCACCTCCTGCACCTTCTCCAGCTGTTTGCCGGCAGCGGTCACCTGATGGGACAGAGCCAGGGCCTCCCCAGAGTCACATGACCTGCAGGTGGGCTCTAGGTCAGCTGTGATGCTCGTCAGGTCTTGGGCCGCCTCTGACAACTCTGCGTCTTGCTTCTGCAAATGTCAATCACCCAATAAAGTATTATATGTGTGCACAATTACCCTGGAAGATCTCACATCAAACTATAATCTCCTTCTGAAAATTACTCTTTAACCCAAACTCTTTAACCCAAAGCAGCAATTGATGAAAAATATTCTTGAATGTATGAGCACCAGTCTAGCAATTTGGAGGTCTTGGGTTTGAATCCCACCCAGTGGAATCCCATTTCCACTGCTCATTTGTCCATTTATATACAATTTGATAAGGCTTGTTACACAAAATGTCACCATACATGTACAGGGATATATACTACAGAATCCACTGATGTGTTGTTACACAATTACTTTAGACAGACTAGATAAACATTGCTTCAATCTCTCAACCTGCACACTAGAGAATACTGATCCATGTCTGTTGTATAACTTACTTGATCATATGAATCTCTCATCCTTTAGTCAAAGTGTCTGTAATCAATGTACTGTAGCATCTTTTTTTTTCGTTAACATATTCTTCCTTCATATCCCTTCTTCCCCTCAGCAATACAAAAAAATTTGAGATAGTTTTAAGTAATTTTATGGAGCAATTTATATAATGTTCTCAAATATTCTGTCTGCTCCAATCAATTATTTGGTAGAACCATGTGACCCCTATAAGCATCTTCCTCTTCATCCAACATCATACTGACAAGAGTATCAAAATATGATTGCTGTTCAATTCTATAAATGCTATAAATGATATGCTTTTGTACTCTTCATGTAGCATATATAGTCCAAGGTATTCTCACTCCTATCTTACTTTTTACTTCCAGGAAAGGTTCATTCGATCTCACCTTCAGAACCGGTAGCAGTTCCTTCATCTCCTCCCTCTCGATGTTCCTCTGGGTTCCCAGGGCCTTCTCTTGCCGGCAGATCGCATCGTGCAGGGAGCTCAGCCTCTCCGAGAATTGCTGCCTCTCGGATAAGATCTCCTCCAGCTGCTTAGTCCCATCCATTGGCATCCGGCTCAGTCTCTCGTACTCTGTCTTGATGTGGTCGGCCTCCGAGGAGAGCCTTTCGGCACCGGCTGGCAGGCAGTGCTCTTGCAGGGCTTTGTTCAACCTAAGGACCTGCTCCACTTTGGGGGCTTGTGACTTGCACTCTGATGACAAGTTCTGAATGGAAAACAAAAACACATACAAAACAGTGTGAAGTCACATCAAAAAAATGCAAGGATATGTTGGCAAATGCCTTGATCACAGAAGATCTGGTCCAAATCTGATTATTGTGCAAATGGCATTTCTTTCATGTCAAGTCGGATTGACTATACTGATGTGGAAGTCCTGAAATTCAACTCAGTGTCTTCTTTGTGCCCTATAATGTTCATTAATATTTTCTTCTCCTATTTGATGAGATTTGAATCTTCTCTTTGTAGTTTGTGAGACTGCAATTTCTAAACAAACACAAGAAGAAGACTAGATATATCGCTACGGCGACTGATATGCCTCCGCCATAATGCATGGTTCTCCTAATAGGTCTATAGTACAATGTCTTGACAATGTGTGATGACAGTTTCAAACAATTGGCAAAATATTAAAATGACAGCTTTGACACAAATGTGCTGAATGTTCACTTTCCTAGAACTAGGTTCAATTGGATGAATGATTAAAATGTCAGAGTGCAGGTATTTGGGGAACTGATGATTTTTACTTGACTTTTGACCCTTTTATAAGTTTATGCATTGAGTAATTTTTCAAGGTATTGAGAAAAAGTATAATTTCAGTATCAAATGGGAAAATAGCATTATCTAAACCTGGCCTTTGACCTTTGACCTCACAGTTCCAAAGAGAATCACTGTTAGGTTAAACATGCATAAATATGTAAGTTTCATGATGATACCTTGAGTTACTTTTGAGATATGGAGGAAAAAGTGCAATTCAGCACTTTCACTTGACCTTTGACCTTTTGACTTTTGACCTTTTGGCAAGAAACTTCCCACAGAATATATATTGGGTAATACATGTATACATCAAGTTAAAAAAAAAAACACCTTCATTCATTGCATAAATATAAGGAAAGTAGTGATATTTTGAGGAGTTGACCTTGACCTTTGACCCCTGACCTTTGACCCATGACCCCCAACTTCCCTAGATAATCACTGCCCATCGGTACAAGCATATATACTAAGTTCCATGAAGATACCTTGAACCATTTGCGAGATATGGAGAAAAACATGAAATTTCAATTTTTTTTCACAAAATAATCTGTGACCTTTGACCTTTGACCCTGTGACCCTAAAATCCACACAAAGTATTATCCCCCAAGGATATACCCTCATACCAAGTTTGATGTAAAATCACCACACGGTTCTTGAGATATCGACAAAAACAAAACGGGACGGACGGACGGACGTACGTACGGACGGACGGACGGACGGACGACCCGAAAACATAATGCCTCTGGCCACTTCGTTGCGGAGGCATAAAAAACTTGATTCCTTAATTGGTATGATATGTATGTGATCTCAAATGACAAACAGTAAGACTGTATATCACCTGGACTATGTAATGCAATCAGCAAATCTGTATATTTCGAAATTACAGACATAAGAAAACACTCGGTGAAATGCAGTTTGTGAAGGGAAATTCTGCATTACCTAAAGCATCTTGGTTAAATGTGAAATGTGGAGGAAACCTTGAATTGCTCTGACCTTTGAAGGGGGAAATTGTGGATCTTATATCTATTGTGAAATTACAGGCAAATTAAGAAAGGATATGTTTGTGCATTTATACCACTAGCAGTACAGCAATCCTCTGTGTGTTTGAGTGCTGATTGGCACAGAATTATATATAGCATTATATCCATGGTCCAAAGTCCCTGGCACAGAGTTTAAAGGGTAGGGGATACATGATTGCATACCTTCAGAGCTTCACATCTGTCTTTCAGCTGCTGCGTGCTTCCGACCGTCTCCCCTCGCTCCCGACCGATCCTCCTCTCGACGTCCTCCATCCATACCAGCATCTCGTCCTTGGTCTCCAGGTACTGCCGCCAGAGGGATGCGATCCCGTTCAGATGGGCGTGGCACTTTGAGATGCCCTCCTCGAGGGATGCCCATCTTGACTCCAAGTCCCTGTCATCACCCTCTCCTCCCTCCTCATCCTTCATCCTCGATTCACGGATGCTGTTCATGATCGGCTGATTTTCCTTCAGCTCCTTTTCCAAGGCCTATGGTCAGAGAAGTGAGAAAGACGGTTACTGTAACTGTTTATAAAGTTGAATAATTGATTATGGTATAAAATCTCAGGAAAAGGATACGTAATGTAATTTCTATTTTGTACTCCAAATTCAGAAAAGCATCCTCTGCTCTAATGAAGTCATTATCATTGATTAAGTATTCTCCTTGTTTTCTTTAAAGCTGTAAATATATAATTCAACATAGATATCTTAATACAGTATGCCTATGCCAAATATGAGATACAATAGATGACCTGTAGATAAGGAAACTTTTGAGAGATGAAGGTGTTATTTCTTTTTCTTCTTGCACTGGGCTAATTTCAGTGAATGTCAGCTGCTTATGTTTGTCCACACTCTCATATCTACAAGAATAATTACACATAAATATTTCTACGGCATTTCAGTAGAGAGTGAAATTCACAAAAGATTTGACAATGCCAAACATTCCATGTTCACACCATTTCAGGATACACTGTATGAATACAGAAAGAACAAAAAGAAAATGTCTTTTCATACCTCCACAGTGGCAATGTGTTGGCACACGTTGTCGAGTGTCTCAAACTTTTGCCTAGACTCTGCGTCCAGCCTTTCCTTGGCTCCATTTAGCCAAGGCACAAGCTGCTGCACCGACCGGCGGTAGGCGTTCCACTCGGACACCCGATCTGACAGCTGGGTGTTGAGGGCCCTGGCCCTGCCACACAGCTCCTCCCACTGGGTCCGCAGACTGGCCAGGTCCGACTCGAGGACCAGGACCCCGACGGACCGAGGGTAAGGCGAAACCAGCTCCTGCAGTGTACGCTCCATGTTCTCCAGGTCTGGGTACTTGTCGAATATTTCAGAGAAAACATCCTGTGGTTGTACGAAATAAAAAACAAACAAACAAAACAAACAGATTAGAAGAGTTTCTGAACCAATTCTTCACTGGAAAGCAGAGATGCTGCCCTCTCCTAACTACTAACTTCAGAGATGCAAGTGCTTTGCAACAAGACTACCAGTATTCAAGATTTCAATTCAAAGGTTTTATTTTCACTTCTTTCAACAGAATGTACAAAAAAATATAGATTCGACATGCGTTTGAAGGAATGATACATAGATAGCAAAGAATAACATTTGTCAATAATCATTACAAAATTAGGCATTTTTCATATAGACATATTTATACATTCTGCGAAAAAAAGTGGAGGTACCCACTCAAAAGACTATGCTTGTACAACGTGGGCACCTCACAGGAAAAAAAAAAGGTGAAAACTTAACTACAAGTGTGCGGGATGAAAAAAAGAAGTGGAAAAGGGGAAAGGGAAGAAGCAGAAATACAAGTAAAGAGACGAGACAACTAAGAACAAAAAGCCTAGATCAATCGGTACATTCAAGATCAAACCAACAGAGACTATTAGCCATATTATAAGTGTAGAGCGTTGAAAGCGACGAGAAAGTGATATATACAATTGTATGGAATTGCTGATAGCAGAACACATTATCTGTTCTGTGAAGGCACGTAAGTTTGCAATAGGAAAAACAGGGGATGCGACGTGGAATTCCTCGAAAGACGCGACCTAACAAATTTAAGAACACTTCATACTAATTATTTCATCTGTCACTGTGTCTGGAGAATAATGATGAAAAGAAATAAAGACAAACTAGACGAGCACTCTGAGAGCGCAGACCTCCGCCAAACTGCTATTTTCCACTCATAATATTGCTCTTTCGGAGAGATCAGTGATTTCTACCCATACATATGCATGCTGAAAATAGCCCGATTTCCCAATATAGAAACCTTTTGTTGGTCATAAATGCCAGCAGTGCGGTGTTCCTTGCTCAGGACCAGAAACAAGAACATGCACATTAATTAGTGCGTGTATGAAAACCTCACAAATATGCAGCTTGAACTCCCAAGTTCATTGACCCTACCTGAAAATATTGAAAATCCTTCATAAAATCCATAAAATTCCCGGATCACTATCAAAATTAAATTATCTGTTACTTGCAAGTTTCATCTGAATCCGTTTGCAGCTTTCTGAGTTATTTTGCACATGGACAAACAAACAAACAAACCAGCGGTAATGAAAACATAACCTACTCCCTTGGTGGAGATAATTACTCAGAATTGTTCATCTAACCTTGGCAGTGTTGAATGTCTGGTCAGGTGGTCCATCTGCAGCTTGGACCATGTCTAGTCTTTCCCTTCCAGCCTCCAGCCACCTCACAAATGCCTCCTTGTCTGCCTCGTACTCTCTCCATTTAGTCAGCAGTTTCTCAAGGCTGTATCAATAAAAAAAATAATAATAATAATAAAGGAAATGGACAGATATATTACAAAAAAAAAAGAGGTACAATGTACATCGAAGACACCAAAAATGACTATGAATGAGGGAAAAAAAAAATCTGCTAGAAAACTGACTGATTTGCAGAATTTTAGTAAGAACTTAAGTTATTCCACACATCAGGAATGATGGATGTACGTAGATCTTAATTTTAACAAGCTGGTGAGAAATAGAGATGTACATATCTATCTTTAAAAAAAAAAAATCCATTTCATTTTGGTCCCAGAAGGCCCCATTCATCAAATGATATGGCAACTGACTATTGCTGGTAGGTACATGTATCTTGACATATGGAGATAACGCATATGGCATGCAAACCCACGGATCCGATATACACACATTAACTGACGCTGACATACGTAAGACCTTCTCTCACAACTTCTACTTCTTGAATACACAGAACTCATTATGAAAACTGCAAGATTAGAGGGTTGAGAGTATGATTCTGTCATCTAGAAGAGAATGCAAGGTTGCATGATCCTAGCTTGGGAGATGTTCATCATTTCAAATGTTCATCAATCTGAAAATGATATGAGGTTTGTTATTTCAATGGTTTGTTATTCCAAAAGATACAAATTCTATAAACCTAAATCTGAACATTTGTGGCATTACTCCAAAGATATTTTTAATCCAAAGGTTCCTTTTTAATCCAAAAATGAAATAAGGTTCATTATTCTGAAGGCTCTTTAAACCAAAACAATGCAATAAAATTTGTTATTCCAAAGGTTGATTAAGCTGAAAATGAAATACGGTTCATTATTCCGAAGATTCGCTTATTCGAAAATGACAAAAAAATGGTGCATACTCACAAACCTTTGAAATTACAAACCTAATTTTATTTTCACTTCAAAGAACTTTTTTTTTTCATTTTAAGAATAACAAACCTTAGGAGGAACAAACCTCATTTCATTTTCTGATCAATGAACCTTCAGGGCGGTGAACCTTTGAAATATCAAACTGTAACTGTTAGTTTACCTTTCTGCTCTGGTCTTCAGTCCCTTTCCTCCCTCATAACACCTCTTTTGACAGGCACCAACTTCTCGCTGGACTGCCTGGCTCACAGTTTCTGGCGATATCGGCTGCAGCTGCTTGGAGAGTTTGCTCAAGGTGGCAAGAGCGGGCTCGACATTGGCGTGAGAAGTGACAGCGGCCTGTGTAGATGCCATCATGGGATGGTCGACAATATTCAGAAGAAAGACAAACACTCATCAGCTTGACCTCAGGGTGAAGACAGTGAGTACTTCAAAAATTCCAAGGAAGTATGGTTTTATGACAAGTACTTAACATGATGCAATGTTATTTATCAATCATTCTAATGTTCGATGTCATCAATCAATGAATCACTTGAATTCTTCATATGATATTTTTTTCATGACTACATTGTGCAGTCTTTGTACTTGTGTGTGTGCTTATGTGTCTGTCTGTCATTTTTTACCCAGTTTAATGGATTAGAACATCATTATGAAAAATCTATCACTACTAAATTAATACATGACATTAATCAAATGTTGTGCAAATCATCAATACGTCTCTCTCGGCAATAGGAAAATTTCTGCATTCTTTAATAATGGCACACCTATATATATATTTTTTTCATCATACTTCCGAATGTTAATATATGCACTCATCTTCTGTAAAGTTTCATATCTGTATAATTCTGTTGGAGATGGAAAAAAAAGGAAAATACTAATGAATGAAATTGGATGAATGAAATGAAGAAAAAAAGTACAATACAAGTAATTTGTTTGCTCACCTGGCATTTTTTGACCTCCTCTTCTATGACTTCTCTCCCTGGAGTTGGGGGAGGAACTGGTTTTGAAGTCTCTGCTTCAGACTTGGATACTACTTCTTCCAGCTTTTTCTTCTCTGTCTCAAAGTCCTGCATTAGTTTCAGGCACTCCTGCAGACAGAGGAAATGAATGGAAAATTGCATTAAAAACCTTAAAGATTCAGTGAAAGAAGGGTGGTTCTGTAAGCAGAGCATTTTTGGGGTTCTATTTTCAAGATGGTGCACAGGAATGCAGAGGAATTCATTTTACAGCTCTTTATTTCATTATGGTGTAGACAAGGAAAATGTAGATTACCCTGATCATTTTGGAAGACCTTGATACTACCTTGAAATATAAGGAATGCTGCTGATAATGCTTCTGTTGATTTTCATCATACTGCTTTGCAGAGATGTAGTTTTACTACAGATTACAATACATGCATCATGCATACTACAGCTAATACTATGTCACTGCCAAATGCCTAAAAAATCTGCTCTCAAAGCATGATTTAAAATTTTCATATAATATATGTAGTGTAAAATCATACCTACTGAAATTGGCCACAAATTCTGTTGGAAAAGCTTTTTCTATAGAAATATCATCAATTAAATCTCTTTTCAGCCTCTTTCAAAAGTGTTGAAACTAAAACACATATCAGACAAAAGCCTCTTTGCCATTTTTTTTTTTTTCGGGCTGACAAATATTTTGTTGCTCTGATATCAACATGAGATATATCGTGAGTCCCAACCGCCGCATTTCATTAAGTCTGATGATGCAATAGTCTTTTGATTTTGTGGCAGCATCACATAGCATCTGGTTATGCTAGACAGTGAAATTTAGCAAAGGTAATCAAATGTCAATACTCTTCCTACATCCTTGGAATGCTATCTTTAAGAGTGCATGATAGAAGAGATTATATACCTGTTGATTCTGTAGTCTGTCTTTGGTGTCAATGACCACTTTTCTCCACTCTTGCTCCAAAGTGATGGTCAGCTGGCTGACAAATCTTGGACACTTTGGATCCTTTCCAAGAGTCTTCCCCTTTTCAACATGTTTCCTGACAGTTGGCTGCAGCTCCTCCACTCTATCAAGCACAGCCTACATGGCGTCGAGACAAAATACAGGAACAAAAGAATCCCCATTTGAATAACGTTTATAATGATCAGTCTAACACTTCTTTTAAAAATGAGAAGAGTGAGGTAACATGTCATGACATACATCTCATCAATCTGCTATCAGATATCTGAAAACTGAAGCCGAATATCCTGTATTGTATTAGGTGAAGAATTATAGATCTTTCAAAGGACACATGCAAGATTTGATGTTGAAGATTTGCTATCATTACAATCACTTATAGCTGTCTAGAAAAAGAGTTTGATATATCACATTGGTGAAGGGTGACATATAATATTTTCTTTTAAAAAAAATATGTATATATATATATGTCTGGAAATTTATGCTTCAAAAGAAACAGCATGAATACAAAAAAAAAAAAATTGCCTAAACTACACTGGTTTTCACATTATTCCACATCAAATGATGTGTCACCCTTTAGAGTTACCTTCTAAAGTACATCATATTAGCACTCAATCTTCCGATTGAAAACAATGCCTAGAAAGTATCACATTGTTACCATGACAACAAAACTCACCTCTTGTTTGGCAAAGCACTCTTGGAGTGTCCTGCTATCCTCCCAGGAGATATGTCGCTTCCCTTCTTTGCTCAAGCCGTCAACTTTTCCTAACATCTCCGTGATGTCATCCCTGCACATCAGCCACTCCCGTCTGACGGGTGTCGTGGCAACTGCATCCTCGAGCAAGGCCTTCTGGGAGGACAGGCGGTCGGAGAGGGCAGCGAGACGTGCGGACTCCTGTCGAATCTTCTCCGCAGGCGTGTCCTGGCTGATTTCACTGAGGTCCTCGCCGAGCCTGGCAAGGACCTTTTGGGATGAGTCGCTGGCTTGCAGTGAATCCTGTGAACACGAAGAGAGCAATCACATTCTCACATACAATTTCCTGAAAACTTTTGTCTCATTAAAAACTTACTTCTGAAAAGACACATCCTCTTCACCCCTCCCCCCCCCCCCCCCACACACACACACATGCACCAAATAGTTTTTGTTTGGATTTTGACTAGACACAATTTCTTTAGATATAAGTTTACCAGAAGTAACTTCAGTGTACATCTGTTTTATTGCTTTTCATACGTAAAGTTTGTGGTTCAAGAAGTGTGCTATGTATGATAAGTACTACAACATACTCTCATACTTACAACTCTCAGATTTTACTCTCCAAGACAAATCCAAAAAGCATTTTTTTTTTAAATCCCTAATCAGACACAACCGACAAGAATTCATTTCATCTATTGCACTTAATAACAATAAATTTACCTTGGACTTGACAACCATCTTATCTAAATCTGCAACTTGGTCTGCCTGTTCCAGATCTTGCAAGACTTGCTGGACCTCTTCTGTACATTGTTTCACTTTTCCAATGCTGCAGGAAATAGTACAAAAAAACAAAAAATGAAGAACACAGTCTCAACTGAAAAAATTCAAATCAGAGACAAACGACTACTGTAAAACAAGAAACATTTGTGGCATAAAACTTTTGCAAACTGGACCTGTCTACCAAATCACTACTGGGATTCAATGCATTGTGTACACACACACTTTTGCCAATATATTTGGCTCCTCAAGAATTTCACAAAGTTTTATGAATGCAAAAATTTCTGGTATTACAGTATATCATTATATGAAGCATGTATACTTTGTAATACAATTTGAGAGTGATTTGGCTGTGAAACGGGGATTTCTTTTTTCCAAATCACTGCCACAGGGAAAACTGTAAACTTGAGTGTGAAACTGGTTAAATCTTTACATACAATTAACACACAAGCAAATAAAAGTGAATTCATCATCTTACTCTTCTTCATACTGCTGCCACCTCTTGGGGGCAAGTTGTAGTCTCCTTTCCAGACTCTCTGCATCTTGCAGTGCTCTCTGGAACCTCTGCTTAGTCTCCTGGCAAGCCTTGTCCATAACCTGGGCATCCTGTGGCCTTGTCTTGGAAGCTTGGTCCCGGATGGTCTCCAGGACTTGGACTTGTCCAGCCATCGTTGTGAGCGCGTTGGACTTTTGGAAGAACTCCTGTGAGGTTGAGCATGAAAATAACAGATCTTGCTTACCTTAGATGTAGAAAATAGATGCTTTGAATTTACTGCATTGAACATTGGTATTTTGTGATTATGGACTGGAAATATCTGCAATCAAGAGCTACAGGAATGGAATGACAAATAAATATGTGGTATTATCAATTTTCTGGAAGCAACCTCCCACCTTGGGGATGACTATGTACTGCATTTGTGCAACAAGAGCCAATACTTTGGTGTAGTGTTCTTACTTTTACATAATCAATGCTGACTTGCAAAATTTATGAAAATGAATGCACCATAACAAAATAAATAGCATGTTCAGCATGCTATACAACTTTTCGAGAGAATTTCATATTAATGGCCCCGAGAGGGCTTAAGAATATCTGAGAATGAAACATCAATCCAGTATATGAAATCAATGCTATGACAACACCACTTTAGTTCCTACCTGGTGTTGTGCCAAGACCTCTTCTGGGGCCTGGCCTGCCTTCAAGGTCTGCCTCTCTCGAGCCAGCTGGGACTCTGCGGCCTTCAGCTGGTCCGAGAGCTGGGCCTGCACCTCCTGGAACTGGAGTCTGTGGATTCTAATCGGGGCCTCAGAACAGACAGCCTGTGTTTACAGATAAAGACAGAAAAATTATTCATGCATCACATGTTTTGCTGCCAAAGACTACGGGAGCCTGTTATATGGGATAATGGAATATACAGTACATTCATATGATGTTTTCTGAATTAAACTACATTGGTAGGTGGCTCAGTGGATAAAACAATGGACCATCAATAACAAGGTCCCTGGTTCAAGTCCCCAGGCTGCAGCAGTTGTGTCCCGAGCTGTGCAAGGCACTTTATCCTCACTGCCTAGTCCGTCGAAGGGAACTTACAGCCATCGATCAAGCGATTGCACCTTATAATTATTCAATGTTTTCTTAGCACTCATTTAAAATCAAATCAATTCAATCAATTAATCAGACAATCAAACTGTGAACCAAATGGTATCTTTAAATTGTCTAACCTTCTTAGCTCCAACCAGGTGCAATGAGCTACAAATGGATGTGGAGGAGAGATGGGGGGGGGGGGGGGGGGGGAGCCATATGGATGCACTATGCTTACAGTTGCTTCGAAACCATAAATTCTCACAAAACCTTTACCCCCGGTGGTCTCTATGAAAGTTTACAGGTAATGTCACTTCCATGATCATTGTTTTCCTTTTGCCATACAAGGAGTGCAATTTCGCTCACAGGATTCACACAGGGTGTCTCTTAGGTCTGTTGCTATATGTAGCTCACCTGGTGTCGCTCTTGGAGCAAGTCCATTCTCCTCTGTACCTCCTGCCTCTTGGATGCGGGAAGGTTGTGGAGCAAGCTCTGGGATGCTTCCAAAAACTTCTCCATGACTGGAGGTTTACTGTCAGCAAACATTGCCTGCCAAAGGCAAAGGAAAGAGTTTATTACCATTTGTTTCTCAAGATATAATGCAAAGAGTCTCTACAGGTATAATCATCCACACTACTGCAACAAAACAAAACAAAATATATATATATTGTCTCTAGCATACTTTCTGTGGTGCAAATGCAACAGTATCATAATAAGACATATATATTTAAAACACACTGAAGAGAAACTCATGTCGCAATGAAATTTGATTCATTGTGACCAGTGACATTCCATGGAGAAGAAACATATCGAGTATTATGCTCCTATTTCAAGTTCCCCTCAAAGCCATTATGACATAAATTTTAAAATAATGGATCAAAAACATAAGTGACAAGAACAGATTGCCAAACAAGCAATTTCATGTTTTAAAGGTCCTTCATTTTCTGACATACTAGAACAACCCCACTCCTATGGGTTGGAGTGAAATGGCCATCTTGGTACAATAAATTCTTACCAGAAATCTGATTATAGACCTCACACTCTCTTTATCCATCCATGTGTAAAAACGACAACCACATAAATACAACTGGAGGCAATATCAATATCACTACAATCACAAAATTTGCAATCAAATCTTGAATAATATTTCTGATTTCCCTCACCTTTGTTCTGTCTAGTTGCTGGCTTGGCGTGCCTTGGGTGTCTCTCAGCTGCCCCTCAGCGAGAGATAACCACTTCTTGAGCTCAGCCTCTTGGGTCTCAAACTTGGACCAGCTATCTGTTTCTGCTGAGAGCTTGGATTCAAACTCCTGCTCTTTGCTCAAACAGTTCTTTAGTCAATGCACAAAAGAGGAAGGAAACAACAAAAAAAAAAAAAGAGAGAGAGAGAGAGAAGATGTTGGGTTCAGTATAAAATTTAATGAAGTACAGCAATCACATGTCACATAAGACTGACACCTGAAATATACATGAATTAAATGCGTTTTCTAAAGAGTGTTAGACATACTAACAGCACGGAATTGCACAAATATTTATTACTTAGAAAAAAAGTGAAACACAATCCTCTCTTCTCATTAAAATATTAATTAACTGACTAGATGGAGAAAAAAAAAACAGTTCCATATTGTCCTGCAACTTTTTAAACAGTGAAATCTTTTGAATAACGTGTATGCTTTGAATAATGCATGAACTATACTGGGGAAAAAGTTTTGCAAAGAGCCTCCATTAGGGCAGGGGTCCCAAGGATTTGCATCCATTGCGTGCACATGAAAACACTGAGAGTGAATCTTACCTGTAAGCGAACATCCAGGTTGGACACTGTTGTCTCTATGATGGTGGTGTCAATGTAAGTGCACTTGAGGTTGATGATGTAGGTCACGGCATGACTCTTCATCGCAAGCTTCTTCTCAACTTCTTGGGATTTGGCGAAGTGACTCTGTAAAAGAGACAAAAATGATGAAACAATTGAAAACACGCAAATATTACTGCATTGATAGCTTGCACATGCAATGCTGACTCAAATGTGTGGCCAATTTCCAGCTACAGTGTATCTGATGTTTTGTATATTAAACATTTTATCTGCCAGGTCAAGAATTTGATCTTCTGTATGTACTTTTTTGAAATTTTTAACATATAGCTGACAGGAATGCCATGTATTGCACATTAAATCCACAGGGAAGTGATATATTTTGGAGGCAACAAATTATTCATGAACCCATTGAGAGGCTAAAAATGAAATGATGTTTACGTTTGCAAGTGCAATAATGAGGTTTACATGTGTCCAAGTATTCAAGTTCCAGCATCCCATTTTCCATACTAGAAAATTTCACAATCACTCGAATTTCTATAAAGTCATTGATGCTCTTTTCATTATCTGTTATATGTATTTTCTCTTCGAAGAAGCCAATCAATATCATTGTCTAGACACATTATACAAGCAAACAATTTTATCAAACCTTGTGTTTCTGCAATCTGACTTGCATAGCCTTGATTGGTTCTGTGGAAGATTTCTGTTGTGCTTCAGCCAGGAGCCTCTCAGCCTCTTGGACCCAATCCTGTATCTCCGGAAGTCCGTCTTCAAAGTCCTTGACAGACTTGAGGACTTCTCCAACCACTTTCTTTTTCTCTGGCAGTTTGTCCCTGGAGAAATAATGAACAGTCATTGACGCAATTCATGACATTTCTGAGTTTTGTTTTGTTTGAAAGAATGCCATAAGTGCCCATAATGTCATCCTATATTTGAATGCTTCCATCTTGTTGAAATGTTCTCATGTTGTTTATTCACTTTCACACAATGTAGTTTGAAGGATTTCTTTCCTTATCCAATAAAAATTTCCTGTTACCATACTTCATAAAGTGTATCTACACTGCAGCTCATCTCATATTTATGTGTCATCATGCAATGCTAAAATGTCAACTGCTTGCATAGCTTTTGCTTAAAACTGATTCCTTTCAGTGCCGTTTAAAAAGTTTGTGTAGTGACCTGTAGGTAATGTTCCTATGGGTTCGCTAAATCTAACTTGAAACGCATCAAGAAGAAACAATTGAGAAATTTATCTTCCTGATTTATACCTCTAAACAACCATCCAAAGGTGTTCCTAGTGATAACAATGAGATTCAACAAAATGCAGACCCACGGAGAAAAGCCTCGTCTGATCAAATAGTACACAAGTAATGTGTAACTTCCTTTTGTATAACCTTATTGTTTAGTTTTTAGCCATTACTGTCATGTGAAGCATCACATGATCAAGTCACCTGACATCCTCCAGGTTGAGTTTGACAGTCCGGAGAGTCTGCAGAAGCTGTTGAGCCTGCTGTGATCCACTGGTCTTAAACATCTCCTGGGCCAGGCCTGATAGGTGCTTGAAGGTACGCTCCTGGGCCGCTACCTGGCCTATGGCCTCCTGCATGATCACAAACAAGCAGACAAACATGCAAACGAACAAAATTGATCCAATGATCTGAATTCATTTCCTCTTTGTGTCTACAAAAAAAAAACCTGAGTTACATTAATATTATCATACAATCGACATTTCGTCTTTTCTATGTACAAAAATAAATGAAACATATTCTAATAACATACATTTGCAACAAAAGGTAAATAAGTAGTAGTCATACGAACCACAGTGGGGGAGCCTGAATCAGAAGAATGGCTTGAATTACTTAGGACCTCAAAAATTAAATTACATCATAGTAAGACAATTGAACATCAATCGATAAATCAATCAATAAATTATTCAACAAATTAATTGATCGATCAATCAATCAATCAATCAATCAATCAATCAATCAATCAATCAATCAATCAAATGATATATTTAATGATTTCTTCAAGCTGAGACTGCTATGACATGGAAAGGCATCATTGTTTTAAAGATTATTCATCACTGGTCTTTGTAGCAGAGAAAATGGGTCTAGGGCAATTACCCCCTGGGCAATTACCCCGGACTCTTCGCCGGACCCTAACCCTAATCCTAATCCTGAACCTTATCCTAACCCTAACCCTAATCTTTACTCTAACCTTATCACTAACCAGTATTTAGCCGGGAGGTAATTGCCCTCATACTGAGAAAATATATCACAGCAGTATCAGGGCAGAACCAAAATTAATTTCTAAAGGAATTTTTTCCAAATGTCTGCAAAACATTACATATATGCTTACATTTGCTTGGATGAACCATCAAATCCATCATGATGGTAAGAAACAACCTCTATATGTTAAAAAAAAATTAAAGTTGAGTAGAAGGGATCTCTATACCACACGTGTGCATCAGTACAGTGTTCAACATGTTGCATAAAATCAAGTAATATTTCATCATTTTCATAATCTAGACAGGATCAGGGGTAATGGGAATGCACATGGAATTCTAGACTGTTCTGTGAAACTGAAGATGATTTAGAAAGGGGGATAAACTTACATCTAATTCTTTTAGATGCTGTAGCATTACATCCCGGGAACAAGGCACCTTCTGCCGCGACATGTTCATGGTAGAATCCAACCAGACATTGACTGCTGAGAGCTGGCTGTTGAATGTCTGCTGTTTCTTGCCTGTTTCTGCTGCATCCATAAAGACCTGTGTTTGAGTGTTCAAGATCAATCAGCAACACTGACAGTCTTTAGGATCTTTCTTGGGCAAGGAAGGCAACAAGACATTTCTATATTCATCAGATATTCACCTGATAAAAAGTTTTTGATTCCCTCCATTGTAACAAACAAGACACCCTGTAGTGGCACAATGCATTCGTATCATCAATTATTTATAAAGAGGAAAATATCTGATCCCCGGATACAAAAGCTTATTGATGACATCATACATGCTTTGAGGTGTTCACATCAGCCTAAGAAGACCATCCAACTGCATGTCAATAATGTGGGCCACGCAATGTGACTAAGACATGTGACTAAGACATGCTTAGTCTTTGTGAGGAACAGTGGCAGATCCAGGGGGGGGGGGGGGGGCGCAACCAAAGCACGCCCCTTTTTTTTTTCTTAAAAACAGAAGAAATAAAAAGAATCAAATGAAATGAAACCCAGAAGTGGCACCGGAAATATTAGTTGCGCCCCCCTTTACAGAATTCCTGGATCCGCCCCTGAGGAACACTTACATTTTTACCTCACTGTCATTACAATCAGTACGCAAAGTCAAGTCTTTGTGCTATCGGCATAATTATAAAATCACAACAGGAACTGAGCTTAACTCTCTCAGAGTATCACCAATCTGTTTTTATACATGATAAGGGTCATTTTCAGATGGTGACCCTGATACGGTTATTGACTCAAGGATAAAGATGTACTTTCAGCGATTTTTAATGTTTGTGTGTGTGTGTGTGTGTGTGTGTGTGTGTGTGTGTGTGTGTGTGGAATCAACCTGTTCCTAAAAGCTTAGAAAGACTTGAAAATAGTAAATTTGGTAAACTTCCTGAGTGTCCTCTAAACAAAAGAAGCAAAGGATTTGGTAGGTGCTCTTTATTATTTCCATGCTTCAAGGATGCACCCTTGCACAACATATGTTAATCTACAATAAGTATCATTGAGCATCCTTTGAGCTATATATATGGTGTATGTGTACTTTACATCATGAGGCAGTTTCTTTACAAGGCACGTAGGAGAGAAAATCAAGGATTCCATCCATGACACTTTGTGATTCCACCTGACAAAGTCACTGGTAATGTAATCGAAAATATGAAATGACTCTACATCAATCAGCATATTGAGTTTTTCACATGTATTCCACAATAGTCACAAAATTATCACATGATGAGCTCAAATGTATATAATCATTCAAACATGGGATTTGAATACTTTGAAAAGCTTTCAAAGCAAATGCGTGTCTATCAACCCATTGAAGACAGACTGACTTTCCTACAACACACATTTGCCATTTACCCAAGCCCGAAAATATTCTGGACTAGTCTTCAACAGGTTAAAGAATGAGTAATTGTCTCCTTGCCATTCTACAGGTCAACTTAAAGACGTCTCTTGAGGTTGTGGAATGCATATCACTCACCTTAGCCTTCCCATAGACATCACTCCACGCCCTGTTGAGGAGGTCGAGTTGGTCTTGGATCTCTCTCGACACCGCTGGCTGACAGGCCTCCATCAGGAATTCCCCATGGTGGTTCACGGCTGTGTGTTTCTTGGCCATCTCCGACAGGTTTGTAAAGTAAGCCTTGAATCAAAAGGAGATGAAAGAGGAATAAAGAAGACATTCATGTCATGATCAGCAGCTGTTGTATTCTACTCCGACAAACATACATTTGCACTTTGATAACAAGCAACAACACATTACTTCTTCCATGAAAGAGCAATAATTGAGGGGTGAAACAATTATGGTAATCACAACTTGATTTGTAATTCCTCAGAAGTAGATGAGACTGTCTGACTTTCATCTGCTTTGTATAAAATCAATGTCAGCCTAAAATGTCGCCAAGAAATCTCTGCCTGCTCTTCCAGAAGACAGAAGATAAATGAAGCAAATCAGTTTGCAGTTACACTATCTTACCTCTAATATTTACAAGGTTGACTTTATTGCTACATCAGGGTCCCATTTCATAAAAAATGTTGGGATAACAACTCTTGCTGGAATGACAACTTCCCATAGCAACAGCAAATCAGGAAGCAGGATTCTTATTGTTACCATGACAATTGCCATTCCAGCAAGAGTTGCTATCATATCAACTTTTTATGAAATGGGACCCTGATTTTAAACAATACCATGACAGATTAAAATTGTTGTTAACTGAAATTCACAAATAGGGTTTACTTCACACAGTGTCTCTGACTGAAGCATTCAAGTTAAAGTTATACTGTAAAACCAGAAACATTTATGGCATGAAACTTTTTGAAATTGGAGCAAACAGCCTTTTTTGCGGCACGAAAAATTCACGAATTACCACCGGCATTCAATTCATTGTGTAGACAATCACTTTCAAGTGCATTTTACTTTTGCAAATCTTAGCAAAAGATTCATTCATGGAAAAAATTTCTGGTTTACAGTAAAGTTAACAACCAATATCCAAAAGTTTTCAGTAACTTCTATTCCTTTAATACTACACTACATTTGTAACTCACCATTTTCTTGTCATGGTCTCCCTGGGCTAGCACCTTCTCGGCTCCCTTCAGCCAGGGCTGAAGGTCAATGACGTCTGACCGGTAGGAACTCCAGTTCTCGACGACCTCTTCCAGCATGGTGCGCACCGAGGCCACCTCGACTGTCAGGTTCTTCTTCTTCAGCTCCATGTCGTGGACAAATCGCCTGCACACTTCCCTCTCCTCTTCTGATTAGGTGAGAAAATGGAGACGCAATTTGTAGGTTGTTGTTTGTTTTTTTTTACTGCAAAACCAGAATCATTCCCGGCATGAAATGTTCACAAATTGCCACTGCATTCCATGCATTGTGTAGACAAGAACTTTCATATGCATTTTACTTTCGCAAAATTTATGAAAGTTTCATGCACATGTATGTTTCTGTTTTTATAGTAAAATGTAGTTTATGTCAAAGTTTCATCCCCATAACAGCTTGTTTTAAGATTTCTTTGACATAGTAACATACAATCCATTCACGTCAAAATAGACATGGTTATTAAGAAATTTTGTCACAACAAATTAAAAGTCAAGTCCTAAAATTATTTCTTATATATCTATAAATACTTTATTTGTTTGGCTATAATGAAATTTTGATATAATGAAAGATAACAGCTGGTCCTCAGGACTCTGGTTATAATGGGAGTCATCTGCATTAACTCATTCTCAACAGATTAAAAATTTGAGTATACCATAACATTTAGTGCACTGGTCACTGACAAGACCTGTCTTACCATCTGAAATAGTAGAAATGTAAGTCTCTGTCACATCTAGTAGCATCTTGAAGGTCACTTCATATTGTTGGAAGAATTGGCCAGTTTCAACAAATTCCTGCAAATGATGGGAAAAAGAAAAATAGATCAAACACACTCAGTACCCTATTAAACAGTCCTGACATTTCATGCTGAAATTCACTCTCAATCACTTCCAAATTCAAGTTCAATTTAATTTCATTCCATTTTTCAACAGATATCAAATATACAATATAAACACACAAACACATTGTTATATTGGCAACTAAATGGAGAGATTATAATTCAAATATCATACAATAGGCCTACTTAAGACAGTCTGACAACCCTGCACCATGCTCTGATGTAGGGAAATCCGACAAAAGTGTGAGCAAAATCTCAATTAGAGATTGAAATTTCTCTTAAAAATGTCTACATTCTTTAACACTCTTTTATCGCTTAAAGTTTTGCTGTGTTTATTCTGTGATCAAACATGACGTTCATTACATCATATTATTACCCTCAGTCATTTCCACAAGAAATACAGAGTGGGCATAAATATCCCATCAAACTACATCCTACACTTCTGTTGCCATAGCACACATACATGCATAAAGTAAAGAAATGATGAAATCAAAGTCTTTTGTTGTAGCTTCGGGTGGGACCAGGTGCAAGTATAAACACTCAGGCCAGGTGAGGTTGTTTAGAAATAGTTACCTCCGCCAAGGGAGGAGGTTATGTTTTCGTTACCATTGGTTTGTTCGTTAGTTAGTTCGTTTGTCCGTGTGCAAAATAACTCAAAAACTTGGGAGTTCAGGCTGCGCGTATTTGAGGTTTGCATGCCCGCACTAAAGTGCGTGCTCTAGTTTCTGCGAGGGCGAGGCGCGCCGTGCAGCTGAGGGTTTATGACGTAACAAAGGCTTCTATATTGGGAAATAGGGCGGCTTTCAGCACACAATGCTGTAAGTACATGTACGTATGGGTGGAAATCACTGATATCTCTATGGAAGAACAAGATCAGTGGTGGAAATAAGCTGCATGCTTGGCGGAGGTCTGCGCTCTCAGAGTGCTTTTCTACTTTTCATAGTGATGAATGGCTATGACATCATACTTTGATACTCTACTGTAATTATACAAATGAGAGGGTCATTGCCATGGGAAGAGTGAACACCTGGTACTTACCAGGTAGGTGCGTAGCAAATGTTGCACCTCCTTGGCGTCTCCATACTTGACCGTCCACGTCTGGAGCTTCTTCTCCGCCATGACGATGAAGGCCAGGAGACGGTACTTGATCTCCTGGTACTCCAGATGGATCCTATGAATCCAGCATGAAATGAGAAAATTCTCCATGGAAATAAGCATCACAAACTCAAACCTGACTAAATATGACATCGCTGAATTCTCTCCCCAATTCTTTGGCATATTTCATTCAACCTTCAATATGCAACAATTATGTGTAGTCATCCATAACAGAGTGACACCACCATGTTTACAGGCACACATACACTAATATAGGAGCATCACTTGCACACTACCTCATAAGTGGCACAGAGTTTCTTTTTAATGCAATCTTAGCAGATTGTCTGGCATGCATGATGACTTCCATCCTTTGTAAGTAATCCCTCAGAATCGTTGTTTCAAATCTTTTGCTGTCATCAAATACTGTGCATTATTTCAAGTTTTCAAATGTTTGTGGCTTCACGAAACTGGCACCTAGGTACCTGCGGATAACTCAATAGGCCCAAGAGCATTAATATTCATTACTTTCCTAGCATCAAATCATCATAATTCACATTTGAGATTTGCGATGAAGTTTAGCTCACATCATGTGATGACTATGACACTGTGCACTGATGAATAAGCACTTCAGTTCACTGAAGATTTTCATAGAGTATAAGAAAAATAACTCACTACAAACGTGTAGCTAACATAAACATGTACTGAGAATTTACCTCAGGGGAAAGTTGGTGTGAGAGAAAACCTGTGACACAGGGGAAATACATATATTAAATGTGACACGTAGTTGTACACGTGATTCAAGTTCCAACATGGTTAAGTTCTCAAGTGACAAAAAAAAAATAAAAATCTGCCATTATGTTCAATCATTCTAAATATACCACTATTTGGAAAGAGAAAAGGAAGTCCCTTTGCACCGAAAAATCAGATTGATTGATGATCTATATCAATTGTTGTAAAGTGAAGGCATAGATATGGATTTCCTTTGATTGGTCTCTTAGTTACCTCAGGTTATCCTTTGTCTGCATGACAACTGTTAGCCTCTGAGCCATGCTGTCTATAATGGCTGGTGGAACTTCTTGACCTTCGACCCTGCCACCCTGCCGCTGTATCTCCGTGAAAGACCGGTGAATGTCACTGCTGTGCTGAAAGTGCTCCTGTTCATGAAAAAAAGAGAAGAAATCATTATATTGTAAAGTACTGTATATCGCACATAACATCTGATATTTCTCTGTGTATTTTTCCACAGAGACTGACTCAAATCTATACTGACGAAAAAAAAACAAACACACATAGGCTTAACAGATAGGATAACTTATTCTTTCCTTCCCAATCCTGACACATAATAATAGTTATAAAAATGTTAATTACAGGAGATGACATACTTTCTTAGATTTAGACTTCTACTCTGATGGCATCATTATTTGTGCTTTATTAACAGAATATCCTACGCATATGTTTGTGGTGATTTTGTGTGTGTGTGTGTGTGTGTGCGTGTGTGTGTGTGTGTGTTGTGTTGTTGACAACAGCACAAGATCACTTAGAAATTCTAGCTGTTCAACCACATATCAAGTTCTCTGTGGAATGATTTTTTGTTTTTTGTTCTTTTTTCATTGTTGTATGGATACATACCACTAAATTTTCTTTTCATAGTAAGTCACACTTTTGCATGCATACAAAGATGGAAAATTATCATTATTTTTTTTTTTTTGGTATGGGATCCCAAAATTTTCCCTAGGATCAGTTGCATTGCACTTAGGATTGATTTTACAGCTCAGTGAGAACAGCCACCAGCTGGGGAAAGCTGAATATGGGCTACCCAGCCATCTTCTCAGATGGAAAATGAAAACAAACAAACAAACAAACAAACAAACAGACAAACAAACAAACAAACAAACAAACAAACAAACGTACCTCATGCTCCTTCAGTCTCCGCTTCATCTGGCTCCAGGTGGCATCCTGAGACTCCAGGGGCTCCACCTCGCCCCTCTTCAGCAGCTCCTCCGCCCTGTTCAGCCATGCCCCGACCGCGCCCAGTGGACCGGGCAGACCCCTTTCAAGCTCCTTACGCCACTCCTCGTAGTTCTCCGACACCTTGGTCCACCGCTCGATCAGGATGTCGCACTCCTCCCTGGTAACCGTTACCAGGATCTTCTTCTTCTTCTTCTGGACTAGTACTGTCATCAGCTGCTGCGTCTTGTCATGCTGTCTTTGGAATTCAAGGAATCTCTGCAGAAAAAGACAATAATGTAATGCACAGCACATCTTATCTTTCTTTTCTTTTTTTTAAATTGAGAATAAGGTATTGGCACATTGCATCTGAGCATCTGAAAATTCATTTGGGACTCATTTGTCACTTGTAGGCTTCTCTGCATAATTTTTCATGTGGGCTTTAATAACAAGAGAAATTGTGTAAATGTGTAAAATTGTGTAAATGTGTAAAATTGTGTACGAAATATACAAATTCATTTGCTCATCTATTTTTTGCAGAAATGTTAGCATAGATGGAATGAACAGTGCTCAGACAAAAATGCAAGCCAACATGAACTTATTGTCTGCATTTGCATAAGTATTGACCAAAATGTTCACATTACTAAAGCAGAATGTGGCTTATTTTACATTTTATGAGCTCAAAATTCGATCGGAATTGCAAGTGTTTTGGATTTCTCAGATCCTGTTTGCATTGAATTTTTAGTATTTTCTATCCTATCATTCCTTTAATCATGGAACTGCTTGAAACTGCTCCTACACTGGTGTCTGGCTTGTGTCGTAATTCACTTTGCTCCATCTACTGACAAACAGATTAGTTCTTCATCATAAATTAAAGTTTGCACTGTTGATGCATTTTATTGCATTTGGTTAAGTTGGGCTTGTTCTCTGCTTGCTCCAGAAAATAAAAGAAAACATTGAGGGGCTGTTGTGGTCCAGTGGATAAGAGCAAAGACTCTATAATCATCAGGTCCTCAGTTCCAGTCCATTGCCAGCAGCTGTAGTGCCAGTCCTCACTGCCTATCCCTTGAGAGGGGAACTACAGCTCTCGGTCCCATTGTTGTGTCCTAAGGAAAACTGACCACTTCATCCTTACGAGCCAAGTAAGAGAAATCCAAACTCATGCAATGCACATTATCTCCAGAAGCGCGAGGGTTTAACGGATCATCAAAGAGGATGACTTCCTACCACTGATACTCTGGTTTGGACGATGCTCTGGCTACTTTGGTGGTGGCTAAAAGTAAATTCCACTCAAGCAATGTGCATTATCTCCAGCAGCTTTATGGTGAAAGAGACCAGAATTAGGGACTTTCTACCACTGATGCTGAGTCACATTACCCGGTGGTCCCTGCTGCTTGGCTGTGACTAACAGAAAAATTCAACTCGAACAATGTGCACTATCTCCAGCAGCTAATGGGTTAAAAGGACCAAAGAGAGTGACTTCCTATACCACTGATGCTGGGTCACATACCAGGTACTTTGGTTTGGATGATGCTCACTGTACCTCGGTTGCGACTAATAAAAAAAAAAAATATCTAGTGTCTTGAGGGTTAATCAGACCAGAATTTGGGACATTCTACGTCCGATGCTGGGTCTCATACCTGGTGCTCTGGTTTGGATGATGTTCCCTGCTGCTTGGTTGTAGCTAATAGAAAACTTAAACTCCAACAATGTGCACTATCTCTAGGGCTAAAGGGCTAAAAGGACCAAAGAGGGGGCACTTCCTATCACCATTGATGCTGGGTCACATACCTGGTACTCTGGTTTGGATGATGCTCCTGGATGCCTGGTGGTGGTAAGAAGGGCCTCCTCCACACTCAGACAATCACTCAGCTGCTTGGTGGCTGTCACTTCCTCCTGGCTCTCCTGCTCAAGTTCCTTTCTCTGCAGAGAAAACACATCAGAACACATCACTCACAGTCAATGTACAGGTACTTGCAGTAGATGGCAGCAGATATGGACTGCAGCCATTTTTATCAAGCAGTCATATTTTCATCAGGACTTTTTGGTAAGATACTTGAGAACTTCTTAAAACTTCTCTAAATGACCTAAAAATATGACAGCAACAAAGATCAACATGCACATATCATCAGCATCTCCCTAAACCTTAATGTGATTTCAGGCAGTTCTTTCACATTTCACATCTGTATTCCCTGTGTATGACCTATACATGTAGCTTTGGTTCAGTTCATTCGTACTGTACATATAACATTTTTTTGATAACCTTGTGTCATTTAACTGCTAAAGCATTATTGATTCTATTCTTGTACGATGTAATAAGACTCTATGTCACGAATCATATTTTGATGATTTGAGTATTGTTTTGTCCAGTGATAGCTATTGCATTTTGTTGTAAAGTAAATTAAATTGAATTAAAATTCAATACTTTGTTTGCTAATTAGCATGCAACCTGGAGTGCTTTCTTCGTCAATTAGCACAGATGCCTTGAAACTAATTGTCAATTGAATAGAGATTACCTAATCCCGCTAATTGTCAATTGAATAGAGATTACTTAATCCCTTTAATCCCTCTTGTGTCACCATGGCCTCCCTCTTCAAAGGAGGGAGGCCGTTATCCTTGAGTGGGCTTGCTATTAAAGATAACAACTAGGAAAAGTTTAGTGAAGATGGATCACAAAATGCTGCTGAAAAGGCTTGAGTAAGTTATGCTAGTAAAGTGCCATGGCACATAATCATAAACAATTAATATTCTTATTCCTTCTTACAAGAAAAAAACTAGATTCTGTGTATGTGGAAGATATAAAACTGTCTTGATTCACAAATTAAGGAAGTAGGCCTACACATAAGTCATTTACATGCAAAAAATACCAATCATTCTTGTGGATAAAGTGAATACTTGCAGACAAATACACACATACACACACTGAGGGAAAGTAAATCAAGGAAGTTTACACCAGTCTTCATCAAATATGACACATTCTTAGAAATTTGCAATTATTTCTGCATATCCTTGCGTTCTAGCTGTGGATGGCAAACAGCCAACAGTATGTTCACTCAGGCATATCAAGGGACAGATGTACAATGAATGAGGAAATGCTGTATTCAGTGTCACATAACCCTACCAGGACTACTACAGCAAGCGATCAATAATGTTCTTAAGTTTCCCATTCTGAAGGCATAATTATGCAATTATAATGCTCATCCCTGTCAAGGCATTCATCTTTGTCACGATTAAAAATGGCAACACTGTCGAGTGCAGAGAAACACAGAAACTAGACACTTTTGATCACTAAAACCGGATATATACTACCACTAAGATAGCGATATCATGCAGTACAAAGAAAGTGGATAGGCGCTGCTAAATATTCCATGAAATGTCTAAGTCATATCGGTCATGGTATGGTTTCCTATATCAAACAACTCTTATCAGAGAAGCAAAAGTGGATGGTTAGTTAGAAGAAGCTTTTACCTTTGCAGGCGATCCTGCATCTGGATAGGAAGTGAAGAACTGGGAGACATATGTCATGATAGACTTCTCATCTGGTTTGTCAACATCGACATCTTCGAGGAGAAAAAAGAAGGAGCAAATATATGAAATATGAAGCTAGTGTTCAATCAATTATGAGATGACTGATCACAAACGTACCGACAGCCACAAATGCCAGAGTATAAATCAGAGAACTACACAAAGGTAAGTATGCTGTTGCTACACACAAACACATGCACACACACACATAAACAACCAATGTGAAAAGACATCCTAACCAACCCTTGTTTTTTTGAGAGAAAAGTCTTGTGTTATATGTTTGGCTTCTTGACAGTAGCAATAACCAGTACTGCTGACTGAGACCACCATAGATGAATAAGGCTATGAAAGTCCTAACCTCTAGTAATACAGTGTACCACAATCTCTGTCTTCCTTTATTTCATCACCCTGATAATCTAAGTTTTCCTCCTCCTCTCTCTTCTTTTGTTTTCTTCTTCCTCTACCTCCATCTCTTTCTCCTCATCTTCTGAGTCCTTACAATTATGGTCATCATAACCATCTCAACCTTTCCCCTACTATTCTTCCTCCTTTTACTCTCCCTTCCTTCTCCTCTTCGTAATCTTCACTATCATCTTCATCATCATCATCATCATTGTCAACATTATTACTCTCTTTGTCTTCCTCATGTTTCTCTTCCTCCTACTCATTACCATCACTATCATCATCACTACTATCTTCATCATCAATCACTACTACCATCATCATCATCATCATCATCACCACCATCATCATCGTCATCATCACCACCACCATCATCATCATCATCACCACCAACATTATCATCATCATCATCGTCATCATCATCACCACCGCCAACACCAACATCATCATCATCATCGTCATCATCATCATCATCATCATCACCATCAACATCATATCGTCATCATCATCATCAACATCATATCGTCATCATCATCACCACCGCCAACACCAACATAATCATCACCTCCCCAGAGTAGGTAGGTAGTTGTTGCTAAGATGTTGGTATACCTTTAGGGTCAAGGAGCCTGGTGATACCCAGCTGTTGCTCGGCAACAATGACATCACTACCATCCTCATCCTAAATCACGATTACAATTGTCTTTAACATCATCATCATCACCACAACCACTACCACCAATATAATCATCTCCACCCTAGAGTAGGTAGGTAGTTGTTATTAAGATGTTGGTATACCTTTGGGGTCAAGGAGACGGGCGATACCCAGCTGTTGCTCGGCAACGGTGAAAGCCTGATCGAGCCTCTCCACATTGGTGTATCCGCTGAGGGCCTGCATGTCAACCAGATCCCGCCGGATGTTGTGGATGAGCATGCTGAAGGCGTTGCCGTCACGCCAGCTCGGTCCAAAGTCCTTCACCTCAACAGTAGGTCCTCCAGGCACAGATCTGCAATGCAGTTTTCAGAATAAACTAATCAAATCTGGCCTACCTTCACCTCAAAAGTGACAATTTTAACGATTTGTGGTTATGTTGGGTTTTCATTTTTGTTTTTTTGCCTCATGAATATTGTATTCCATGCATATCAGTAAATCAGCTTGCAGCAGTAAGGAAACAATGACTTGCAAATTTAACATTCTGTCTCCTTAGATTACTGGCTGGGGGTGGTGGGGGAGGGGGATGGTAAGGGCAGTTATTTTGCTGTATGAACAACACTTTAATGAATGCATGATAATTCTCATTAAATACGAATATTCTTTCCACTATGACAGTCTTGAGAATTATCATAACCAAGACAATGATAGCACTATTAAAAATGAGTGTATTTATTCAGAGGAATAACAGTCAGAACTGAAATTAAAATGGCATTAATGATGTTGCAAATATTGTCTTTTTTTATTACGATCACACTGTACTAGTAATGATGATGATAGTGATACAACTACATAATCATCAGCAATATCACACATAATCAAAATTATCATCAGAATAGTAAGGATGAGGACAAAAGATATTTATCTGGATTTGGTAGTAGAGTCAGGCCACAGTCACAACTATAGAATGGATATTTCTGGATTGCATGCATAAACTGATGGCAAATCATTCCAAATCTACAAAACAGGAAGACATCAAAGTGGGAGTTATCCTTGCTAAATAACCACCTTTTACATACATATGCATTAGGGGGAATTTGTGGGGTTTTTTCTGGTTTGTTTGTTATCTATTTTATTTTATTTTTTTATTTTTATTTATTTTATATATATATTTATTTTTATTATTTTATTTTTATTTTTATTTTTATTATTTTTTTTTTTTTGGGGGGGGGAGGGTTGTACGATATGTACATGAAGATGTGTCAAAAATATCTGCTATTTTAAAAATGCAACCAAGTCATTCAAATGTACATGCTGTTAGTAGTGGGAATGAAACTTGTGTTAGCACACTTTTGTTTTGAATTATGTAGCAAGAATTTAGGCCTACATGCATATGTGACTTAACCTACACATGCATATTAAGAGTTAAAGCGCTGTTTATTTCTTTCAATTGATTTTGATGAGCATATTGCCTCATTCTTCTATTTTGATGGGAATTAAAATGACAGCAGGGCTTCATAACAATTAAGCTGACAGAGGGTATTGCAATGATGAAGTTCTTCATAGTAGAGTTTGTGTGTCCTTTTGCAACCCCGATAATTATACTCCTTTCATAAGCTGGTATATTGTAGAGGTAAGTAATCAAGAGCTTTCCTCAGAATGATAAAACTGGAAATTCTATATGATGGAGAGAGAATATATACTATAGATTTCCAGTGAATTTCTTCGGACCCCCCCCCCCCCCCCCCAAATTCCAACTGTTTACCTTGGTAGAAATGGGGAGCATATGCTCAAATGACATGGGGTTAGTTTTTCATTTCTTTTTTGAAAACTCTGAGGCAAAATGCCAGAAGATTTCATACACAAAGATGAGAAGCATTATTTTTCAACCATGCTATATATTGTGACATTTACCAAAGGATGATATATGACCTTTAAGACAGTAAATAATCACTAGTTTTTGGTTGTCATTTCTTAACAGATATTCTACATGTCATAATCTCACACATGCCTATCATTTTTATACACAATCAGTTTGCGATACCACTTGTTGCAAGGGTATACCAAAGAAATGTATCATCCATATAACCCATTACGCAAATTACAAGCTAATGCTTTTTGTGGTGACAACAGTGTACGCATGAGCTGATTCACTGCATGATTGCGTATTTTGCCACAAACATTATTTTAATGACATGAATGAAATTAAATGAAATTAAATGAAGGTATAGTAGATTAGTTTGAAATGATAATCATCCTCCTGTCAGTAAGTTGCATTAACAAAGACTATCATCATAACAGTAATGATCGACGATTACAAGAATCAAAATAATGACAATACATTGCGTTTCTAAAGCATTACAAATATTATTTCCTCACTAAGTTTCAGAGGTGCACTTCACGAGACCATACACCCACAAAGTCATACAGCCCATGAGTTTGACACTAAGCAAACAAGGCCCACGAGGCCGACACATTAAACCCTGTGTTATATCTGTCAAACTCGCGGGCTGTATGACTCATGGGTGTCAGCCTTGTGGGATGACTCCAGTGCACTGCAAAGATGAATCAAGACCTACTTCAAATCTTGAAATGCAAATGCAGAGCTAAAACTACACATGTACATGAAGCAAGCCTAAAATCACTTCTCTTGTTTGGTTTTGGCAAGCAATTTTGACACAGGCATGATATAAAGTTTTGCTAGAACTCACAATCAATTTCACACATCAAGCATATACATCATGATATTATGTGTCATGTATACAATGCTCAGTTTGCACATGTATGTAAACTTTGGTCTGTCAATATGTGGGCACACCTGGGAAGGCACGGGTTTACTAAATTTTGTTTGTGTGTTAAAAAGCTCATGCACTCATCATTACCTCTCCATGAACGAGCTGCAAGGTGCCATTATTTCAAGTCAGAGAAAGAAAAAAGGAAATACAGTGGCATTCAAGACCATTAAAACACCATCAGTGACACACGATGAAACCATGCATGACTTCATGCACTACCTTAGGCTTTGTCAAAGACCCTCTTGTTGTGATAGTTGCAAAAGAAGTGAGCACTGGGTTGTGAAGTATGAATGACAGGCAAACTCCAGCAAATTGGCCTTTTGTAGGCCCATTGGTAATTAGTCATTTACACCTTGGTATTGCAGAATTTTGCCTCCAGCGTTTGGTAGCAAAAATCGCGACCATAATCATTGAATACATTTCATGCTCTGATAGGTGGTGCATGAATCTAAGCAATTTGATTGGTTGAAGAACTGAATCATTTCGGAAAACCCTAGATAATTAATAACTATCACATTCTCAGATCTCAAAAAGGCAGTCATATTCGATCACTGCTTTAGCTTCAACTCACTTGGTTTGCAATTGTCCAACAATGGTGTGAGGGCCTTTAAAAAGGGCTAGCACTAATTCAGAATTAAAACTTATTTGCAGATGAGGAAATTACCAGAAAAATAGATGGCAAAGTTTTGTTTTTATTTCTAATACAATCCAAAGAAAGAAGGCTTAATGACACTCACAAGCAAGTTAACTGTAGTCAAGAAAATCATTGAATAATCAAAACACATTGTATTGGCAACAGATTTACTGAGGGTTTTTTTTTTTTTTTTTTTTTTTTACAAAAGAACACACTAAAAAAAATACACTTGTAGATTATACATTCATATGTTTATCAGTCTTTTTTTTTTTTGGTGTTTGTATATTCAGTACACAGTTTTTCAGCAAAGTGGAAAGAAAAAAATTCAAGTTAATTGGATTAGTATGATCTACTACAATGGACAATGACATATATGGGCCACATTACAATAAAAACATAATTTAGGACATTTTTTTTCTCTTTTCAAAATGATCTGCTTTTAAAAAACAAAAAGGGGTGCAAAGGTAGATTTAACTCTTCAGAGACAACATTGATGCATGCAGAGATCCACATCCAACTTTCAAGTGCTTTTAAAAACATGAAGGCCTCCTTTTTAGTTTTTTTAGTTTCTTTTTTTAGTGCTGCGATTATTTATTATTGAGACCAGAAACTTATTTTGTGATGCCATGGAGCTGTGTGCAGAGGTTAGTGCAAACTTCTTCATTCTTGCCCACGTTTTTAGGTAGTTAGAGTGAGCTGTAACATTCCGAATGATCTTTTCTTCTCTCATTCTCGCATACAAAGAATTGTCTACTCGCACACGAGGGCAAACAGCAAGCATCACGCATGCTGTGTGATCCCAAGGCGGGGCGTTTGTTCATAGTCACTCCAAGGAATAGCAACCAACACACAGCTGCATGTTTACTCAGTACCCCACTGGTCTGATGCAAGGCCATGGAACACAAGCAAATGGCTGGGCCATCGAAATCTTTCCCTTGTAACAATCAAGTAGTCGTGGGCAATTCAAAATAAATTCAATGGATATGACCCTCCCGATAGATAACAATTAGTTGATGTAAGTTTGAGGAAGAGAAAAGTAGGCAAAACTCGATATAATGGCAGAAGATCAGTAAAGGTAGGGATTCTTGCTTCTACAGCCCCTCTGATATCTATTACTTTTCATCTGTTTATGACAATTGTCTGACAAATGTGTGTCAAAGTTTTGGCTGTCCAAGCTGAATGAGGAAGTAATGAGTTCATGTTGGCACTTTTCATTTAATTGCTGGAGTTTTTATCATTACTCAATAGTTGCCATATAGGGGGCTACACAATTAAATCCCTTGCCTCTTTGATACAGCAACTTTCTCATGAATTGAAATATAGTATGACACCTATACAATACGGTAGAATGATAGTGTGCATTGAGTTAATGAGAAGGGCCTTCCATGGATGCCTATGATACCTTTTTCCCACAGTAATAAATACTATGGATAGATTCAATTCACTTTTGAAAGATAATATGCAAATTAGTTGAGGCAACAAATAAGTACCAAATTATAACACAAATTTATATACTTCCTTGAAAATTGAGATTTATTATCCCTTCTGAATACTTTCTTGGGCCAGTTGGTACTGAACGTATCTAACAATACAAAATGAAATTCAAACAAATCTCCACCAGCACTCACAATATTTGGATGCTCTCTTGGCCAAGATGGTTTTATACACATATTCCTCTACAATATAAAAATTCAAACAGTTCTTCACAAAATCACTCACAATGCTTTGGACGCCTTCTTGGCCCAATTGAGGAGAGCCTTCTTGGCCGTGACCTTCTCCTTCAGTTTGGACACGGCCTTGGAGGCCTTCTTGAACGGTGGGGGGTCCAGGGAGGCAGTGTCCGACCCCCGCCTGGAAGAACTTGGGCTGGTGGCCGCCGAGCTGCTGACGCTACTGGTGTTGCTGTCATACTCGGCCAAGGCATCCAGTAAGGAAGTATTGGCCTCAATCTGATGGGGAGTAACATTTCATATGACACACAAAAATATGTAAAGATTATAATATAAATCACCTTTTAGTGGATATTCTTCCTGAAACATGTAGCTACAAAGAGACATCCATTTTGTGTCTGGGCATTACTACAAAAATTAAGCAACACTAACAGCACTGCTGAAAACAGTGACATATGTCATCTTTATATTATTATTTTCCTCACTGCAAATTCAAATTCAAATGATTTTATTTCCATATAAAGTAATACAAAGCAATATACATAACACTTACATGAGTACATAACATTTTAAGGAACTTTGAATCACATAAGTTTCAACAAAACATGGATACAATATTATGATGATATCAACTTTGGTTTTTAGATAAATAAACAAGTAAAGCAATATAATCTTATTTTGTAACTCTATATGGAAAAGAGGAGTTTACAAGAATGAAATGAAATGAAATGTCATATTTCATTCCTTGAAATCAAATAGTCATCCATTATTGCAGATAGCAATGTATGCTGAAATTAATTCCTTTACAAATTGAGCTATATCTGTTTAAATATTGCACTAATATGTGTTCATAATCACCATCGAAATTAAACTCTGAATGTTAAGAAGTGAAACAGGACAGACTATGTGTCAAGAAAATTGTTGATAGTCAATAATCTAATGAAAACTAGAAATGTCGCTACAGCGACTGGTTATACCCCCGCCAAACAACATTTCATAAGCTTTGGTCAAAACAACATTTCATAAGCTTTGGTCAAAAAACTGAGGAAGTAGTTAAATCCGCAAGATCTTTCCTTGATCTTCTGTCATTAATATGCCGTTACCATGGCAATGTACTTTCGGGTACTGTCGAAAAATGCGTCTTGCACATCTACAACCAAAGGCACACATCTGTACCAAGTTTCATGGAAATTGGGCAAAAACTGAGGAAGTAGTTTGCAACAAAAAATTTTCCATCATTTTGGCTCATAATATGTGAGCTGTTACCATGGCAAACTACTTTTTGTCACTGTCAAGAAATATGTCATGCTGACCTGTATCCTAAGACAAACATTCAATATGAATTCCATGAGAATTGGAAGAACACTGATGAAGCAGTTTTGCCATGAAGCATTTTGCCCTATATTTTACCAATAACATGCCATTACCATGGCAACGCACTTTTTGCCACTGCGGAAATATGTGTCTTGCACATTAACATATTCAGATGAACATCTGTACCTAATTTCATAAAAATTGATCAAAAACTGTGGGAGGAGTTCGCGACACAAGATTTGTACCCATTTTTGCCCATAATATGCCGTTACCATGGCAACGTACTTTTGGGTACTGTCAAAAAATACGTCTTGCACATCTACAACCCAAGGCACACATCTGTGCCAAGTTTTATGGGAATCGGTTGAAAACTGAGGAAGTAGTTCGCGACGCAAGATTTGCAACGGACCGACCGCCCGACCGACCGCCCGACCGTCCGCTGATTCCTATATACCCCCTTCAAACTTCGTTTGGCGGGGGTATAAAAAATGGCATTCTTCAACTAAAATTTTGTCAAAAATGCACCTGGAAGTAGAGAATAATTGTCCAGATGAGACCGAGGCAGATGGGAGGTCGTCCATCGACGATGTCGCCAGCATTTATGTTGACTAGTTTGATCTGTACGTCAATGAGAGAATAAGAAAGCAAAATTCTAAAGCTAAAGAAATAGTGGTCCATTACATGTCATCAGTCATGGATTAGAACCAGCACTGGCTGTTGGGCAGAAGCTCAGTGGTCTAGCAGAGATCAGGAGATCGTAGGTTTGCATCCTGCTCGAGTATGCATGCCCATTTTTGTCACGGCTACTACCAAAACACTGATCAATTCAGTGCTTATGAATATGTCAATGTAGGGCAATTTGTCAATCAGTTGCAATAAGAATTTCACGAATTTGAATAGCACAGGGTAGACGGTCCAATATATACAATGAAAGGGGACATTTTCATGAGAGTAATTTTTCATGCACAGTCAAGTAAAATGAATTTTGTGTATCTTTAATCCTGTAAAATCAAAGAGATCAAGATCATTACGAGCAGATACTTTCATACACCTTTATTTTCAGCAAATGCACACAAATTTCCAATTTTACAGTATATACTTGTCTGGAACAAGTCGGACTGAGACGGGGGAGGGGATGGGATGGGCAGAAGACCAACATGCTGTGAAGTCAGCGTGACCTCTCACCTTTCTGTCCTGGAGGAACTTGAGAGCTGTGTTGACGTTAGCAAGGTGATGGATTCTCTTCATGTGGCGGCCACGTTCATAGGGCTGAGATAGAAAGCAAAAGAACAACATGGTTTATCTAAATATACTCCACTGAGTAATGTCATATGCATTTGATGTGTCGTTACTATCACCAAACAAAAGATTAAAGGCTTCTCGTACGTCTTCTTTTCAGTTCAATGAATAAAGAAATCAAATTCTGGCTTTTAATGCCATGGTCGTATAATTATAACAATAATAATGATGACAATAATAACAATAATGATTATAATTACTATTATGATGATGACGATGATGATATCATTATATCATTATTGTTATTATTATTATCATCGTCATCATCATTATCATTGTTATCATTATCATAATCATCATCATTTATTCAGCCAAAAGAAAATCACAATATCAGTTACATAACAATGAGGCATATTCAATGAGAAATTCTTCAACAACTATTTCAAAGCATTCCTCCATGTAATGATATGACACATGTGATTGCAGGATCATACTTTAACACTTTAATGATGTAAAGGCATTGCTTATTTCCAAGCTAAAGGTCAAGGCCATTTGATGCATTCATACCAGTACAACACCTCTAAGCCTGGTCAAAGATGTATTAATTCAAGCAATAAAAAGGATGAAAGACATTTCAATTTTAACAACGTGATGGGAATAAACATATGAAAGTAGAAAAAAAAGAAAAAGGAAGGACAGAAGAAATATATATCATCCGTTATCGCTGTATGTTTTCAAAGTAGAACACATTTCATTTTTACTTTAATATAAATGCAACAATAATCTTCAGAATTGAAGAAATGGAACCAAAAGGAGAAGAAGGAGGATAAGGAAGAAATGAAGTAGAAGATACAAAGATGAAAGAAATCCCTGATATTTGTCAACTGCCAAAAATGCCACAGAGGTGGTTGAAGTACATAGCCACTTATTCACAATTAGGCCCACTTAGATTCTCTTGAAAAACTGGATATCAAATTCATCAAACCCTGTGAGTTGGCTTCATCTAAACCTATCACAAATAAGGTCAACAGCTCATTGACTTTATGGTGGATAGGAAACAGTACCCAATAACATTGTTACAGCGCCCATATCATTGAAGTGAAAGTATCTTTAGCAAGTGTTTTGATAGCCGCTATCTCATACCCCTGCCTACGTGTCTATGCACAGGTGTGCCAAGGCAAGTACACCTGACACTTAATCCTTAAGGGTACAGTAAGGAGCAGAGTCAAGGTGCTGTGAAATTATAATCAACAAGCATGAACAGCATACATGGTAAAGCAAAGATGATCATTGTATGGGGAAAAAAAAAACTTTAAAAAAAGAACAATTCTCAGAAAAATCAGTGAATACTTCAAAGCAAATGCTCACATGGAGATATCATGTCAGAGACAAGGGATTGCAAGAAATTATTAACTTTAGATTTAGAAAAAAAAGGTTTAATATGCCAATAACCAAATAATCCCACATACCATTTTTTGTCATGCACTAAAAAATGCCCCAACCCACCAAATGCTTTTACTTGTGTAGAGTTCTAGTGCACCTAATCAGAAACACCCGGCGATAATCCTCAATCACTGCTAGATCCCAGCAGAAAGTAGAAAATGTTCACTCCGCAGGGGAAGGGGGAATTGAGGCTACAAGGTTTTGAATGTTATGCTCTCTGACCTCTTTTTACTGTAACACAGAAAAATGTTTCACAGGAAAGTTCTTCACCCCCTCCCCCACCCCCTCCCACCCCCACAATCCATCCCTCTTGAGATGTGGCAAATGCATTCCGTCCCGCATCACCTCTAGATTTGAAGCCGCTCCATCTGTTGCTAGACCAAGCTGCGTTTGATGGAAGATTAGCATCAGGATGGATGACGACGTGTAAAGGGGGGGGGGGGGGTTGGGTGGGACAAAGATCCATTATGTCTGGCACATCATTCTTTGCCTGGATGTTGAATGGCAAACTAGATCTACGGTCTAATAATTTGCAGTATGGATGTTGCCGCCTAATTTGTGATACATCATGTGAAGTGGAGCGGACAGGACACACAAGAAACGTGATTTGCAGAGTATATTGCAGAAATGAAGAGAAAGTGAGAATTTAACCTCAATTCCCTCAAAATATGAAAAGAAACACAAAATCTCAAACTATCAGAACCTAGCATATGATCAGCATCTTTCTCACCTTCCGGTATTGCATTTTAAGATATGTAAGCTACAATATTGTCATTATGGTGTTTTTTTTATCACATTGTATGTCTTCCTTTATCATACAAGTCTCATTAATGACTGGTTAATAACACTAAATTCATGACATGGTGACATTTCCAGGCTTGATGATCTCATTTCACTACTGCACTGGTAATGTGAAAACAAAGGTCACATCAGCCCCTTTCATACTGAACCTTAATTTCAGAGGCAGTCCATCAAACCATGATCAAACCAAGTCCAATTGGTCCTGCAAGACTGCTCTTTAGATCTCTAAAGACAGACACGTATACCACACCTATGGAGCTGTAATAAAAACACCTCCCTCCCAACACGCATGTACCTTGCATCCATGCAAATATATATGCATGGGTTATGATATGATACAATCATGTTATCAGGCCCCCTAACATCACCTTTTCAAGGTAATGTTCCTCAAATTCTGAATGATTTTGAAACTTTCACACACAAACATCCCATTTAGACAGAAGAAGACACACAATGGTAACCAGGAAATATTTTACAGGCCACTGGTTTTGGAGTAAATGTCACCATAAAGAATTATCGTCCAATTTCATTATTGCCCGTCATTTCCAAAATCCTTGAAAAGATTGCACATGAACGTTTGTATAAGTTTCTAGTTGATAACCACATTTTAAATCCTAACCAATTTGGTTTTCGAAAAGGTTTTTCTACAGATTTTGCAATCATTCAAACTTGTGACAAAATTATCGATTCTATTGCGAACAAACAGCACGTGATAGGAGTTTTTATGGACCTGAGCAAGGCCTTTGATACAATAGACCATGGAATTTTATTAAAAAAGCTACATAATTATGGCATAAGAGGAATAGTTTTTTCCTGGTTCCGAGATTATTTATCCCAACGTCAGCAATACGTAGCATTTCATTCAAGTACCTCGTTTAAGTCATATATTACTTGCGGTGTACCACAGGGATCCATTTTAGGACCTCTACTTTTTCTTATATATATTAACGATATTATAAATTCCTCAACCCTTCTCACCTATGTATTATTCGCGGACGATACCAGTGTCTTCTACTCTCACAACTGTTTAAACACACTAGTGGATATACTTAATTCTGAGCTTGCAAAAATTTCTACATGGTTTAAATGCAATAAATTATCACTAAATATAGATAAAACGTGTTTCATAAACTTCAATACTTCACATTTGCAACCGATAATGCCTAATAACATTATTATTGATGGTATGCCCATTATTGGAAAAAAATCAACCAAGTTCTTAGGGGTAACCCTTGACTCCAATTTAAATTGGAATAACCACATTGATAATATAACCACATTAATATCTAAAGTCATTGGAATACTTCGGAGATTAAAATATTTTGTAACGGAAAAAGTACTCACTATGTTATACAATGCATTAATCTTACCGTATATTAATTATTGTAATGTTGTCTGGGGAAACTGTAATAAAACCAAAGTAAATGTTATTTTTCTTTTACAGAAAAAGGCAATAAGAATATGTACTAACTCACATTATTTAGAACATACTGATCCATTATTCCTTAGACTAAAAGTTCTTAAAGTTGACGATATACACAAATTTCAAACAGCAATATTTATGTTCAAATACACGCAAAATCTACTCCCACTCTTCCACAACGCATTTTCCCTTAACAGGGATGTCCATGCTTACCCCACGCGCCATCGTAATGATTTCCATTTGAATAACCCTAAACTCCTATTAGCTCAAAAATCAATTCGGCATAACGGGCCTGATATTTGGAATTCACTCCCTCTCCACATAAAACAGTGCACATCTCTCTATTCCTTTAAGGCAAATACAAAGAAATATTTCTTGGCACAATATCATACGGTACAGTAATCATTAAACATGTACCTCTTATACTCAACAACAAGGCAATATTTTGGTCCACCCCCTTTTCCCTTTCTTTTACTTTGCTGCTTGACCCTTCGCCCATATTATAACATATCCAATCATTTTCTTAGAAGTGCTGACCATCAACACTTTCGCGCTTCATCACCTGCACACGCACTCACAGGCACCACTCCTGTTTACCAAGTAATTGTATAAAACTGGATTTACACGCATTTTAACATGGCCCATCCGTATTAGTGTTCAAGTACTACAATAAAAAATGGTAATTTAACTCTGGCTGTCCGTCTGTTCAAGCACGGCTTATAACGGCGGCCCTCTGCATTATATATATATATTATATATTGTACTGTGAATCAAGTCATTATTGGCCATATAAACATTTTGTATGTTATTTAACGTTTCATTTGTCTTTATATACAAAATATGACTTACTATGTAATATGTCAATAATTTTCAGAATTGTATTTGTGTAATTGAACCTGCCTTTGTTATTTTTGTATTCTGAAAGAAAATATGAAATGCAGAAAATAAAATCTTTTCAAACATAATTCAGAGGCAGCCCTCACCACCAGCAAGTGCATCTGACGACTTTGGGCACCCTTTATTTCATGCGGGACTCGTGACCCATTTCAACTGGAAGTTGACCTGCATGCTTCAGGACCAACCCCTGAAGCACTCTTCCAGCTTATACACCTAGGGTGTTTAAGAGCATAACTGACTAAAAATGATATTGCGGTTAATTAAATAATTTCTATTTATAAGGTCTTACCAGAACTTCTCCCGAGAGAATTTCCAGGAGAGCCAGTAGTACTGTTCCAGTCTGGAGGTCCTTGAAGAGATCCTCCACATGGTATGGTGGGTCATGCTGGGTGGAGTGAACAAAAAAAACAGTCAATGAATAGATAATACACACACACACATACATACATACATACATACATACATACATACATATATACATACATACATAGTGTACAAATAACATAAAGAAAATATACCTAAATGTACACATGGTTATTGTAGATCTTCTATTATTAGATAGGTAGGCCCTACACTGTAGATGAATAAAACAGAATAAAGAGAAATAGAGACAGACAAACAGACGGACAGACATAAACGGATAAAGATATAATCCTAGACTGCCTTTGGAAATCTCACAGACATACACTGTATCAAAAAAATATTGAACATGGTGTCTATGTGTACACATAATTTACACATTCCATCAAAATATCCAGTTTCACTTCCATTACATAAGATCTGACCTCTCCAACACATTCGACACAAACTGAAAAACACTGAATCATCACGTAGTTTCAGATACAATTTTAACCAGGCTGCCTTTCATTTTTGCATGTGAGATATGAAGGAGGTATTACTTATTTTTCTTCAAAAAGTCAAATAAACAAGAATTCAGTCAGCATGCATGACATCTGCTTAAACAAGTCGCTCAATGATACATCACAGTTTTGTTTTTTTCTCAATTTCATTTCAACCTAATGAACAAATCTTCAAGCAAAGCAGGTGTAATATAATGACAGAAGATTGCTGCAAATGTAACTTTATATAATTATACTTTGGCCAAATCTATGAGACAACTGTTAGAATACTTCACATTTTCTCTGTCTCTGCATATGAGTGCACTTATGGCAAATTCTTTTAAATTAATTCTTTACCATTTTTTATGCCTTCCACCCTTGAGAAAAAAAATACAGTTTTGGTACAAATTACCTACACACCTCCTTTTGTTGACATGGAAACCAGAAGCAATCAACTGCTAACATGACACTGCAAGATCTAATGTTTCGATTTTGCATGTTAATGGTAGCCTGGCTTGCATCTAGGCTGGGCTACACCAAACGGACATTAGACATTCCAAAACAATGACAGGTATTGGGTGATGCCTTATCATAGACAAATATTAGTTCACTCCGATCAGCAAATAGTCAACATGCTATGTGTAAAAAAAGATGGAGGTTTAGATTATATTTTCTGTGGTGACAAATTTCGCTGTGGTTGATGTGTGTCTCTGAATACTACTTTGTGAATTTGATATGCTTCTGAATATCAGATAAGTGAATTTCTTTCTTTTCATTTTATCACTTTACAGCTCCTGATTGTAATCTTTCAGCAAAGTTTATTTGTTATATTTTGGTATATCTTTGCGTAGCCTGCATGATAACATATATGAGGTACCAGAATAATGCAGACAGTAGCTCAGGACTATTGATATATCTGTCTGACTGCTATCAAATATCATTGTATGAAAATGCCCATTTGTGCTCAATATGCACATATCACATTTCAGCTTAAACTTCTCTAGCCTTTCAAATTAAAAAAAAAAAAAGGTTGAGTAAGCCAACATATGAAAATTTCTTGATAAAGTAGGCTCAATAAATCCACCTGATGCTTCATCATGGCTATGAGTGGAGTTTTGGAGTTTGATTCAACTGCAATCTTTTGAGAGTATAACCATACATATGGGCTACATTGTACAACACCTTGAATGAAAGGACTCATAGAAGAGCAAGGATTACATGGGCAATGAATTGACTCGCAAGACAATTTTGAAATATGTCCTGAATTTTAACATTATGAGCTCACCACTGATTCTTAGTCCTTGTTAGCACACAGCATCTACCACTTACAAAGATTGGAAGTCAATATAAACAATAGAACTGGTTCTCATTGCAAAAATTTTGAAATTTGGATAGTTATCAGGGTCGAAAATTTTTGAGTCAGCATTTCACTGTAAAAAATACAAAAACTTTTTGGGTCGTGATTATTTGCAAAGAGCTGACGAGTGCATGTACAGGAATGGTATGCTTACTATGTCACAATGCCAATTCAATATAACATGGCGCACCACTACATCTGGTAAAAATAGCAAGGAGCATCACACGCAATGCATTGTGGGTTATAAAATTATGAAATTTTTTGCTGTCACCATTCTCACTGTACAGGTTCGGGACTATTTGCAAAAAATCACACAAGGTATTGTGACTTGGATCGCGAAGCAAATCTCACAAAATAATGCGTTATTGCTGTTCACACTGTAAGAATTTCGAAATGTGGGTCGTGATCCTGATTGCGACATGAAATAATGCATTATTTTGAGTGCAATGAGAATGGTACAGTATGCGAAGTCCAGAAATGCTAGAGAAAATGCAGAAATCAACGTAAACATTCAACATTCACGAGGAGAAAAATCGGCTTGGAAAAAGGATCATGCATGAAGAGAAGAAGGAGGGAGAGACAAAATACGAAACACACAAGCTACGAAAACCATCAGAACGCAACGAGTGAGAAACAAAATAATAATCTTACCTTGGCAAGATGTGAGTTTATCCAGTTTGTGAATGTCTTCTTTTGCACCCTCTCTTGCTCATCTGTAACAGAAAACAATCAAACAAAATATTTTCAGTTTATTGTTTTTTTGTTGTTGTTTATTTCTGCTTCAAGAACTCCAAAAAGAAAAGAGACACTATTCATTCAATTTGCAAAAGTCTTCTTTTGCACCACCTCTTGCTCATCTATCACAGCAAACAAGTACTGTATGTAAAACCTTTATCATGTACTGTTTATTAGTTATTACTTTCTTTGATCAAAGAAAAAGTAAAACAAATGCAGCTACTGTATCAGTACAATTTCAAAATACACACAACCATGTTGCAAAGAGTGTTGATGAAAATTAGTCATTTGCTATATTTCAGTTTTGTTATGATCTATCATAGGACAGCACATGTTGGTCAGATAGATTGTTACTTTCTTTTCAATATTACATTACATGAAAGGAGGTCTGTATCATTCATTATTATACATACAAGCCACTTTTTCGATACAATAAAACCATGTATCAATATTCCTGCAAGGGGTTTGCTTAATGACATACAATATTGTTAGCATAATACCTGTCCTATGCATTTTACATTACCCGTATCAATGGAGAAAAAGAGTACAATATTGTTTCCAATATTGTACTCTGCTGTCAATATCGCACTCAAATGTTTCTTTATACGCGCGCGCAGTATCGCTTGCAAAGAAAGCAAAATGCAGTGGCATTGTGCGATGAGGTTGAGAAATGCGCGAAGAGGTTGAGAAATGCCATAGGAGTAACCGTAAATCATTCGTGCTGTCTGCGGCAGTCGCTCGCTGATATGCATGTACTGTACTGTACTGTGCGTAGATACACGTCCGTATACAATTTGAAAAGTTAGATTTTTTAAACAATAGTATAATAGTGAGTGAAACTCTTTTTCATTTCTTTTTTTGAAATTGAATGTGGTGTTGTCGTGGAAAGTGGTTTGTATGTATAATAATAATAATGATGGATTTCTTTCGTGGTATATCAGATATATTGCATTCATCAACATGAATATTGCACTCGTCTTCGACTTGTGCAATATTCATGTTGATGAATGCAATATATCTGATATACCACTCAAGTGCATCCAATATTATATAAATATGACTGCCAGTAAGATTCTGATAGGAATAATGCCACAGCACCTGGGTTTTCACTACGAAAATACTTGCACATCATTCTCTGTAATGCAAAGTAAATCCTGTTACTTCATCCAAGGAGGTTCGAGAGATGGAGTTACAACTGAGTATAATCATTCAATCAGCTGTCAGTTTTCTATGGATGGACAAAAGAATTCCAGGCCTCGAATTTCGCCAGTCTTAGGGACAGGCAATTTTTGGTTTTAGGGGCGCTCTCTCTCAAAATTTTTTAAGGGCAGCAAGGAAAAGTTGCAGTAAGCATGGTAATTCTTTGAGAGAAGCATTGCGGCAAGTAAATGGGGCATTGCAGCAAATTGCCTTTTGCCTCCCGGGCAATTCGAGGCCTGGAATTCCACAGGTGCATTTGTGCCTTTGATGTTCGATGCTTGAAGCCGCCATCTTTCTGAGCAATCTGAAGATTCATTTTCAACGCTAACATAATATCGGGTATATGCTGCTCGTTTATATATCAAATGCAATGAAATTTCACCTAATGATAAAGCATATAAAACAAAAGTCATTTCCGTTCGAAAATATGTGCAAAAGTGTAAATCTGAGCTGTATTTTGTGAAAGTGTTTGAAATTTTACCCTCATGGAAAGCAGGTTTATCACTTTTCTGATTATTTCCGCCAAATGAAACTAATATGGTATCATCTTCAAGTATACCGGTAGTTCTTTATAAATTAATATGTCAGATTAGCGTACAGACACGTACAGTTGAGTAATTTTGATATCTATTTCAGCAATATTTGAGCAATTTCTATTCGCCCACCCCCGTGCCTTTACCATTGTCCACCGCCCATCGTTTGTAAGTAGGAATAGCGAAAAGTAATTACCATCATAAAGACATATCTTATCTTCCTTAGACAGTGGCTGGTCATTATGCAATGAGACATGAATTCATTTTCTTCCTATCGGGGGGGGGGGGGGGGGGAGCAGATCCAGTTTGACACATACTTCAAATATTTTTGAGTGGTGGCTTCGAGCATGGGATCAAAGCGAATAAGACTGTTGTGACTCCATTTCTCGAACCTCCTTGCTTCATCACAATGCACCTGATCTATTGCATTTCTAAGATTTTGTTTCGTTCACTTTAACAGCTATGTCATTAAGAGAGTTCATAAGAATTCATTAATATAAAATGGAGACAAAGCCATTTTCACTAATGACGGTGAAATGATAGTGAAACAAAAGCAACACATAAGATAAAAACAAAACAAAACACCAATGAGGTCTAACCTCAGTATGCCATTTTTTAAATACTGAATCAACAGTACAGCAAATTGCCTCAATACTTTCACCTCTTACAAAAAATGAAATGTTCCTTTACTTTTTCTTTGTGTAGGTCTAAACTTCTTAAAAGAAGAAGCAAAGAAAAAACAGAGGGTAGCAGACACACAGGTAGATTTTTTGTGAAGAACCACCCATGCACACAATATTTCTGTACATGAAAAATCTCAGAAATCCAGATCTTGCATGGGTGGAATATGAGCAGAGCCTTTAAAATATGCATCTAATAGCAGGTCCACCCTACAGGATAACACTATTCCTGGGAAAAACCATTCATCCAACACCCCTAGGCTCAATATAGGGCTTTTTACACTTGTGTTTCTTAACCCCGGACTTTCTCTGACCCAGGACTATCGTTAGTCCCGTACCAATTTTTTCAGCTTTTTACACTCGCCAATTAGTCCCGTACTATCTCTTGTCCGGGGCTAAGGAGAAAACTGACCTTTTTACACTCGTATTTCTTAGCCCCGGACTTTCCAAACCACATGAATTTTCATAATTACGCTGTGTACTGTACACGTACACGCACGCACCGGCAGCACTTGATTACCTCGTTTCTGATTGGTCAGTGAGGGTCGGACTTCGTCTCCGTCGCTTAGCCCAGGATTATTTTTTCGTTCTGTTTACACTCACTTGCTTGGCACCGCAATTGCGGTGCTAGCACCGCAATTGTGGTGCTAACCCCTGCTATTTTGCAGGGCCAGATAGTACCGTACTATCGGTGGGGCTAGCCCACTTTGGCAAAAACGAGTGTAAACAGAAAGTGGGCTAAGGATAGTCCCGTACCAACGGTGGGGCTAAGGCCCCCCCTTAGCCCCACCGTTGGTCCGGGGCTAAGCAAAAATTTACAAGTGTAAAAAGCCCTTATACTGGTATCGAACCTATTAGCAGGGAACTCTCTTGGGTACCTTAGCCTTTCAGGATTTGCATTGCCATGGAGACATTGCATCTGGTTGCCATGGCAACCTACATATTGATGACTCATTGTCTGATGTGGGAGCTGGTATCAGGAGAACATGTTCCACTTCTCCTATGAACATACACAATGCTCAATGCTGTCCAATGTTCCTTGATATCAAGCTATGTCTTTAACACACTTTCATTAAAAAAAAAAATGTGTTCAGCGCACACTTTTTTTTTGCCACAAAGCTTTCTTGAACACAACACCTATCCCAGACATAGACAGAATGTTTTGTTTTGTTTTTCAATTCATAAAACCTTTTTATAGCAAGCATTTTGCAATTAACAACTTCTATCATGTTAGTATCAATTTGAAATTTACATCCAATCAATGTATCTTACCCTAGAGCAATAATTGTTCCCTGCTGATACAACAATAAGGTAATGAAATTTTTCAAGGTTTTCATGAGAATATTCACTCTGCCTGATATAAAGTAGATGTGGATAACTTAAATTTACAGGTATTTCTGAATCATAGAATTTCCTTTTATTGCCATAACAATTAGTGAGAGTTCCCCTTATGTTTCTCAGATTATAACTTTATTGAAATTATACTTTGAATAAAACATATATAAATGCCCAGCACTTCATCAATGCTTTCACAAAGTTTTCTGATTTAGCATGAATACACATCACAGCCACGTTTGAAATTGGCAAAGCATTTCATCGTCATTCACTGCTTTCCCCGCATGTTGCCGGAAGCAACCACTCCAATTTTGTTGATTGAGGCCTATCGTTGCATATCATGATTTTACCACAGCCAGTGCACATTCTTAACAAATTTGATGTTGTTCAGGGACACTAACAAAAAATGTCATTAGATCATATGCTCCTCATTAGAGTCCAGGCAATGAAAACATAATTCACATAATTATATGCACATATTCATCTACCGTGACATTTAGGAAGGTGGACTAACTGCCTATGGAATCATTTGAGTGATGACCAAATAATTCCGTCTGACAGGTCTTGCCTGGAAGTCTAGCTGAGGGATGTTTGTTCAGCATGATATAACCTGTGGCTTATATCAACACAGGAGGAGCTATAACACTGGCAGTTAATACCTGCTTGTGAAAATAACACTCCATGTAGAATTTCACACCTTAGGATCTCTAATGGACATCACCAACAAAATACATACAAACTATAAATGTCATATACTGAAAAGACTGGTAATGCTTTATTCGTATGGATTATGATTTATGTAGAAATGGGACTCTGTAGAGTTTTACGAGGCACTGCAACTATGGAGTGTCATTCCTATCAAAGGTGTGTTTCACACTCTAACACACACATCAATACACCAATGCTGGTTGAATGAACATCGTGCCCTTCAAATTGTTGGTATGCTTACCTGTATATTCTTGTGGCCACAAAATGAAACTTACTGCACAAGTATTATCACATAACAAGAATGGTTCCAGTTTTACTAATGCACATGTCGCTTGGTCCAAGGTACAAGTGGACGTGTCATGTTAAATATGGTTCAAACCAATACAGACATTCTAGGTTGTCAGTTACAGGAAATGCTGACTTTGATATCAAAGATTGTATGTAATGTAACACATAACAAACATCCCTTGAGTTAACACAAAATACTCATTTTTTTTTCTTAAACTTCAACTTCTTCGTGTTCTGAAAGCATTTTTTTTTTCCCTCCATGGAGCCCTTACTAATATGACAACAGCATCAATTTGTAAGAAATAAAGAATGACATCATGCAGGGTGGAGCTCCAGTGTTCATGGGGACCACTAATAAGAACCATATGTTCCTCTTCATCTGAGGGGGGGGGGGGGGGGGGAGATTCCAGACCTGATCGCCAGCATCTTCCGACCAAAATATGAATTTTTCACCATGAAAAATTTTCTTTCCAGATTATAAAAAATAAATAAATCTTCTTTTAATCACCTGAGATATAGAACTACGAGAAATACTAAAATCACAGAGATTTCACAGTGACTACTGATACAAGAAGATCTAACTTCAATCCTACCAGATGTTGCCATGGCAAAATCTATTGCCATGAGGTTTTCTTCTAATTGGTTCTCTGATAAATGCTCAAATCCTCCTATGTATTCTACCACTGTCATTCCATACAATGAAGGCCCAATCAATGAATTTTTGCATCACTATTTCCACTTCCTGTAGAATATTCCATATCTACTCTGAAGGACTGATGATACCATATTATATAAGTGGTTTTTTTTTAATTAATGTACCTATTAGTTGCTTTAAAAATCATTAGTCTACTGCTACATCCCATGTCGTAAGTATAATACACATAAAACATTAATTGTACACAATTTGAATGTGTGATATGTATACATTGTAAACATGATAGCCAGGGCAGTGAAGGGACACTTGAATAACAACAAAATATTTCTTATATTTTTCTGCACTAGTATATTTGATTTATCTTTGAAAGTAACATTATCTTTAAAACACTACCGGTGTCCACATCTCAGGTAAGGTTGTGCTATGCATAGCAATTACAGTAGGGTACATGTAGATCTTCATGCAGTGCTATAATGGCAATTATACATATTATGTACACTATCTGCCTTTTAAATTTGGTTGGCTTTTTGTGACTGTGTATAATTTCTGTAAAACGTGTTTTACAAATATATACCTAGCTTCAAATCCATATGCAGCATTTGATATCATAAAGCCGTGCATCTGGTTATACAGTCCTCGGGACCAGCAGTTTTCTTTCGTTATATCGAAATTATGTTTTAACTGAATAAATAAACAATAAAAAACATAATGCGGATAATGTTACGACCCAAATCTTTCCTTCGTTATAAATGGAATTTCGTTATAACCATGTTCGTTTTAACGGGAGTGCGCTGTATGTAGGTGTTGCTCATATTATATAGTGCCAACTGTAGAACTGTGCATTGGTGTGATCAGTGTTGAACAGATTCAAATTAACATGTCAGTGGGCTGCTGCATTATAGATTGAACTCCCTTTCAGATGAGAGAGCAATTATGAACAGTTTCTGCACGTGAAAAGTGAGGCATTCATCTCTCTGAATATGAGGATATAGACAGCACGCATACATTGTGAGCAACTGATATTACATTCAGCATGTCACCAGTCAATGGGTATCATACATTTCAGAAATCCTAACATTAACTTGTCATGGCAAATGCATAATCGGCAGCACATATCTATACACGTACAGTCACACTTTAAAAAAAAAAACAACCAAACAAACAAAATACAGGCAGTCATATTTCTTTCTTGTTCCATACATAAAGACTTGTTGCAACCTGAAATCATCTGCAATTTAGGTGTATCAAGTAACTCTACCCTATTCCATGTAGACTGAAGTGCAATACCAAAGGGCAGCGCAGGATGAAGAAAGTACAGTACCTCCTCAACACTACTTCAGTCTACGGTCTCAACCATTTCTGACTTCCATGCTTTTACTAACAGGTACTCAAAAGGAGGATGTGCACAAACCAACAACAGAGATATAGTCCACTGTTATCTGCAGTGATTACATTTCTGAATTGATGTGCCATGTATAGCAGCAACCGATATGCCAACAATGAAGATGGACTATGTACTCAAACACTGGGTAGTAGTGGCTGTATACGAGAGAGAGAGGGAACATACTGCATTGGCCAGACCTCAAAGCAAACAGAGATGCCATGGGTGCAGGTTGTCAGCCACTGCTAGCTGTGAATCTGGTAGTAGTAATATACCAATAATGTCTGATGTATAGCCCCGGAACGAGATCATCAACTCAAATATATACTCACGTTGCAATCTCCTTCCGATAGATCTGACATCCGACATCTTGTTTCACACATCCATATTTTCGTATGCCGAGGGAATGAGAGGACCGATATTCCAAAATATAATATTCCGACCAAAGAGAGGGCGAGAGAGAATGATGCCTGCTTGAGCACGGATGACAGCACGAATGCTGTTTGATGTTCGAGTGGTGTCCCTGCTTCAAGGGCCCCCACGCTCACGCTCCCAAATCTTGCTCTCTCTCTCTCTCACACACACACACACATATGAACACACACATACACACACAGACGTGAATGTAAACACCAACTCCAGGAGAGAGGGCACTAATCCTCTTGTTGTGACCTCCGCTGGAACCCCAGAGGTCTCTGAAGACAGGTCAACTCAAGACGGAGAATTCCTTCCAACATTCCAAGAAGAAGCGACCTACAATTTCATGCTTCCATCCAGGCAGCTGCAATATTCTCCTCTTGAATATTCTTGCATTCTACAATGTGGAGCAAATCACAGCATAATGGTGCAAACTATGCATCCAGGGTTCACCTCACTTTATTGATTCCTTATGAATCCGACAGAAAAAATTAGATTTTGCAGAAAATCCACACACAAGCCACGATCATTTCCACAAGGGTAGATTTGTATGACTCTTTGACAATAATGCCACCAAGATACATCCTCTTTTCCCTGCTGCCTTTATGCAGATGCTGTGCGCGAGAATGCATTCATTACTTATTATCAATAGCCCACAGATGAGTGATCTGTGCATCTATTTGTAGTAGTGGTACCTCGCTTTTTATGCAATTTGGTTTAAAGAAAAAAAAAGGGTGTGAGTAAAGCAAAGGAACAATCTTTTGAGTAAGGCATCGGGCTTGGATGGGCAGCCATTCAAGATTTTACGCTGGCCCTACGAGGAAAGAGGCCAGATTTTGTTCTGGGTATTTGTTCCCATGTCTGCATGTCTTTCTGACCCGTAGACTCGACAAAGGAATCATCGGTGCGTGGAATTCAAAAGAATCACAAGATCTACTTTTACTATCACAGTCGAACCTCTCCACACATTGGGGGGGGGGGTGAGGAGAGGAGAGAGAGGGAGAGAGGGTGAGAAAGAGGGATAGAGAGAAAGGAAGGAGAGAATTAGTAAGTTATAACTGTTAACAGTTATTTGAATGCAAATTCCTTCTTTACGACTATCATTGTTTGAAACATGGAAAGCAAGGGGAAGCATTTTGTGCAGAACCCACAAGACTGGGATCAAGCCATACTGTAATTGAATTTTATGTCAGGATTACAAAAATCTTGTTTCATGACACTTCTAAAACAAAGTGTTTTATAGATCATACTTCCTCTTTTTTGTAAATACACTTATACTTCTCACAATCTTCTTTCTTCCTTACTGTAGCTGTGCTATTTTTTTTCTTCTGTTAAACAAAGTTCTGCTGAAAATGCAATGCAGCTGGATTGAACTGAATAGAAATGGCAATGAAACATTTTAACAAGTCAACCTATATCAAGATTGGACAATAAATAATTGGCGGAAGACACAAACCTATAACACTTGTGAGTTAATCAAGCATTTCATTAAGTCTGAAACAAAACAGATTATTTGTGACCACGAAAAACCATGAAAAAAAAAATCAAGTCAACAAATATCAAGATTGGACAATTGTAAGAAGATACAAACCTATGACACTGTCTTGTGAGTTTCATTAAGTCCTAAACAATACAGACTATTTGTGCCCAATGTTACTGTGAAAAAAACAACAACAGGGAAATACATGCTCAAATTTCTTTAAAACAAAAGATTAAGATGCCATATCAATAACACCTTGGGTAGCAGTGACAACACGGTGATTTACACATCTGCCTTCCACTTAACAAAATTCTCAAAAAAAGCCTGCAAACTATCCCCCTAATGTCAAAGACCAAAAAAACTTTGCTTCAGCGCTCTTTAAACAAGGGCACTCAGCAAGTTTGCCCTGACCTGGGTTCTGAGCCAGCACCTTCCACATTCCACAGACCTGGCTCCTATTACAGCTTAGGGGGGTCTGGTAACCAAGGCAACTCACAGCTGTCGTCATGGCCACCACATAAACAGGGGGGTTGAATGATTTATCCTCACTTGCCCTTTGTAGTGAAGCATGGTATGCATCGTCTGCTCAAGTTAGGCCTATAGCTTGTATGTCTCAGATATCTTTCATATCTTTATATAGCTGTCCTCATCTCTATGCATTTGTTATTTAATTTACAACTAGTGAGTGGCCTTGTCTGATGATTAATTACTTCAATTGGATTTGTACTTCAGGAATGCATAGATAGATTTTTCTAGATTTAGATTTTATTCGAATCTTCCGACCCCATTCCGGGGTATGAGAGTACAACACATAAATACAAGATATGGTCATTACAATATCAAAGAATACATATTTGTGATATATTACAATGATGTATATAAAATAGTCTATACCTACTAAACATATATACAGTGAAATATACAAATTGACAAGCAAGGTTAACTAATCGTATGAACCATATACGACCAAACAATCGTGATATATAACTACTAGAGATCGAGTATCACTGGATGCTTAATTTTTCTACCACTGCGAGTTAAAATATTTTCTTTCTTGACTAAAGTACACTCAACTTGTTCAGGCTTCTGCAACTTTGCAAAATATGACATGATCAGCCTCACAAATAATACTAATCTTTTAAGCTGCCCTAAATGCGAACATGAAAATAATCTGGACATGTGTACTGAGCAAGGACGTTTAACCAAATAATGACTGCTTATAACTGTCTTTCCTTTTCAAAGAAGGGGCATACGAAAACATACACAGTCACCTATCGAGATCACTGTCATATATGACTTGTTACTGGGTGGATCCTCTGTAACACCATGGAGATTTCATAAACTGATAGGGGATGCATTTGTTTTTTTGTTTTTTTTTGGCTTGGAGATATAAGATTGTGTCTCACAGATTTACCTCTGTTTTCCTCATGATACTGTTACCCTTTTACTTCACAACAAATTAATTCTTTCAGGACTATTTGAATCTAAGAACAGTTTGAAACATGCAATTAAACCATTGTTGGTTCAAATCCACCGTGAGCATTAATATGGTGTACTACAATGTGAAAGAAATTTTCACATCACAGCAATCATAAAACAGAGACATACCTATCAACAGAAAAATTACTTTTTCAATGGCAAGTGTGAACGCTGGAGGTACTACTTTGAATGCCTACATTCCTTTCAGTACACCCTAAAAGAATTCAATCACCACCAGATACCATCAACAACAACCAAAAAATAAATATAACTGGTATATTGCTCACTATATTATGTATAAACATTTTCTTGAATAAAGAAATGATGCAATCAAATTGACACCCATGGCAGTGCTGCAGCATAAGCCTTCCTGCTGAATGTCTCCTATGGGATCAACAGAATAGCATGCCATACAAGATAGCAAACAATGAAAATTTGGCTTGTATGCAGGTTCAAAGAGCAAATTCCTAAATGCTAAAAAGCAAACAGTTTCACTTGAACTTCCTATAGGGCCTGCAATCTTAAAGGTCCTGTTTACCTTTGGGAGCAGTGATTTTAAAAATGGTCAAGATATCACTTTTGATGCATATGTGTAGGCCAGTTGTATCACAAAACATCCTATCATATAAATTTTTTGCAATAAAGCCTAAAATATACGGAGATATCACTATTTTTCTCATTAAACCATAACTGTAGACAGTTTTAGTCTGGAAACATTTTATTATGATTATTGTTCACATTTTGTATACTTAACATCAATTATACTGGTTCAAATTTTTACATCAGTTGTTTCTATCCCTAACTCACATTTTTGAACTATTTTGAAGCACTAATGCTTGGTTTTTGTTTCATCTGCAAATGGTAAACTATGCCTTTAAGACCTTGGTACCATGTACAAAGGGATTGCCAGAGGCAACTAAAGATTTAAATACTACTTTGAGTGGAGGACTACTTTTGACTGGTAGTAGGACACGAGAAGGCTGACTGATGCCTTGCTCCCTCAACCCCTCCTCCACCTTGCAGGCCTACTGAGTTCTTGACCTTAACCAGTTACCATGCCTTTCAAAAACAAATTTAGTTATTTGATCTGGCAATGTGGAAGTCATGGCGTGCAGCATAACAACATGCACAGGAATACAGCATTCCAGAACTTTTTTTCCCCTGCTTGGATTACAGAATTTAATTTATTCTCTTCTTAACATGCTATTACACTAATGTGTGTGGGGGGGGGGGGGGAGGTGGTTGGTTCATATTGGGCTGTTTCAAACAGACATGGCCATTTTGGTTATCCAATGCTTTGGTAAGTATGTTGCAATCTATTCTAACATGAGTATGCCATGAATGAGTACTATGTAAATTGGACCACTGACTGCCACTACATGTGATTCAAATATTGACAAAGAAACCCTTGTAAATATGCTTTGAGCTTCATGTTTCTAGACATTTACACATGACTTTCAGAGTGTCTCTCAAGAATGCAGATACATCGCGATGGACTTTTGAAGAGTATGCAAATCACTGTCATAAAGCAGTGTATTCTTCTTCACTTGTTATGCATTGATGTTTATGCTGAGAACACTTCTAAGTTAGATTCGACACGATCATATCTTGCTTGTGGATATTCTGAGAAAAAGTGATTATGACTTAAAAAGAATATTTTGGGTCTTGAGATAAGACTATGCTCTCAAGCATTTCAGCATGGGTCACACCGACACCAATATGTTAATCATTCCCTCTTACAAGCTGCCTTGTCCGGTTTGTTCAATCTATTTGTTATATTTACATAAGAATTACAACGTAATGACAAGCTTCCAGTAGTCAGTGCTATGTAAAGAGTGGGAATGTACAACACCCGGAAAAAAGGGGTAACTGCCTTAAGTTTGCAGATTGATAATTGCAGTGCTTGTAAGATGGGGCCATTAGGTTGTACAAAACATCCCCCAAAACGCACATACATTTGATTTTTTTTTCTTTGTTGATATCTTATATACATAGGGCCTTCACACAATACTTATAAACTTCATTTCACCATTACATATATTTCCATCATACATGTAATTATATGATCTTCAGCTATATGAAATTCAGATTATATGATAAAGAGTGAAGAAGTAAACCAATAGAATTGGTCAAAAACTTTTTTTCAATCTGCACAAACCAAGAGAAAAAAGGAACTGATATACTCTTCATGTGTTACCAATTTAAGACTCATAACCTTACCAATTCAGAGGCTTTACAAATTCTGAAATTGAAACTAGATATACTTGACAAAGGTCTCATGATTCCATACAAATGTGACTACCTTGAAATACTCTAGTAATGAGTGCGCACTATCAAAGTAACTCCTTTTGCTGGTCCCTCTGCATGGTGAGAGGGAATTGTGAAAACAAAACAGAACTTGAAAATCCATCAATATAAAGGATATTATTGAGTTTTACAGCTTTTGCAGATGACAGTTCAGAATGTGTATGTTATCAGAGAATACATGGCAAGAAAGATACACTATTAATGTACGATACAGCTAGGTGTAAGGAATGTAGTTGGTGTAATGTGCAAAACATGTCTGAACATTGAAGGGCAGTGCTCACTACAACTATTTTCACATTGATTGGACAACTTTTGATTCATTTCTCGTCAGAAATCAATCGTCAGTGACACTCTGCAGCAGATGGCATCCTTGTTATAAACCAATCAATGATAAACATATTTTCTGAGCATGGAGAGAGACATTATAAGTTTGTTCACCTCTAACTTCCATGTATTCCACAATATAATGCATCACCACATCACAGTCCCATTTCATAACATACAATGTGTATGTTATGATAGTAATTTTTGCTAGAATGGTAGGTAACTTCTTGTAGCAGCACCTCATCTGGGAGCAGGATTCTTGAAAATAATGACACTTGCTATTGCATCAAGAGTTGCTATCACAGCAAATTTGTGACGAAATGGGCCCAGAATAGACCATCTCTGTAATTCATGCATGCTCTGTTCACAATAGATTGCTTAACAAGCAAAAGGCTTGCGGAAGGCTTGCCCTACCTATCAACGACTGATGAATGCTAAGTTAATTCCTACCTAAGAAGCTTAATTGGGGAGAGCACATGAAGACACTGGCTTATGACTAGGCTGCAAAATAAGAAGCATCCCTGAATTAAAATACATTGCAGAAATGGTTTATTAGGCAATCAATTTGCTTCTTTTTGTATTTGAAAATAATTAATTATGTATTAGAACAAAGAGAAACTTTTACACAAAATAATTTCCCCATTGAGTAAGTAAATAAAATAAAGTGTGCCTGTCCGTAAAACATGTCCACTTGGTGTTCACTTGGACCAGTGGATAGGTGGTAATTTAGGAGGATGTTGTTGGAAACACCAAGGAGTTATCTTGCATGATACTTCCTTGGTAACACTTTGACCAGCTGAGCAAGTACGGGTTCAGGTTCATACCATTTTGCCCTCCATAAAGTCTGCACATGGGGGCAGCTCACTGACGTCATGTGTTCATGTATGCACCAGTTCTCACATGACATTTGCTGACAAATTATCACAGCCAGCACCTGATACTTGGCCTATTTCAGGAGCGTCGAGAAACTCAATGCCTCCATGGCATCGGTCTTATGTAGTCTAGTCTAGACCAAAGAGCATATTGCCTGCGGTAATGATCCCTCAGTGAATAATAGAGAGGGAGAGAGGCTGCCTTTATTCATTTCATGAATAGTTACAGTAGTTATCACCTGTAAAATTTGAGGTGCACGAGTCATTTGTGTCATCAGGTACTGACAATTGATTTCACAGGAGGGGGAAAAACATGCTCCAAAGTTTGTGGGTTTCACCAAGAAACAAACAAAACACACAAACAAAACAAAAACAAACAAAAATGTTTTTATCATAGATTCCTTGGAATTGTGACCACCACCACCAACAAGAAAAGGAATCTATGGGGAACACTTTTTACAGAATATACACTGTAATTTATTCGGTACGACTGTCTGATTGAGAATTTGGGCACATGAAGACTCATTGCAGTATGTCAACTCTATGTATAATGTGATTTTTTATCATAATTATATTGCATGTTGTATATTAAACTGGAGGCAAATGTAACCTTAAAAATTCGAATATATTGTATCCTCACTATTCTGTTACTAAATTCCATCTTTGAATGTATTTCGAAGTATGAATTGATAGGGCATGCACGAAAAAAAAAACAACATTAAATGATGACAGAATATGTTTTACAGGGATGGTACAACTTCAAAGGTCGATGTTTTTATTTCTTCACATATTTACATCATAATTTTTGTAGATTCCGTATATATGCTATTAAATGCCTACGACTTGCACTTAACAAGAGAATTCAACGAAAGATTACAATTTATCACTATTCACAGTTTGCAATGCCATAATCCCTATTTTCTTCACTCAATTTCAGTGTTACATTGACTCAGTTTGGTGATTTCCGACCCTACAGTATGGTCCATGGTCTGGTATATTTGGAACTGACATGTCAATTTGTGTGAAGTTGACATGACATCTCTATGGAGGAAATGCAAATCACATTTAATTTGCAATATAGCTTTGCACTCTTGGACATCCGATATCTATTCCAGCTGGTAACTCTGGTCAGTGCATAGCACAGCCCCTCCTAGGCTATCCTGTGGTCCACACCTATTTGGACAGCTGACAAATGTCCAGTGATGAAGTATATCAGTTGACAGTTTGAATGTCAAGTAGGCCTACTATGTACTGTGTGGTTCCTCTGTGATATTCAATTCTCCTAGATCATATTATCTATACAGTATGAGATATAGTCAACAAACAAAACAGAACAAAACAAACCAGCATGGCGATGGAAGTGCTTATGCCTCTATGCCTCTATTAAAGTGTAGGGCCTACTAAGCTTAAGTATGAATTGTCTTTGAAAGTTACACCTCCTTCCCTCCACTTCCATATATATATATATATATATATATATATATATATATATATATATATATCTGCCTGGCTTGACTATGGATACATTTGATAACAAAAAAGAGGTATATATGAAATATATAGCAACATAATTATGTCATATAATTATAAGCATAAATTTCCCCCTGTGGTATATTGCTAAAGAAAGAAAAAAAAATCCCACCCCTCAAAGATGTCACCACTGTGTAAGTCAACAAAATCTCTGCAGTAACTGGTTATTGTATGATACATTCCTAAAAACACATTCCTTCAGAAGTAGCAACACAGAGGCAGTGCCAAGAAATTATCACTAAACATTCACCTGTTACTTTCGACAGCACTTTTGACAATGATTACACTGACAAAATTGTAAAGGGAAGAACCGACAGTGAATTATACTTGGCTCAAAAGTAAACCCTGCATAACTTTAGACATTATTGATTGTGCTTCATATTTATCATTATGAAGAGAGTGAACACATAACATGTGATATAAGCAAACATAATTTTCATTCTTTGAACATGGATTAAGAATCACAAGCTGTATTACATCTTGATGGTGAACAAAGGAGTTTGTAGAAATAGGAAAAGCGATGAATCAACACTTTTACTTTATGTCAATTCTAAATAAGCTACATATAAGAGAAAATCAGCTCTGGTTAAACCTGTCAGAGCAACAGAGGTCAAACAGGGAAATGTTCCCATTTAACATGTTTGAGAAAGATTCATAATCATAATGTATGAAATCAATTTCCACCATATCTCTATACATGTAGTTTCTCACAAGTCCACAAAGAAAAGCACTCTAAATAGAGTGAAAAACGATTTGTTTTTTTCCATCATTACAAAAATGAATACTTAGTACACATTGTACTAAGAAGTCTCAGGAAGTTCAACAAAGATGTCACACTGTGGGATAATGCTCCACTCTTTTCACAATCATGCAACAATCACCAACAAATATTACTTTCTTGTAATCTGTGACATTACTGCAAATACTCACCCAGGACATAGATATCCACAAAAACTGATTCCTTCTTCTCTTTCCTTGGACTCTTGCGAACATGGTGGTATCTCCTTTGGGCCATGTTACAACGAAAAAGTTGCTCCAAATATCGCTATGCACCCCATTCTTCCCCTTTTTCGATCCCACGTAAATAAAATAACCAAGCTCTAAATCTCAAAACTGAAAGATTCAGCTGGGAGCTAACCTAGTAACAAATTATTACACTTGATACCAAGTGGGCGGCACCATCCCCTCCCCCTCCCTACCCCGTCGTGTCACGTGGAGGAAGGAGGAAATGGGGGGAAAGCCGCTACATTTTCATCTTCTCTTCCAGAGTCTTTTCGTTTAAGAGGAGAAAACAAGACGGGCGCTTGGCAACAAGATGAGATTGTTTTAAGATGTCCTTTCCACCGACGGCGGGCACGAGTTTTTCACGTCTCGCCAATCTTGGCTCCTTCAGCCAACCCCCTTTTGCTGGCTATAGTCAGGAAATCAATTGGGCAAATGTTCCAACTGGGCTCCAAAGCATAGCTGGGATGGCGGCCTAATTACTCCAATCAAACCTGCACTCCCGCACGAACTACTGTCATGGGGTGACTTGTCAAACAGACCGGCAGCAAAGGTGGAGACGGAATTAGAAAGGGTGGGGGGGGGGGGGGGTAGAGGGAGAGAGAAAGGAGAGAGGATTGAAGCAGTAAACCAAAGGTTATAGCTCAAATAGTTGCGATGTGCTTGAGAAAGAAAGCAACACGGAAGGTGTTGTATCCTCCAGTAAACACTTCATCCATAGATGCATGTGTTTGTCCTGGGAAGTGGTTCTGAACAGTGGAGATCTGCCCCCTTCCGTGATGCCCTGACATTTCTCAGCCTGGCATGCGCTGGAGGGGTATGCTCCTCCTCGAGTTATTATTTACATTCATAGTCAGCCAACTTCTTTGATCCTGTGATCCTATCCACATTCAAATATTGATGGCGTCATGCCTGGCTCGGTAGGGTAATCAAATAGTCGTAAGGTAAAGACCATCACACAAAGGAAGGGGGTGGGGGGTGGGTGACAGAGGAAGAGTTTGTAAGTGTTATGTGTAAAGGAAAAAAAAAGACATACCAGATTTTAAACCTAGACCAAGGAGCCAAAATCAATTGGCAAACATCCATCAAAATTTGTAATCCTCTGTCATCTTCGGTTGCAGAAGGGCAGTGTTACAAGAACAATATGGGCAGGGTAGAGTAACATGACCTTTTGACATTCAGACCCACAGAGAATACTTGATGACAATTCTTTTTTTCTTTTTTTTTTCCTTGAAGCAGACATTGGATAGCAGGATCACAGTGGTCTGAATTTGAAGACTAGTGCAAAGAAGACCAGAAGATATTGATGAGGCTAATTAGTGATTGATACTCTCAACTATGCTATCATCATACAGCATCAGAACGTGAGTGTGAGCATGTGTGTACAGGTGTGTGTGTCTATCTGTCTGTATGTGTGAAAGAGTATGAGATTTAATTTAGGGGACTTCATAGAAAAGAAAGCTGTTGCAGCCACAAGAATCAAATACCAAAATTCCGTTATGCAATGAAATAATGCATGAAACCACAAGGCGATATTAAAAGTATGGAAAGTCTCCTCAAATAATGCAGGAAATACAACATAATACATAATGCCATATAAATCAAATGCACAGACAGTTTTACAGTGCACAAAAATGTGATTCAATTTCACCATACTATGGACAGTAGTTAGGCTTCTCTAACAGTCAGCTGTAGCTGACATGAATTGTTTCGTGACGAGAAGATTCCACGGGTCAGGTTTGGTCAAATAATTTGTATTTGTGTTTGAGTCCACTTGACAAATATAAGCCTTCAGTTCTCTTTGCCCTGCCTATTCTTCTTTCGTGAGGTTTTCTAAAATGCTTATAGTGCATGAACTCTGGATTCACAACTTTGGCAGAAGAAATCAAATTTGTCTTCCCACACCTTCAAAAATTGTCAATTTGTTTTAAATTCAAAAGATCCTTGATTGGTTGTGCCATGTGGACGCAAGAACACACATGGGGTGCACCATATGTATGTAATGGTACCAGTGGTAAATTGCTCAAAACAGCCCTATATAAGCCCTATCCACAGTCAAACTGAGTGTTATGATTCAATTTCCACCAAAAGCTACTAGGGTGGAAGTTATGTGAATATAAAGGAACAATTAAAAAAATATATACATCATTGTTCCAATTTGGCATCGCAATCTTTGGGTAGCAAGCATTGCTTGAAATGAAATGCAGATTTTTATCACAATTTTTGATGAATGGGAAAATACACTCTTTCATCTAAGAGTTTTCAACACAGACTACTGTAAAACAAGGAATGTTCGCGCCCATTTTAATTTCACAAATTTTGCAAGACCAAAGATTCACAAAATTAAATGCACATGAAAGTTCTTGTCTACACTATATGCTTGTTAGAGGTAACTTGGGAAAATTTCATGCCACGAAAATATTGTGTTTTACAGTAATTATATTTGGCTTACTTGGATTAATATTGTTTCAGCACTTCTTTTTAAAATGTATTTCCTTTTAAAGCTCTAGAGGGATGAATCCATTACAGTTCATCCCAAATTTCACAGGTGAAAAGCAGGTGATCATAATTTATAACTTCATGTAATTGAAAAAAGTTACAATGATCAGAAAATTTGGAAAACAAGACTTATGCTGCAAAGAACACATACAAACAAAGAGTGTTTTACTTGACAATTCACAATTATAGTATTTTCTTACTTTGCTATTATAATACATGCAAGTCTATGTGATGTACCTGAATGCATGAAAATATAAACAGTTGATAAGTTTAACAGTATCTCCCTAGTTTATCTTCATTGAAATTTCCTGCAAAAAAAAAAAAAAAAATCTCTACCAGGAGCTCCAATATTGCATACCAATTTTAGGCACAAAGGTTGTTTAACAGCCAAAAAAAAAAAAAAAAAAAAACCTATTAATATCCAATCGGTACAAAAGAGTATAGTATGCAGCCCTGTTGAAGGTATTGCAAATTTTCTTTTCCATTTTCAAATGGAAAAGACTGACAAAACTCACATGTTCATGTACAAATTAATATTTACATGAACTCCCTTGTGTGATAGTAAAAAAAAAAATAGCATGGACTATTGCTGCTGAAGCCCCCGTTCCACTATGCCGTTCTCGCTACGATTTGACAATTTTCTCAGGTCGGGAAGGATCGGGTAAAACTTGAGCCGATCTGGACACAGTACGATGTTAGAACGCTCTAAGTACGCTGCAGTTACGACTACCAAGTGCTTGCTACGCTCTTACTACGATGATCGGGAATTAGACATTGCGATCTCTGCCGCTGCCGGTACGCTTTAGAACGATGTAGCTACGCTGTTAGTGCGATGTTGCCGATGTTATCCGATCAATGCACGCTGTATCTACGCTCTGAACGATCTATACGATCTTATCACGCTGTTACCCCGTTCAGAGAGCTGAAAAGTGCCCGATGTGCCCCGATGTACCCCGATTCGACTGTGGGTCAGCAGTCAGTCAACTTATTAGCATGCAGAACCGAAGAAATATACTGTGGACCTCGACGATTCATTCTTCTTTTTTTTACTTTTGATTTTCAAAGTTGTTGTTGCTTCGTTATTCTCACTACTCTTTCTTCATCAGCGAGCCCGTGCTTCTGTGCCTCCAGTGCCCTGGTTATGACCCACCATTTCCCTCTCCTCTCCCCTCCTCCCCCCCCCCCCCTTGTCCACCTCGGACTTACTACCTTCTTCACTACTATATCTTTCTATCCTCTCATCAATTTTTTCCTTACAAGAGAGCCGCCATGTGTTTGTTAATGTGCGTCCGTATGTGTGCATGTATGTGTGTATTACTCTGTCTTTTTTTTTTTTGCTACCGCTTAGGGAAATTTGTTGTTGTTGTTTTTTGCAATTATATATTTTTCTCTATGAGGGGACTGCATTCTAATACTACAAGCTCTGCTTTTTAGCAGTCCCCTCCATTTCCAGCAATATTTTGTATGCATTTACCACAGTGACGTAACTGTTATTTGTATCTCTGTTGATAATTTGCCTGCATCTCTTTTACAATGTTATTCTGTTCATCGCATTGTGGTACTGATTTCATGACGTCTGTGTATATGAGCGTTTCTTTGTATTTTTTATTATTTGTTTGTTGGAAGTGAAATAAATCAACTTGAACTTGAAGAGCCTCCTCAACTCACGGTTCTTTTGCAGCAATGCATTGTATAAACAAAGACGTGCTGATTTTTCAAAGGATTTTTCTTGATGTCCTTGCTTTTATAGTCCGTCTTCCTCCAGTTGTAGATGATTTCATATTCTTCAAAATTCTGCTATGTCCTCTTCCTCCTCTTTCAGCATCACGTGCAGTCTCTCTTTCTTCGCCTTTTGGGTAGCTGCTTCGCTGCTTTCTTCTCTTCTTTTTCTTCATCTCTTCTTCTTCTTCGAAAATTACAGCTAAAATTACTTCCCGTTCTTGTGCCGATGTTGCTACGCTCAGAAAGACCTTGTTACGCTCATCCCGCTGCGTTTACGCCGTCATTACGCTCTCCCCGCTGCGTTTACGCTGTCACTACGCTCTCCCCGCTTGCCGTACGATTAAAAATATGCCAATTTTGATCGGGGAGATCGGGAAGAAATTTTGAACCGGTTCAAAATTTCTTCCCGATCTGAAAAACTGCCCGCTCCAACCCCGACCCCCACACGCTGCTGCTACGATGCTTCCGATCCCCGTACGCTTTTGCCGCTCTCTCCCGATCTGCTAGATCGGGACAGATCGGGGTCCAAATCGTGATAGTGGAACGGGGGCTTGAACTACTGCTCATGAACAAGGGAGTGCACAAACAGCAGTACGTTCCTGTAGTCCTTTGATGATATATGCTGCCCTCTCTTGTCAAAATACATGACAACTGACTACCAGCACCAACAGTGATCTATCACTTGGTCTACTCCTACTCTGTCTAATAGCCATTTAGTCTCAACCCACATGGTCTAATCCTGTTTCATATATAACCGGTTTGTCTGATGACCATATTTTTAGTCCAATTGTCACTTTTCCTCATTACCAGTTGGTCTACTTCCAGATGGGCTATGCCCATTTCATCTAATACCCACAATTTATTAGACAAAATGGCCAAAAAAAATCCACAGAGTCAAAATTGCAATTAGACCATCTGGTTATCAAAAGAAATAATAATTAGCTAAACTGGACATTAGACCAAGTGAGGATTAGACCAAATGGGCATTAGACAAAATTGATAGTAGACCAAATGAGTTTAGCTGTAGTGGTGTTAAATGTACTGGGAAGTAGACCATCTGATATTGGACCAAGTGGCAATAACCTGTGCCAGCTACATGTACATCTGTGCTAAGGCTTGACCTATTAGAAGCAGTAAGACTTAATCGAGCCAAGGCATAATGTTCATTATATCACAAATCGTAAATTAACATGATATTCCAATTAACTCAGACTGAACCCCCCCTTTTTCCCATTTGTCATTTGTTTGAATGTGCTTCTCTTTTCGCATCATTTTCATTCATTAATTTCATTGATTTCATTGATTTCATTTCCAATAATACAAAACATTTTCATACACAAAATAACACAATATCAATACAATGTAGTGACAAAGAAAAATATGTGAAGTTAACAATACTACGCATTACAAAAGCAAATGAAAATTGAATTAAAACTAAAGTTGCAGGAAATGGGGGAGACATGCTAAAAAGCTAGGCTTGTATTTTGCAGTCTCCTCGTGGACAAAAAGACTAAATAACATCAAGGAAGCAAGTTGCTAGATATGATATAAAAGGTGCACAACACATACAGACCTATACAAACAAACAAACAGACGGACAAACAAACACAAGTAACCTCTCTTGTAAGGAGAAAGATAGAGAGAGAAAAAAAGAACACAGTGAAGGAAAAAGAGGAGGAGGAGGAAAAAGAGGATACTGGTTAATCATATTAGATTTTATAGAAATTTAGAATCATGGCTCATAAATGATCAATACCAAAATTTTCTTTACAAAAGTCTGATAGCTGTAGACGTGTCCTATGCCAGTAGATTGAAAAAAACAAAACAAAACAAAACCATGGCATAGGAAAAAGTGCATGACAGCAAGGCCTTGCAGTAAATTCCATTCTTGCTCTCTGTCCAATCAGAGATTATGGAAGAAAAGAATGGCTATTTGAAAATGACTAATGATATAGATTGATGTGCTATTTTCTAATAAAGGTACCAGATCCTCGCTATTTTATCTGGATTTGATGCACAGCAGCTTGTAAAGGCCATTGTAGCCTCAATCAATTTAGAATGATTGGTTCTCACACAGGTTCGTCTAATAAAGGACCGCAATTCATCACTGAATTCGTTGAAACGTACTCATTTCTCTAATGAGATTGAATCAATCAAACTGTCATTCTCATTATAAAGGGGCTATACGATTGTGCTTCCTAAAATTGCACACTTCATTGCATTATTACCAGTTTTCTTCTTCAAAGAATGATAATCTAATAAGCTCATACACAGGAATGCCTTTAACAGTCAACTCATGCATAACTGATGAATTCATTCATAATCAGTCAGACTTGAAAATTACTTGATTCAATATACATGTATCATATCTTCTTGGTCATCCAAAATATGATGCATTCTCACTAATATAGTACCTCCTAACATGCCACTGGACATAAACTGTTTGAACATGGGTACACAAGATTTCACACTGATAGTCATGAAATCATGCATGAATTGCTTACAAACTCTAGAGGAATACTGATCCAGTTGCAGTACAGGGCTTTAATGAGTTCATGTAATTTTCATTAATAGTCTGTGTAAAGTATACAGCAAAAGTAAGAAGATACTGCTCATGAAAATGAGGGATCATGTCTTTGTAACACAAAACACAACCAATTTGTCAATTTGTCAGGGATGGATATATTCATATCTTTTGCAATGCTGCAGTTGAGATGGCTAAAAATAGTTAAAGTTGCACTGGGGGCAAAAGTATTAATTTTTTTATTTGCATGTTCTACACATCAGAAGTGTCTCACTTTTACCATAAACGGTTGAATATAAAAATAAAAAAATTCAATGTATTGATGACTGTACAGAAGAGAAAACTTGAAATACGATCACAACAAATTGTAGTTGTAATCTAGCTGCAAATAAATATAAAGAATATGAGCTTGTAAGATTGGTTAAATAACTTTGTTAAAGGGTGTGTATAGTTCTGGTCGAGGTGAGGATTTAGCCTTTAACATTTTGTGAGATATTCAGAAACCACTCTATGAGATGTCAAAGAGCATGCAATTCTAAGGGGTATCAAAGGTTTATTTGATGAAAATCGGTTTTGAAGTGGCTGAGATATCCAAAAATAAGGTGAAACAAAAAGATCCTAATAAAGTTGTGGCATGTCGCCTTTTATTATTATCACATTTTTGGATATCTCAGCCATTTGAAAACCAATTTTCATCAAATAAACGTTGAATCCTTCTTAAAATCACATGCTCTTTCGTATTTCATAAGAGGTTTCTCATTATCTCACTTAGGAATGTAAAAAACATGAATCCCCACCTCAACCAGTACTTTACACCCCCTTTAAGATGATTTCATAGAGCAAAAGTCGATGCCATACAAGTACTGTATATGTTGAATATTCATGAGTTTTTTCTTCGCGAATTTTGCGAATCAGGTGCTATTAACAAGATTAAAGACACAAAAAAATTATTGACTCTGATCCCGATATGAATGTGACGAACATGTATTCATTTCTCCGCCGAGTACAATACTCCACGATCGTGAATTCAACCACTCGCGAAATCATCGGAAAGTCCCGATTCACGAAAATGTATAGTCACTAAATATATGGCGTATACAGCACATGCAGTTGTAAAATAGTGGGAGAATGAAGATGGCAACTGCTATCAACATTGCATCTAGAGGGGCCCACAATCTACAAACTTCACGTTTTAGTGGGTCCCCCCATCTCTTCCCCCCTAATTTTTCATCACTCACGTTTCACTCTTTTAATCCTCATCGAAAGTATAATGTAACCTACTTTTTTTTTATTACTTACATTGTCATCTCTTTCCTTCTACTAACATTGTGCCTCATTGAGCTACAAACTGTGTATTTGTTATGTCGCAATGGAGAAAAAAGAATAAACTTGAACTTGACGATCGATCCTAAATGTTTATCAGTACATTCTGACCATACCATGAATACTTATCCCCTTTCTAAGAATTGAGGAAAATCCCTATCAAAATTGAGAACCATGCAATATAGATGACTACAAGCATAAAGAGTTATGGCAACAATAAAGACAAAAACATCAAGCTATTATGACAATCACACATGAAGTGAAGTTTTGTGTGATATCAATTAACTCTAATGCATGGGACTATGATACAATATATATTTCCACAAATTGAAGCCGTCTTCTATATTCCGCGTTTGAAAATCAAGTGCAATCACCCCTAGCACTCAGATGGGTAAATACCCTTGTAATTACGGCATATACAACCAAAAAAAAAAAAAAACTGTGAAAAGGGGAACAATCTAAAGCTTCGCTGACCCAATAACACTTGATTACAGCATGCTTCACTGCACGGATGCACACATGCCATTAATCAAGAGGGCTCCCTCACGCAGCTGCAAACAAGCAGGTTGCTGCAGTGAATGTGTTCAGAGCAATGTCTGGTGAAAGAGTGGAGCTGCGTTCTGGGAAGTCAGAATTTGTGGTCTTAACCTGCACATAAATTCTTAAAGGGTGTGTACAGTTCTGGTCGAGGTGAGGATTTAGCTTTTAACGTTTTGCGAGATATTCAGAAACCACTCTATGAAATGTCAAAGAGCATGCAATTCTAAGGGGTATCAAAAGTTTATTTGATGAAAATCGGTTTTGAATTGGCCGAGATATCCAAAAACAATGTGAAACAAAGAGATCCTAATAAAAGGCGTGGCCTGTCGCCTTTTATTGTTGTCACTTTTTTGGATATTTCAGCCCTTTGAAAACCAATTTTCATCAAATAAACATTGAATCCTTCTTAAAATTACATGCTCTTTCATATTTCATAAGAGGTTTCTTATTATCTCACTTACGAATGTTCAAAACATTAATCCCCACCTCAACCAGTACTGTACAGTCCCTTTAAGGGTGTCATGAATTTATTCAAAGAAATAGAAATACAGGAAAAAATTAGCATTGCCACATCCCAACAGAACATTACCAAAAGCCAAGTGAGAATGAAACAACAAGAATATCAAAAAATAACCAGAAGTTACACATATGAGAAATTGTCAAACATTAATGTTATGATGTAGCACTTATCAAAAGTTGTTACAAAAAATGATGTTGTAGGAAGAATGCATCATGATATGCATAGATTTTTGGGGAAATTCTGTTAGTGCTTAAAGGGACTGTACAGTACTGGTTGAGGTAGGGATTCATGTTTTGAACATTCGTAAGTGAGATAATGAAAAGCCTCTTATGAAATATGAAAGAGCATGTAATTCTAAGAAGGATTCAATGTTTATTTGATGAAAATTGGTTTTCAAATGGCTGAGATATCCAATAAAGTGCTAATAATAAAAGGCGACATGCCACAACTTTATTAGGATCTCTTTGTTTCACGTTGTTTTTGGATATCTCAACCATTTCAAAACCGATTTTCATTGAATAAACTTTTGATACCCCTTAGAACTGCATGCTCTTTGACATCTCATGGAGTGGTTTCTGAATATCTCGCAAAATGTTAAAAGCTAAATCTACACCTCGACCAGAACTGTACACACCCTTTAAGAACAAACATTTGCTAGTCTTATCTATCACTGCACATCATTTCACAGGAGTGATACCATGATTTCACAGTAACATCTATATCAGGTATAAAATCTGTCCTGAATTCAAATACGTAAATTGATAGAATCACTTTTGAAAAGAGTGATAATCCAGGTATGAACCTCTACAAAAAAAAAGCAACAAAATCCATTCTAGATTTTTTTTTTTTAATATCTTTTTGTAATCATTGCAGTTGTATGTCTCTACTCCGTATAGATATGCCCAGGAAACATATGAAGAGTTTTATCACAAAACGAGCTAAATCCATTCTAATTAAGTTGAGATATTTGTGATTAAAGCTGCTGAAAAACAAAGACAATAATATGAAAATACAGGATATTTTTAATCATAACTTCTAAAATATTCCTTGTTATTTCACAAGTGAGATATTAAAGGAAAGGCTTAATTTTGCTCTATTTGATGATGGACTTACTTTGAAATGTTTAGAAATGACACTTACATAATGTAGCTCTCATTTTGCAAACAATTCATATCTATCCACATACAATGAATGAGAGCGGCAGGCCTTTGTCTGACACAGCCATGCTTCCAGAGCGCCACTCAATGTGAGGCATTCATACACTGGTGTCGCACAGAGTCAAGGGCTTAAGGCTAAATATGGAATATTTGAGCAGCTGCAAACTGGCTTCTGGCATCCTTTGACTGTTCTTCTGGTGGTTAGATCAAACACCATTGATCAGCACGCTCAATATTTATTACAAGAGAGGTGCCGTACATCAAAATGGTTTATACACATGCCACTTCTTTTCATCTTATATTATAATCTCTAATTTGTGTGTACATATATGGAGAAATGTAAAAAAGTATAATATGCATAGCAAAAAAACAGTCAAATATGTTTACGATAACTGACAGACATATCACACGGTACTAATACAATGGCACATTTTGAACGAGGATCATTCCGAAGTGTCTGTAGTATATGACTGTTCTTTTTTCTTTTTCTTTCTTGCCTTATTGTTATCAGATCAGTAATTTGCATAATTTACCTGTATCAAATAATTCAGGAAGTCCTGAAAAAATTGAAAAAAAAAAGAATAATTTCTGAAAATAATGAAATATGATGTACATAATTCTAGATTAAAAAACAACAAAGAGAAATGTTTTTAGAGGTCTTAGAGAATGCAAGGTAGGCTCGATGCAAAGCTGAATGAGGTTTGCCTCATTCCATTCTACACCTGTTTCCATGGAGACGACAAGCTACTCTAGTGATGTCAATAGACATAGGAGGGAAGTGTGTACAAACTACTTTGTTAGCTCACCCAGATAGTTGGTCTACTTACCACAATGGATTTACCTGGTCATACGATAAGAGCCCTATACTTCCTTAGGAGTGATCTTATGACACATTTTATGATCGCGACATCAAACCAGATATCTTGGAAACTAGACGACAACAAAGTCAAGAAGCTGTTACTGGCCGTGTACCAGAGGCTGCTGTAAACAACACCTGTCCAGGAATCTCTTTCATTCAAATCTCTTACAATTACAATCATTCCTACTGTAATCTTTTTGACTGATGCTCTAAAACTAGCATCATGTTTCGTGCAAAATGATGGGGGGGGGGGTAGCTGGAGATCCAAAAAGGAAATGACTACTCATACATATTCATGTCCTAATCTTAATTTTTAAAAAAAGCAAAAACTCACTGGTGTCTAATACACTCTGGCATTGCCATGGTAAAATGGTATAGTGAAATGATTCATGAAAATATTTCTCACTATGATTTCGTATTGCACTAATTTTCACACATTATAACTTTTTATCTGCTAATACATTCGAGTATCAGCCTTTATATCTCTACTATTTTGTGTTTGATTTGCTGTCAAGTTTTGACAATTTAGATATGCTATTTGAATGGAAAAATAACCACAACTTGACATTTTTTTTTCACTGTCTGATACAGTTGGCAACTGAGAATCATCTATAAGCTGAGACACTAGTCTACAGTCACACAGCCAGCAAAAATCCTGTTGATGTGGGTGACTTCGATGACATTTTACAGTCAGTAACCATGTAATTACATACAGAATCAATGAGCGTGTTTCTACTGAGCGACGAAAATTCGAGGTGATGCCAGCCGATGTGTGGTGATACCGGCCGATGCTGGCCGATACCGGCCGATGCGTGGTGACACCTCGAATTTTTCCTCAGTAGAAACAGATCGGGTAGTGGCCGATGCGGGCTGATGCGAGGTGCTCTGTCGTCCATCTATTGAGGTGGTCGATGCGTGGTGACGCGAAGGACGATTCTCAGTAGAAACACACCGGGTACCGAAATTCGTGGTGTAACGGACGTCTAGAATTTCTCCCCGTGCTTTTCAATCGGTTCATCGCACACACTCCTTCGACACATGTGTACAAAATATGTGTGTACACACAGCGACCGTGTTCGCATCACGCTTTGTTTGTACCAACTCGCTTGTGTATGTGTTATAGGCCCTATACGTTACGTTACATGTGAATTGTGGCATTCATCGTCTATTGTTCGCGTGATTAACAGCCTAACTTATTGCATTACTAAGCCCTCATCACTTACTTGATTTTACACCGCGTTATTTCATTTTATATTGTCTCGAATCGCGAGAGTACCACATTAGTATGTCGCAGCCTTGAGAAAATCTCAACTGGACCCTCGATCTCCAAAGATTTCTCATCAGTCAGTGGCAGGATACCAGTATGTTACTTAGAGTAGGTCGGGATATATTGGATGGAAAGACGAAGAGAAATGGCTTATCAAAAAATAGCCGACGCAGTTGTAGCAAAGCAGGCAGAGTTCGGATCGTATTAACAGGCAGTGCGCGCGGGACCCAAATCTGTGACTTAAAAATACCTGACTTCCGGAATCGCCGCATTTGCACGTCACCTTTGCATCACCTCGTATTTTATCGCTCAATAGAAACAGCTCGAGTGGTCGTAAAATACGAGGTGCTGCGTTGGACAAAATTCGTGGCGATGCCAGGGATGTGAGGTGCTCTCAGTAGAAACACGCTCAATGGCTGACCACACTTTTGGGATAAAAATAAGATAAACAAACATAGTATGGATCCTCCAACTGAACTATTGCAATGATGTAAAATGTCTTGATACTTGAATTACTGGTGTTCTAGATGTTCTGGAAATTGCTGTAAAGAGATGGTATATGACTTCATTTTTATATTCCTATTCAGTGATATCTGTATTCAGCTGAGTATATGCCTACTTTTAAAATTCTCAAATTCACCTGTTCAAGCCAGTAGGTATATTTTAACATACATATTTTGAAACATTCCATGTATATGCAATGTAAATATGTATGCATACGGATGTTTGTTTGTATTTCTTCACATACTTACTTTGAAACAGATATCAAAGTATTCTCTCATTACCACATCTCACTGCCTTACAATTAGTGGGCCTGGAATTGACTTGAATATTCAAGCTCTAAAACTGTGTTTGCTGAAAGGCACGCTTATCTCAAAGACAAACTTCCACAACTAGTGTAAGACAGATGAAGTATTTATCGTGCCGTTCATTGAGATGGTCTCCAGATCTTGTTGTGTGTGGTAACATTGTTTGCAAAAGGGTTTCCCAGCCACTTGCTCCATTCCACTGTTGCATCAATGACAGAAATTTTGTAGAGGGCCACATACTCTACCGATATCAAGGTGGAGCGAGATGCAGATTGTGATGGTAAAAATTTTCTTGCTCACAGCAGCTATTTCATATTTTCCACAAAAGATGTATGCAATTTCACATCACATTCAAGTCAACTTTAACTGATTGTAAAATCAGAAAACTAATGGTTGAACTGCACTAAGATTGGAGTTAGAATAATAAACTTTTTTAATAATCTTTACAAAGAAATTCTGGGGTTTTTTCTGTTGATATTTTGACATTTCCTTGGGAATCTGGCACAGATTATGATATGATCCTGCATTTCCAATAAAGTTTACTGTGTTGACTATAGTATAGTGGAATGACCTAATAAATGTGTTATGGGAGTTTACTCTGTTCAAGCAGGCAAACCATCAATTGTTATCCATTTTATTTACATGTTTGCACGAACCATTTGATATGAGTGAGGTTTTTTCTTTCAGATTTATTTGACACAATTCACAGAATGCATGTATTGCAGAGATAGATCTGCCATGTGGCAGATATAGAAACACAAATATCTTTGAAGTTCAATATATACACTGTGAACATACAAACACTGAATCAACAGCCTCCATGCTATATAAAGTTTATGCCTGCACTAATGAAGGAGAGAGTACTAATGAGTGCTTCCTATCAAGTACGTGAGATCTTGTCCAAGTTTGTTGCCACGGAAAACAAACACGGTAACCAGGAACCGAGCCAGCTGCAGTGAGGTACTCAAAGCCATTGAGTTCTTCCCAATGGAGGTGCAATAAAAAGCACTGCATTCACTGGTGAGGGTAACAGAGTTTATGAGTCACCCCCACACACTTTTTACAGAGCGACTGCTTAATTTGCTTTGGAAATGATTGAAGACATAAGATGTTTGACTGCATAGAACAACTTCTACTGACACATACTCATTTGCTAGGTTCATACATTCTGGTGGAAAGACACATTGTGTTTTTCTCATAACTTCTTTAAGAAACCTTGGGTCTAGACTTCAGGGTGCTCTGAAACATAAAATAAGTTTTATCATTTCATGGCATTAAGCCACTAGCCTAAAAAAAACAAACAAAAACAAACATCAGCAAATGTACATGCAGTTGTGCATCATTCTCCCTCACAGTAGAGCTGCAGGAAATTGTAGTATTGATAGAAACACAGACTGCTTCAGTTTTGAATAATCATACTAAACCACAATGGATAATCAAAGAAGGATGTACACAAAGTCACTATTTAATATAAGATATCAAAAAATGATAAAGATGCATTTGTTGCAATGTGAGTATCGAGTCAAAATAATATACATTACTACACATGTAGTGGTCTTTTGGTGAAAGATTTTCATGCTGAAAGCATGGAGCTTCTTTAAGTTGTAGCTCCATGGACAGTAAGTCTTTTTTTTTATATGCTGGGATGCAATAAAGAATTTGAAGGAAATAGGCCTACAATGTTTCATTCCCTCTATTTCCTGATTCACCAATGTCACTGCTCGCTAGACAAGCTGAGGGAACTGTCTCTAAAAACATGTGACCTACTTAAAGCCAATGAAGCAATCCCTTTGTTAGCTTCATTTCCAGGTTATAATTTTTATTTTATTTTTTTCCCTGCAAAGTTCATCTCCTTTGGTCTTGCAGCTTCTTGCAACTCTTGATTTCTATGTCTTTATCAGTACCTGAAACTAATCAATACATTAATTACACATTGGAAATACTCCTTTTCAAATGACTCTGATAGCCCCTTGGTATGCACCCCGTGGAAGTAGTATTTAGCATGACCTGAAGACTATTTCCCAGAGCAGGTGTATGGGTACGGAATACAGCGAGTGGCCTGGAAGGAAGACTAACTCTGAAATGTCAATCTGCTACAGACCGCGACTCATAAAGCAGAGCGCATCCCCCACACACATGCTACCTCATAATTTCTTGCTGCTTGTCCTACATTAATACAGAGAACGCATCAAGCCTAGGCAAGGCATCTTCTACACACACACACACAAACAAACGCACACAGACAACACACCAACATCGCTCAAGTTCTCATCCAACATATGGCAAGCACATCGTAATTTATCAACGTTCATGTGGATCTTGGTTGGGACCTTTTCTCTCTGTATTAGCTTCCCCCCCCCCCTTTCTTGCACAGTTAGTGGTGTGTTTAAGTCATTATCACCATAATAAGACTACAACCACAAAGCAGTACGCCTACAATATGCAGATTAGCCTGGCTGAGACAGTGTATGACAACGAAAAATTTGCCTGAGATTTCGACTTTCACATTGGTGATGAAGATGGTGATAAACATATTTCATTCCATTGCTGTCATATTTCCTCAAGAAAATCAATTACACTTTACAACTGACCAGACATTGATAGTTAAGACACTGGCACAAGAGAGATGATGTATATCTGCGCCTGCTACAACTGTACATACACATTCTCATGATAATACTGTCAGTTGAGAAAGAAAAGATGTTAACCCATTCCCTGCAAATTATGGCATTCTTGTAGACTTTGTACAGATTCCATCAGATTTCAATATGCCATTCCAACCCCATATGCACCATTTGGGCAGTGCAAATCCCTTTTTATTTCTCAATCCTGAAATGAAAATATTGGCAGCACAATCATGTCTGCAGGCAACTTCCATTATAACAAAGTCCTTGGGACCGGCAATTTTCTTTCATTTCATCAATATTTCATCTTAGCTGAACAAATAAAGTATATAAAGATATGTTGGTAATAATTTTAGGATCTGAAATTTACTTTGATCTCACAAAATTTTACTATTTAACCATATTTGTTGCATTAAATTCACTGTATTACTACTCACATTAATAACTCTCAACTGATTAATTACACCTGTGTAATGATCGCAACGGACAGCATAAGACTTGAAGTCTTTGATACATTTGATACATTTATATCAGAGGACACTAAAATCATTGAATGAAAAAAAAAACTGACCTCCCCGTAAAGATTTAGAATATTTTCAGAATTAACAAAGGCTACTACTCAGAGATATTTAGAGACATTTTGGATGAACTTTTCTGAGATCATTCTACTGAAGTACAGCATTAACAATATTTTCCTCAAAAAATAAATGGTTTCCAATAAGATGATTTGTATTTTGGTAGACCAATAGTGTACAATAAGTATCATACAAGCAGCAGCATCATGCATGATGGCCAAGACAGCATACTTGTGATCTAAAAGTACATGTCCTAGTTTCAGGTGACTTAGTGTAAACATTCAAGTAACATTCAACCAGAAACCATTTTTTTTTTTTTAATATTCATTGCATTTTTTACGTAGTCATTGGTATACCAGTGTTTCATTTAAAAACAGTTTTCTCCCAGACAGTAGGAATTCTTCACTTTATGATGCAGAGATATACATTACTTTGCTTTGCCCTGATGGCTGTTTGGTATTTCCCTTTAATTCTTAGGGGATGCTCAGCAGGCTTGGCCAGGTCCATGGCAGCTAAAACCATAACATGCCACAGAAATCTCTATGGGATAACAGTCCTTCCTTGGGACTGACATAGGGGCATTATCACTTGAGTGCAAAAAGGCCCTTAATGCATAAAGTATGGATCATTGGAGGTAATGCTCTTTTGCTCCTTACAGTCAGTTAAACATTGTAAGTCTACTTGTCCATTGTCTACAGGCCCTACACAGGAAAATGATTACAGTAATAGATCATGTCAGATCAAGTGCATGTTTTGCTTCTAGATTCAGAATCATCCATATGTCCCTTTTCCAAAAATATCTGCTCCAGACAATTTGAACTATGGCGAGATCTACAGTGACGACTATCTGACGCTGTGCATTTTAATGCATTCAGGATAACCACTGACGGATGACAGTGTCAATTCCAAGGAGGATATTCATCCTATTTGTGAAAATTACACACACACAAAGAATATGACAGATATCACTCATATTTGAAAGACAAAGATCCTTCAACATTTTCATACATTTGTGATTTTTTTTTTTGTCTTTTATTCGTATACTCACTACATGAAAGTGGCATATCTTTCACAGCATAAAATGCACCAAAAATAGTATAGGTAATTGCATATCTTTACAGTAGAGTAATATCAAATATTAACAAAGTAGATATCTTTTGAGATAGGACAAAGGTATTAAAGATATTGATGCAATAAAGTTCTATTTCCCCAAACAGCAATATCAGTGACAATGGTAACCAAATTCTCACAATCCTGCGTTCCGCAGAAATATTTGGCAAATGATTTCTTTCTTTTTTAGTGGATTGATTAATAAACAAATTATGTACTTCATATCAAAGTGTTCTAGAGTTGTAATGATTATCAAGGCAATGATGATTCTTTAAATGCAGGATTGCAATTGTCAGATCAATATATAAAATGTATCTAATCATGATATTATACTCTTACAAAAGAACAAATACTGAGCTGAAATCTTCAACTCAACTTCAACTCAGCTTTTTCATCAGATGTCTGATTTGAAACAAAATAAAAATTTCACGCAAACATAATTTTTCTTGATATCGCTGTTGTTCAGAATAGCGTCAACTCGAATACAGATTGAACATTCCCTTTAAACAAACTGCAGAGCAGAGATTTGCTTTGTAGCCCCTTCATATGCTTTCAGAGCATATGTGTGGCAACCAGACTCCATTGCTGGTTGGCAGGGCAGGTGAAACATTATATCTCTTGAGTGTTTGCCAAGATGAGTTGGTTTCCCCTGACTTGCAACTGTTATGGGTCACTTTTCCCCGCCTCTTTATTCTCACTGGTAATGATTACTCATAAGGATTGCTCAACAGTGTGATTGCTCAATAGTGCTACTCTGCAAGAGTGTGGTCTGAAGAAGACCTATCCCCCCCCCCCCCCAAAAAAAAAAAAGAAAAAAAAAAGAAGAGAGAGATAGAGAGAAAAGAAATCCCTATCACTTTAGACACCCCTAGCAGTGGAAGGAGTCTTCACACATACAATTAATGTTAACTAGCCATTTCCTTCATACACAGAATTCGCTTGTTTGCACTGATACTGCAGCACACAACCCGGACTTAATTTTGTACCATGAGCCACGGGGTAGTAAAACTTTCTTTCAACACTGTTAACACTTTGATATCATAAGGGACACATTAATTCTAAGTGGGAGGGGGGATTATGAGCAATTCCACTGTTTAGAAATCTAGTACCAGTATATGTCATTTGGTTTGTCGATAATAATAAAGTCATTAACATACAGGAAAAATTAATTAAGATCGGTTATATACAAATTTGATCGATGCAGACGAGAGTTTAAAATAAAAATGTGCCTACCCACATGTTGTATCATTCAAAAATAATAATTCTAGTAAATGACATTTTAGTTACACACATACATTATCTCTTTGAACACATGCACTAAACCACAGCAGGATACAGAAATGAGTAAAATTGTCCTATGTAATATTTAATGAACTTATCGTTATATAATATGCAATTCAACGCATCAGAAATATGCTATATCTGCCAAATATCTGCTATAACCAACATTGAAATTTTACATGCAAATGTCACATAAGATGAAGAACATCACAAGTTGCATGAATATGAATAGAGCTCCTGTTATTGTCCTGTCAATGAAATCTTCATGGCTTTGGTTATTATCATTCCTTACCGTTGTACAGCAGATAGGAGATGTGCCTGATATTGGAAACACATTACTGACCATGCAACTGATGGTATTGATATAGTATGCAAGGGACAGTGCACACACAGCTTGCAAGCTGTGGGGAATCTTAAATGTCATCTTCTGAGATGCAACCAACAACACATTAGGTCATCGCCATCTTTCTACCCCCCCCCCCCCCCAATCTCCCGCACTCCAGTCAAGTTTATGACCCATCATTGTTGGGTGAGGGGAAAGCACCCAGTGGAGAATGTTATTGCAAATAGCAACCATTTGACAAGAGTGATAGATCAAAGAGCAGTTTGAACAAATATTAGGGAAATTATCGTGGCTATTTGAATATCAGTGTGGTATTAAACTACAACGGTGTCCCATGGGAAATATCAATGCAGTGACTAAATGTTGCTTGCCTAGGTCTTGGCATATGATTTGAGAGAAAAGACAGATTAAACCTCCCAAATGCAACATTTTCCTCTTGTTTGTGCTATAGATTTATCACAGACTATCATCCCAGAAAAAGGAAATCAGTCTCTTTGTAAAGTTTGAAGTTGGTCTTTTTTTTTACATTTACAGCATAGCAGGAGAATTATGCACTGAACATAATACTAGTATATCGCCTAATTTTTTACTTCTTCTGCCTATGCATACTCAGTGGCGGATCAAGAGGGGGGCGCACCGGGCGCGCACCCCCTCTTTATTTTTGGTTAAAACAAAAGAAATAAAAAGAAAAAATGGGGGGGGGGGTACATGTGCCCCCTTTAATTTTGCAAAGGCCCCTCCCCTTTACGGAATTCCTGGACCAGTCCCTGATACTAGTATCTGAAATACAACCTTCGTTTTTCAAGTTACACATAACCATTGCAAACTATTTTTGTTTCTCTTATTTCTAATTTGACAATGTACACATTCTTTAAAACACAAAAACACTCTCAACAGAGACAGTTCATTAAATAAACACAAATATTACAAAATCATCAATCATAGTTTTTTTCCGTCCCATTACATCCATCTCTTGATAAATTACAAATTGGTGCTTAAATGTTAATTCAAAGGCAATTTTCACTCACCTAATTAATGACAGAACTGATTTACACTGGATATCATATCAGTTTTCACAAATCGAGCAGTTCAAGGTTGCTCCCCTTCCCCTCGCCCCATATACCCATCTCTCTCTCTCTCTCTCTGTTTCTCTTCTCTCTCTCCCTCCCTCCATCTTTTCCCCGCCATCATTGACAGTGTGTTACATTATACATCATCATTATGTGCATCTAATTGCTTATATCCTTAAACATTACAGTCCATACCAGCATTTCCTTTACGACACATTTACACATATGACAGGTGCATGGAATGATTATCGTGACGGAGACATATGAACACATGCACTAATTTATGTTAAAGCAAAATATATGAGAAGTTGAGGTCTACCAGTAATACTTCTTACCAATGATATCAGATATCTTAGTAAATGGATACCTAACTCATAAAAACCCTAGACCCCACTGAGCAAATGACTTGAAACAATCAATAGTTTGCAAGACTTGAAGTTTCTATGGCAACAGGTAAACAGAAGACAATCAACAGTCAGCACTTCAGCTCTTGTTGCCGTGGTGGAAATTTTGTAACTTACAGTACATACCTTAATGAAAAGTGACCAAGAGTATGTTGAAATCGCTCTTGAAGAATACAGTAATATCACACAGGCAGACAATAGCATTTGATTCAAGTATTTTGTATTTGATTCATAGCCCATGGCAATTTGATGAAGAACTCTTCTTCAGTTGATAGCAGTCCATTTATGTTAGTATACCTGGTGGCATGATTCTTGCATTTGAATCTTGCAAGTCATATCTGTATTTTAGGCATTTTAAATTTGATCAATGAGTTCAAATCAATCTCATCCTCTTGTTTCTCTTTGCAGTCACATACACATGATATCATTTCCTTTATCCTACATCATGACAAATAAACTAATCCTACAGCACACAAAGAAAAGCATATGACTTAATTAAGAAGTGTGCCCAAAATTTGTTGTAGTCCAACCAGAATTGACATGATCAAAAACTTTGACAGATACTTTCATGCTAATCTGCACTATAGGAAAAGATTTTGAGAGATTCCCTTGAGGGTTTGAAAAGTGGAATTTGTATATGCACTTCAAAGTTATCAAACAAAAAGGAGGTGTATCTGCATTCAAAAGGGAATGTCAATACACAGGGTTATAATTATCACCTAGGCTAATTTGCACATTTGCCACCAATACATAATTTCAATTAAAACAAAAAAGTTTTAATTACACGAATACAACTCCTAGAAGCATACTAATTGCATAGCAGTAGATAATATCTTCTGTGAATCTCCCCCACTACCATGCTCCCTTCTATCTCTCTCCCTCTCTCTCTCTCCCTCTTTTCCTCACTCCCCTCATTCCCCTCCCCCCCCCCCATTCTCTCTCTCTCTCTCTCTCTCTCTCTCTCTCTCTCTCATTCTGTCTATTTGCTTACATATCTGTCTGGCTGGCCACCCATGTATCTTTCTATAGATGTGTCAGTATGTCTACTTGTCCATGAAATTTGTATACATTATGTCAGTCTCAAGGTGACAATTTGTGTCTTGCTGTAGCTATTTTCCCTTCTTCTCTCTCCAAGGATCAAAAAAGATCTTCCTTCATAACTTACACACAATCTGCACTAGAGTGACATCTCTCGAGTCTTGCTACAGAGAGAATGTCATCATCATCATCATCATCATCATCATCATCAGTCATCACCGTCATCATTGTTTCAGTTGGCACAAATATGTTCTGCTGTAACATGGAAGAGCTCATGTCAATCTTTCCTATTTTGTTGCCCAATAGGATGCAGCCATGCAGGCAACAAAGTCCTGTTTATTTCTTAATGCTTTCAGTTTATAGTTGTTATTGGTCTCCCTCGCCTCCTTTTGCCTACAACTTTCCCTTGAATATGTGAGAGAATATAAATTATGATAAGATGACTCCAAAAAAGGACAGATGTGCAATCCTTAATTGGACCAAAGCACGCAAACAAACATATCACTATAGTGGAGTAGGTTTACATATCATGTCCTACTTGTATTAAGAATCCACCGTTCATGAACAGTCTAAAACAGTTCTATTCTTGGGTTGAATCAATGTCCAGAGTCAAAATAACACTGAAAATGTAGGAATTTCTGGCTTTTCACCATCAGGGTTAGATATCTGATTACACTGAACCTATTGGTGGTTGAACCAAGGAGGTAGTACCTCCTTACTCCTAGGTTGAACCCTGTAATAACCACAGGCAATGAAACTGTATAGCATATCAGTATTTAGCATATCAGGGTATATCAATGGAGGGGGGGGGGGGGTCCTACAGGAGGCTTAATCATGTATCTGGAGTATGGATTATTTGCTGCCAAACAAAAGGTGCTCACACAATGCATTCATAAATGTCTTCTCCCAGCCCATGCCCTCGCTGTGTGCTTCTTTTGTGTACATCGTGCACGGCTGCTGAACGTGTCGACACCAATAGAAACATACATCACCACCAAGCGTCCATTCCTTCCACAAGTCATTACTGTCTGGATTACAATGATATACAAAGCAGGAGGTATATCAGTATCAGGGCTGTGATCTCCTTTGAAAACAACACAACACACACAGTCGGAATAGTCTGAATGTTTATATTTAAACGTTTCCTGTAGTCTGCTTGGTGTAATATATATGAATATGATCCATTTTGTATACACTAATGGTATTTATAGGTCTATGTGACATGAAAAGTTCAGGATAGATAAAGACAATAATACCTGTGATTCCTATTTATCAAACACTCTCAAAAATTATATGGTAAATCAACATTTTAGATGTTGTCACTCCTCCAAACTTTTTGTAAACATTGAATTTAACACTCATAATGTTGGGTTTACTATTTCTGAAATGGTAGTTCATCATTTTAGAGTGTTAGATTCATCATTTCACAAAATGTTGGAGGAGTGACAATATTTAGAATGTTGATTTACCATTTCATTTTTACAGTAAATCATCACTCATGTACAGAAAGACATTGTGCATGATATGCCAAACACGCACTGTACACTTATCATCCTTTCAAATTAAATATTGGTAGCAGATTCTTTTGAACAAGTGACTTTTTTTTTCAGTATATTTGTCACAGAAGTGATACAGCACCATGCTCTTATTTAGCTTTATGCCTGATACTTCAACACAGCCATCAACACTTGTTCTCATACAGCACAATGTATCTGTGAAAAAGTGCTACTGTATTATGTGTATAGATACCCACTCTATTTACACCTGTGGATGAAGTATTGATCATTTTTTTTTCAGGTACTGTAGCTGCTTAATAATGTGTTTGAGCAAATATTTGACAAGAGCCTTGACGGGAGGCAGAGTCGTGAGACCTTGAAATTTGCACACCATTTGTGTACATTCTTGCACCTTGAAGGGAGAGATAGTTTGACTGATATTAAATTGACAGAGTCAACATATCTAGACCAGCCCACACAATAATTCATTATCAAGACTTTTTATTTGCACATAATTGAATTACAGACCTTCATTCTCATGGGGAGCCAGTTGAATTGTTTATTCAATTTTGAGGATATTACTTCAATAACTGCACAGAAGAAAACTGTAAAACATGCTTTAAATGAAGTTTTTATATTTTGCAAGTAATATACAGGTTGTACACATCAGAAATTGTTGGTATTATGAAGTTTTCCTATGGAAGACTTCCCATCAAAGACAAGCCTAAAGCGAAACAACAATGGACTTGATATGGATGATTTATTATGAATGCAATTTGTTAAATTTGACAAAAAATATTTCAGTTCTCAAAGAGTACACTCAAGGTGACATTGGACTGTAGTGGTACACAACTTATAGCTGTGACTTGAATACAGATGAATTATAAACACCCATGAAACTTTCATTAAAAAAAAGTGTGCATGCAACTTCAGACAGAGTAGGTAGATCTAGGCCTTTAAGAAGTCGCTAGCTGGAGGCATACTGGTTTAGCTGTCTATTCATTGGTAGGGTGAACTCAGACCCGCTTTGTGACACGTTTGCATGACGCATTCTCACATGAACAGTTGTTCCTGTCTGAACGCTCACTATTCTGAACAAAATAAAACATTTAGGCCTCTCGCAGCTACCACAAGTATCTGCCAGAATATAACAAAGCTGTAGACAGTCATACCATGATTGATTTATTGAAGCTAAGCATGGGAAGTTTATAAATCATTCAATAATACATACCTGTACATTATATTTATTGCTATGTGGCAGGGAGCAGCATACATTTACTCAAGTGCAGAGGAATTCTATTCTGTTTTCATACACCCTTATACAGCAATTGCAAATTAATGCTTCTTCATATTAATGTTGCCACATATGAAAGATTTATAAGTACTAAATGGGAGGAACATGATTAATGATTGTACAAATATTGTAGGGCTTGGGTTTGGTCAATCCTCTACAAATATTTTCAAAGCAGCTTGCGTACTGCTCTGTCTCTCTATCACCTGGTCCATTCACATTTAAATCAAAATTAACCTCATCAACATGATACACAAAAAATTCTTAAAGTGTGCACACAATAAAAAATTAAACATTGTGATCTGCTTCACAATCCTAATCAGACCACTTTGATAGGAAAAAGAATCCTTGATATAATTTTCCTTGCACAGTGTGTGTAAATGGGATATAATATGGGAACATTTTTTCTTTTTAAATCAAATCATGTGATGAAACTTGCCACACTAGGTAGGCCTACAAAGTGAGGTGCCCAGGGTCATGTTCTGTTGAGCTCTTTAGGAACTTACAGTAACAAAATTATGAAAGTACGAATTATGTAAAGTTATGAATTGTTTCACTTGCAACTGAACTAGGTGGGGGAGGGGGTTGCCATGCATTGTAATCCAAAAGCTGATTATTATTGTATGTGAACAGGGTCTGATGATCTAAGCATTGCAATCTAAAAACTGATAACTATTGTGTGTGAACAGAGTCTAGTGTGTGCTGGGTGGACTGACTGAACCTGTGCCCTAAATTTACCACAAGAGAGCTGAGAGTTTATAATGATACCACTGGGAGGAGGAGATTATTAAATTACCTTTGAATTCTGTATAGACGGGGCTTGACAGATTAAAGGAGATGGATGGAATGAAATATTCTTTGAAAATGTGACAAATTATTCTCTTGTAGAGTTGAAGATTCTATGAATAAAGACAAACCTAAAAACACTGTGAGAACTCAACAGATTTCAGCTTACTATCTATCCCATAAATGGACAAAGAAGAGACAGAATAAAACAATATTTAACATTTTATTGAATGAATCTGAGCATTTCTTTTAAGGCATGAGAGCCCATTATTTGATCAGAGTCCATCATATCATTTCATTTTACATGACACTGCCAAAACTTTGAAAGCTCGTCATTCTATTTTGATCGTATGTCACAGATTGTAGAGTTTTCATTGTATCATCAATCAATCAATCAGATCACTTATATAGCGCCCTTACACAGTCAATGACTGGTTTCACAGCACTTTACAACAACATTCAGTTACAGATTGGCATCAAAAAGGAAAGTCTTAAGATTCTTCTTGAAGACATCAAGGGATGGGGAAATGCGGACGAACCGAGGTAAATTGTATGTCATAGTTTGTCATACTAAATAAATTTAAAACATGTGGCATTCACTCTTGACCCTGGTTTGTGTTCATCTTCATGCTCCTGTAGGAGTAAGCCATATATTAAGTATAGTATTTTGTAAATTGGGACTTGTAGGACACTTTCACGAGTGGTTGAATTCTGATCCAGATCCACATTGATGGAATGACAAAAGAAGTAATGTATAGCTTTTTGATAGAAAAAAAAAAAAATTATTTCCTATCTTGGAGATGATGTAATACATACATTGTGTTACAGGAGGCAATATCTTTATAAGTGGTCAATATTGCAAATATTGGATGACCTGCAATGTCCACAAACTTAAACACACATCATGAAATATTTGGTGTATACAGTATTTCATGCAGCTGTCCATATTTCATCAACTAATATCACAACTGAAGATTTAATTCAATCTTCTCTAATGATACAACGAAATTTGTTTGAATAAAGATTTATTATTCAAAGAGAATTTGAACAAATCAATTTGATGATCATTACGGAATTTTTTTCATAACACAATAAAATTGTATGGACTCTAAATTTCCTTTATGACTACGATATCAATAGCATATCATACACACATATTGGCATGCAGCTGAGGTACACTGTGACCAAAGACGCAGGCAAAGATGATGGAGCCAATGGAAGGCTCTCGTTTGTAAACGACAAACGTCAGGAGCGTGGCGAGCGATATTGATTTTGGTGATTGCCCGTGGAAGCGGTTCCACATTTCAAATTTAGAGAACCAATTACCAGTTTGCAAAGCACTCGAGGCTTGATGTGTGTCCACACCACTGAAGCCATTGTGATGTAACCCCCTATCTTGGGAGAAATACACGATCGCTAATGAATATGATCCATTATTTCTCTATTTTTCTCATTACACACAACACACACACTCTCTCTTTCTCTCTCCCTTTATTACATAATGTCATACAAAGTGACATAGTGCCTAATACTTTACTGCATCAGCAATGATTGAATTATGAATACATGAATAGTGATGGCAACCTCATGGAATATAGCATCACAGATATCAAAGTAGGAAGGAAATTTTCTCCCATTATCATCATATCTATATGAATTGAAATATATTCAGGCAATAACTATATTCAGTTCACTCTGCAAACAGTCAGTTTCCGCAAAGCGATGAATCTATCAATAATGTATTTTAGTAAAAGTACTGTAAAACCAGAAATGTTCACATGCATGAAACTTTCATTGATATCACAGGGAGGCAAGATATGGCAAAAGTAGAATGTATGCAAAGTTTTTTTGCTTTGGTCTACACAATGCATTAAATGTCAGTGGCAATTTGCAAAATTACATGCCACAGAAAAGGCCGTCGGCTGCAATTCATGAAAGTTTCATGCTGAGAATGGTTCTAGTTTTACAGTATGGAATAATATTACTTTTTTTTTTAAAAGGCAAGTAAGATTTGTACATTATGCAAAAACACATTTTGATACTGATAGAAATGAGGCAGAGAAGATGACATACCAAATAAGTAAATCAAACCCTCCTCCATCTCAGAAACAAACAAAAACATCATCAAACCAAAGAAATGATACTCAGAAGAGAGGGAACCATGGCACGGATGCAAAGCTGACCTTACAAGGTCAAATATATTCAATCCAGGTATGTAGCAGGTTGTCTCTGCCTCCCTAATTCTGGATGCCATGTTGCTCTCTGGTATCCCACAAAGGTGCAGGGGATCAACCATGTCTATTGGATGATAGTGATACCTCAGCATTAAGATGAGGTTTCAAGATTCAAGGCAGAGGGTGGGAGGAAGGTGGGTTTGAGACCCCATTCATGACTACAAAATAGGAGCAGCATTATTGCAGGATCAGGAACGAGAACTGTAACAAGACCGAAAAAGATAATAATGCCATACATACTCCTGAAGCTCTCAATCATATTATCATCACTGCTTGGATGTCTGCCATCAGTAGTCTAATAATGATCCTGATGACTTAATACACAGCACATCACATGGAGGCATGGTCCAGTTAACATGTGTTCTTTAAATCTGGAGGTCATCTTATGTGGCCATGGCATCCAGTAACACTTGGCCTCTTCAGAGCAGGAACAGTGCATGGGCTGTGACCATAGAGAGAGGACTCTAATCTTTATGTTATGAACAGGGTCCTATTCCCACAGGGACTTGTACATAATTTCATCGCAACACTGAGTGATTCCACAGCCTGTGGGTTTCATCTATTGACAGTACAGGAAGGAGGAAGGGGAGGTGAAATTTGAGCTGAAAATCAATTTCGACTTGCTGAAAAGTCAATTGTCAGATTCCAGGAGGTACCTTCCATCAGAATTCATATTGCTTTTTGGAATGCCACCTCCATATCATTTATTGCCCTGACATTAAACATTCTTATAATATGGCATGTCTATTCTGCAAGAGATCAGATAAATCAGAAAATGTTACGAGTGATGAGCTGATACAACTCAACTTTGAGAAAATGTTCAAGGATCATTTTACCACAAAAGTATGAGGACATAGCAAACTGAAGCAATTAAATTTAGAGATTTGCATTCTTGAGTACAAATGCGCTGTCATTTTTTGTCTTTTTTTTTTTATTTACTGTTTGGGTCAACACAAACACAACTAAAGTACCGTGGTACTGCATACATGATTTATTCAATGAGTATAGTATTGCCCAAATTGGAACTTTAAAAGACAGTTTCTTTAGTTGTCAATTCTGCTACTGAAAACCACGGTTACAGAGTGAAATATATCAAGAATTATCCCTTTTCTGTATAGAAAAGATTAGGGATTTCCCAACCTGGGGACTATGTAGGCCCTATGTCTACAGTGCATTTGTATCAAGGATGACATTATTATTTTTTTTTTTTACATTAAGTTGACTTTGCAAATGTCAGACACACAAAAAAAGAAGCAAACAAACAAAGAACACATGTCTTAAAACATTCCACAATTCAGTACATTGTGATGTCATTCCTGAAAGGAACCAGTGTCTACACATTTCATCACTACTTCCTGTCAAAACCTGTGTAATATCAGTTATATTTTTTTTCCTTCCATCATCTATGATAGATCATGCAGTATCTAACCAATAATACACCTAAAATTTCTGAGTAAAAAAAAAAAAAAAAAAATCATTGATTCAAACCATGCATTTCACATTGCACAGCCTCACACATCCACAGCTATTGATTTTCACACACTGACATACTTTCTTGATACAAAAGCCTATCACTGTCCCAGTGGTAATGCCATGGTATGTCAAACAAGTCAATGGCAATATCACACAAGAACTTTACAAACTTTTTTTCTTTTTCTTTTTTTTTTCAGTGCAGCTTGCCACAGTAAAATCAAATAAAATAGACCTGGCAAAACAAAATTGTTGATCTTGACAGAGCAGTAAGTTGTCTATCTGATGTAGACCAGGCTATATGTATTATACAAGACAAGTGAAGGCCAAAACCTGCAGGGTCCAGCTGGTATTCTTGCATTCTTTGCTGTAAGGACAGTGATTGCTTGTGACCTTACACGACCTCCCTCACACAGTGATTTACTAGTACTTCATTGACCTTTCTCTCTCTCTATCCCCATGTATCTCTTCCATTAATGACAGCAGAGGAATGATACACCCATATTTGGACCCAATAAGTTGATTCTTCCTTGCAGAGCTTCAGAGGAGCTGAAGTTAGAGATTATCACAAGTAACAAGTTGCTAGGTTACCAAGGGAATGGCAAATGGCTCTAAGTAGTAGTAACATTTTAAAGTAAATAGTGATAAAAGTCTTCTTAGTATTCTTCCTCCTCCCTCCCCCCCCCCTTTTTTTTTATTTGCACTGCAATGGAAGGGGGTAAAACAAGCTGAAACAAAGTTCAGTCAGTAACTCTTTCACTTATTATACTATGATACAGAATGTTATTGTAATATAACTGATGGAAATTGGAATATTGTTGTAACATAAATTCTCGGCCTATAAGGTAAACCCCATAAAAATTCACATGAACTGTTCTTTGAACTGTACTTACTAACACAACGTATTTGGAAATTATCTTTATGATCACCTTGTATTGAGTTTTAGATAGGCCTAACTACACAAAGTGCACATTAGTCACAGACATACCTACAATTGTACTTTGTGGTACTTTCTTTCATATGCTGTTGCAATTCAAGTACTGTTATCCTGTTACCCTTGACCTTGAACTTGAAACTGTTATTCTGTTCTTGTCTGTCCAAGTTCATCCTGCAGATGTTCCACAAAGTGGAATATGTACTAAGTCACAGGGTTGCTGTTGGCAAAAAAAAAAAAAAAAAAAAAAAAATGGCCAAGTCTAAAGCCACATGCAGTGCAAACATTGAATTGAGACAAAAGTAGTAGTAGTAGGCCTACACAGATGATGAGGCAGGCCAGTCCCACAAGGATGTGAAGTTGCAGGCTTACACACGGGTTCACAGTTGAACAGATCCACAACCAAATTAGAAATAGGTGTATGATCCTTAAAAAGGCTGTCTGGATCAATACCGACGTACATCACAATAGACGTAATGCATCAGTGAGAAACAAATATCCCCCGTCTGCTTCTCCATTCAAATTGGCAAGATCGTGTCTGCGATCAAGAACTCATAAAGCGATTATACTGTGAGAACTCATTTGGGTGTCCACATTTCACACAAGCAAGGTGAAAACAGAACAAGAAAAAAAAATGCAGTTTATAGCGCAGGATTTATGTGGTATAGCTTTAGTGTTTGTTTTTCTTGTCACTCAAGATAAGTGTTACACCTACTGCAAGGCACATTGTGTGTGTGGTTTGTGCTTAGTTTTTGCTGATCATGGTTCATGACACCAGTTAGGTATGTTATACATTGTAGTTGTTCCTGTTCTGGTCCTCAAAAGTGTGGCTTCTGTTTTTTTTCCCCTTCCTCTACAAAGATAGTATTTGCAACCAAAGTTGGGGAACTTTATGTATAATAGAACTGATAGTAACTACGCACAAAATAATTCAATTATTCTTAACAGGAAAATATATCTTTCAATATAAATAATGAAATTAAAGGGTGTGTACAGTTCTGGTCGAGGTGAAGATTTAGCTTTTAACGTTTTGTGAGATATTCAGAAACCACTCTATGAGATGTCAAAGAGCATGCAGTTCTAAGGGGTATCAAAAGTTTATTCGATGAAAATCGGTTTTGAAATGGCTGAGATATCCAAAAACAAAGTGAAACAAAGAGATACTAATAAAGTTGGGGCATGTCGCCTTTTATTATTAGCACTTTTTTGGATATCTCAGCCATTTGAAAACTAATTTTCATCAAATAAATGTTGAATTCTTCTTAAAATTACATGCTCTTTCATATTTCATAAGAGGCTTTTCATTATCTCACTTAGGAATGTTCAGAACATGAATCCCTACCTCAACCAGTACTGTATAGTCCCTTTAAACCAACATCTTTTGCAGCAGTAAACTCAAACTCACTGTTTGAAATTCGAGTGAATGAAAACAAAAAATACTAGCTTCAAATCTAAGTGTTTGAAACATGAGCTACTGTAACTTCCCTGATATGGAACAAGTATATGATATTGGACTTCTGCTTTTATATCCTTGATGTAAAACCAAAATCCTAACATGATCACATCTTTCAATGTAGCAATTTATTGGCAAGCAATCAGCCAATGCTACATATGAAAATATAATTCTAAATTCTGTTTATGCATTAATGGTAAGAACTTCAGTTGTAAACCTGATAATAACAAGTGAAGAACTTGCTATCAAAGTTCCTTGTTCTTTTAGAGAACCAATCAACTGTAACACACATTCACACAATCAGACATATATTACATACATTGTCTCAGAAAGTACTGCTTACCCTTGAACCAAAACCTCAACAATAGGTTCCAATTTTTAAGAATCATGTAACAAACTCAAAATCCATGACTACATTCAAATTCACAGTCCTAGTTTTGTAATAGCAAATATATTAGCCTGACAACCCCCCCCCCCCAGAAAAAATGGAGGTTATTATGCTGTCAGTTATATGATGGCAGATTTAAAAACAGCACAAACAATAATGTAGTAACTACACTGATCAAAAACTCATGTTCTGTAACTGCAATTTGAATCATTAGCCTACATGATTTACACTCTCAGTAACATAAGACTAAAATGCAAGGCATACGAGGGTGTACACATCATGTACACATCAATTACTCTCATTCATACATTTAAGTATGAAACCAAGTGGTAAAATCTGCACCTTACCAACATAATATATATGAACACATTGTACAATATAAGAAATTAAACATTGGGACCATAAAATACACACCTTGGCACATATGGCAGAAAATAGACAACCAAAAAAAAAAAAATGTTTCATAAAACAATTGGTCTGGTCACAGAAACACTATCATATCAAGTCACGCTTGGATCTCTTTTCAAACTACTGGTGTCCGTCATCGGGTGCCACTGTCTAACATAACACCTCCTGCCATGTTAGCAATAACATAATGAAGTGAATGATATAATTATCACCACTCACCTGCAAGTTTTCTGATCGTGCTGGCTATCTCAGCATTTCGCAGTCCTGTAAAGCCTTGTGGACTCCCAAATCCGCGGTTCAGTTTCCGAGAAGCCATGTTACATAATCCTCATCACTTTATAACTCCAACAAGTGCAGTGGCTATCCTGTCCCACAGAGGGGGGATATATTCCAAAGGGTCAATGAATAGAGTCTGAAACAGAGTCGTAGTTTGCGATCGCCGCGTGCCGAGTCACACTTCTTGACATCAAAGGATCACATATTTTTCCCACTATGTTCCTCATGATGTTGGAATGATCACAACTTTATCACATCAGTGACAGGGAAGAAAGCAAAAAACATTGAGGGTTAAGAACAAGCTCCATAAGAAAAATACCGGTACATCAAAAGTTGTGTACATCTTTTTTTTAAATAACACTCAACATGGAACATTCTTCTTTGGTCAGTAATTCCCCTTCATTTTAGAATATTTTTCTTAATCTTCATCCAAAGGACAAGAAAGAAATTCCTGATGCATATTTAATTCAGAGGGTGTAATAACACTAATGACATCTGGCTTATGATATGGGTACAACAGGGATTTAGGTGACAGAATAATAAAAATTTTCCCCTCCCTGTAACCTCCACAGATGAGAAAACAGGTATACTGTAGTTCGAGCAAACAAGTATTTAACTCAAAACTCGACCTTATGAATACAAAGACACAACTACCTATACAGCTCTCTCGTGCATTCAGTACACAGGCATTAACTCACCCTGGACAATGGGAGAGAGAAAATCGCTCAAATGGGCTAAAATCAATGAAACATGTGCCATTTCTTGCACAAACAAAGGGAGGGGGGCAGGGCACTCTTTCTCTCTGGGGCTTTTGTCCAGCTTAACTTCACTTGAACACTGACTTAAGTTATTAGGAGGTTATCTGTGTAAAACCCAAATAAAGCTGACTTGTCATGTACCACACACATAGAATATAATACCCATGATGTACCGTATATCAGGTACCTCTTTTTTTGATTATCTGGATTTCATCAAATGTAATTTACACTTTTTGTCTATCTTTGAAATACAAAAATTCCAGTTACGTTAACAATCTTAGCTAATGACATGATCGTCACAGTCTAAGTCTTTAAGGAAACCAAAATGCTTCATTCGCATTCTAATGGTTTGATTACACAACACTCTGTGCAAGCACAGGACACAAAATGTACACTCTACAAGTGTCAGAGTTGTTAACTCCAGTTTACAGGGCTGTACATCAGAACTGTTCCCCACAGCCAGATTCTCTCAGACAGCTTAAAAACTAATCCGCATTTAATAATACAACATACTAAAACTAAGAAGCCAGCAAGCTGAAAATAATTATGGCCAGCTATTATATTTCTCTCTATCTCAGGTATTTATCTCTCAGGGTCCCACTATTGTTAGGACCTAGTCTGGGGTACTCTGTGAGTACAGTGACACCTGTATGACTTCAGATCAGTCTTTGTTCCAAGAAATCAATAAAAGAATGAGGTCTAGGGTCTGTTGTGTGACCAATAGGTTTTGTGAAACCAAATTCTCTGTGTTCTAGAAACTGATCTGGTGCAACCAGATGAAAAACTAAAAGGGCGTATAAAATGTAGTCATCATGGTTATGTCATAATGTCCAGCTACAAAGTGCATAGATTAACTTACCATAATATGTGTATAAAGATATATATATATATATATATATATATATATATATATATAGGTAAACAGAAAGAGACAGGTAGAAATATATGTCTAACAGGCTAGAGAGATGATAGTGCACACATAGTAAAATGATAAAGGGGGAGGTTTCCTCCCTGGGTACACAAAACAAATGCACTATGCAGTAATCTCAAACTGTTGGGAGTTTTAGCCCATTCAAATTAAATCTTAATTGTTATATCACTGTAAATATTCACATGGGACCTACTGATGAAACAAAACACAGATACAGAAAAAACACTTCAAAATTAGACCCCCTTAATGAATTTAGAATGTTGCTAGTTTGCTGCTGATTTGAACTGTAATTGTAAAGTGTGTGAGCAAATTTGTTCACTTCCAAATATTTCATTTGTCCTGATAACTGCCTCTTAGGCCAAGTAAAAAAAGAAACCAGTTTCTCGTCCTCGCGCGCATCGATTTTGGCCGCCGCATCGATTTTTTTACTATTTACTATTTTCAAAATGGCGCTGAAAATACCAAGAAATTCATAATTCTCGTCCAAGCCCGCTCCCCGCCCGCATCGATTTTCAGTTGCCGCATCGACTATTTTGATATTTACTATTTTTTCGGCCGCCGAAAAAAAAAAATCGACAATTCACCTACCAATCGTGATGTCTCATTTCTAATTACGCCTTGCGTCCTCTACTTAGCTGGAGTACAGCTGTAGCTTCTGTAGTGCGTATGTAATAACGCATGCATTTCACACTGCGAGCTCGGCAAGAAGGAATGACCCACAAAGCAGTCGAACTGTAGTTGGATGGGCGCGCGGGCCTGGGCTGTGATGTACAGCGCACTCGGTACGTCGTGAACGCGATAGCGGCAACATTTTTTGGCGAACAATCGCTGATATTCCACGCACATTTCGCGCATTGTTCGTATTTTTCCCAGTTTCTCATATTTTAAGCGGATTAATTGTACTGTACAAATGCTTGTGAGGATTGTATCGAGTTTGTATGTATACATTTTCATGTCATTGTGACTATGTGCATGTGTGTGCAGTGTCGGAAGGTACGATGCCAGTGCAGTGGCCGTGCCGGCCGCGTATGCGTGTCTGTAGCTAGCTGTCGGGGTCCCCATCCCCCGGGGGGCGTGTTTTTTTTTTAGACGGCACAGATTGGGGAAACTAAAAATCTATCGGGGACCCTATCCCTAAACCTAACCCTAACCCTAACCATCAAACCCTAACCATCAAACCCTAACCCTAACCCTAACCCTAACCCCAACCGTAACCCTAACCCTAACCCTAACCCTAACCATAACCAAAAACCCTAACCCAACGTTTTTCCCATAGGTTTAACACGCGCCATGCCCCAATCTGTGCCGTCTTAAAAAAAAAACGCCCCCGGGGGCCCGTTGCATAAAACTTACCGTTGAATTTCAATGATAACTACCGTCAAAATTAGGCGTCACAGCCAATCAGCATCAAGGATTACAAAATTTACCGCTAATTTGAAGACTTACCACTAGAAAGGAGCGGTAAGTCCAGCGGTAAGGGTTTTATGCAACAGGGCCCAACCAGAGTTTTTATGCAACGGATTTTACCTTCTTAGGTTAGCAACCTTAAAAACTTCAGGTTGGGCAAATCCCAACCTGAAGTTTTTAAGGTTGCTAAAAAAGTTTTATGCAACGGGACTCTGGTCTGTCAGCTGCCTGCACGCACGCAGGAACACATTCGAATGTGTAGAGGCCCAAACACTGCTCTGTAACGTTGCATCTGACGGCGATGTATTGTTCTATTTTGAAGAGAAAATGAATGCGCTTTTCCAGCAAATGTAGAATTATTAAATGGGTGTATCTACAAAATAAATAACTTTTCCACAGATTCTCGTTTGTCTCGTATTTCTGCGGGATACTTTTCTTTACGATGTAAATTCACGGGCACGGCCGTGAGTCGTATCACCTGTAGTGTGATACAATCATTCATCATCCAAATGATGAGTGATTATCAAATGTATTTTAGAACATGAAGAAACATCTTTAAATGTTTAATGCCATAATGCCATATCAGTATCATTTTGACATCCATCTGCAATTGTACCAGCCAGTTTCCAGTTGAATGTGCTACATATTGTGCTGTGAAGAGATGCAGATGCATACCAGCTGTTTGGACACAAAAAGTCACAAACACCAATGATAAATAAAGCAATGTTTTGAATATCATGGAATTTATTTCAGTCGTACATTTGTTGATAGAATGTTTTATACCTGTTTCAATTAATAGCACAATACATCAGAATTGCAAGTACACTGGTATCAGAAATGCCATTACAACACTAAATACCAGTATTAAGATTGTCATTTTCCCTTGACATCTGTAGTGGAAAGAAAAAGCAAATGTATTTCTGCATGCATGAAGTTTCATTTCAAGTATAGTACATATTATATCTATTTGTTTGAAAATGCACAGAGTGCAGGCAAGACATACACTTGGGACCTGGTCTCTCATAACACAGATACCAGAGTGATATTTCATTTCATAAATTGGATATAGAACATAGTAAAGCCCTCTCTCGTTACCTTTCTCAGAATTACCGGACGAGAAACACATATTACTTTCATTTTGACAATCCTCGAAAAAATAGTACGATATCAAATAGTAAGGACCTCCCTCATCGCCTTGCTCAAAAAACCCGGACGAGAAACTACTTTCTTTTTTTACTTGGCCTTATATAGGCCTAAAATAACTGGGTGACAGGAAAATACTACACAAATATATAGATAATACTTTTACAGTATGGAAAAATTAAAGAGAAATCGAACGGAAAACGTGTAGCGATTGCAAGATCACAATTTTAGGACAGGGCAATAACATTCGGAAGACAACAAGAGCATATCGTATCATACGACCATGTACAAATTCTATAAGAAATTGAACTCACCGGTTTTCTCGGAAATAGCTTCCTTGCGTGTACAGAATGATGAGTCAAAACGGTATGATCCTAAAAATGAATATGAAAGGAAAAATGATAGTCCTCTTGCAACTGAATAAATACAATAAATCATTTACGGCTATAACATCATCTCAAATCATCACGATGAAATGCAAAACACTCCACGCTGATGACGAGCCTGAGATGTACTGATGGATAATGCGGCTAGCGAGTTTTTATGGATCATCCTCACCGCATCTTCACCGGCACAATAGGCGATCAGCGACGCTGCGACAGAAGCGCTCGCTGTGAAAACAACTGCCTGTAGAAAATAAACCGCGCGTGCGACGGAGATCGTACTCGACAGTCACATACACACACTCTCACATAGTACACACCCCACACATTATCACACACAGCGGAAGCATGCTACATCGCGCATCGCATACATACGACAAGCCTTGTTTACAAATTCGCGCTTCATGTCGATTTTTAGTCGGAAGGTAGCGCCCTTTACAAAGGCGTTGCAAACATTGTTGACATTTTCGTTGTTTTTATAGACATAAAAATACTAGTACATGGTGTAAATCTCGGACTACTCAAATGATTACTGGTATGACTCTTGCTGTTTCGGGGTCTGAAATGTAGAATGACATACTTTATTGATATGCAGGGATAAGACTATTTCCAGCTTCAAAATGAATGAAAAAGAGATATTACATCTGAATCCATAACAATGATCCTAGTAGATCATTACTATTACTCGTGAGTAACTTATTTATGTAACTCATTTATTATGCGACAGCGCGCTACCTAGCGTATCAAAGGCGCTAAATGAGCACTCCCGCGATCTCAGATTCACTATATTGTTTCTAAAAGTAAAACATGAAAGAACAAAGATCTCTTTCAGGCGTTATATAAAACAAATAATAAATGTTTTTCATTCGTGCAATGGACAGAATATTTCATTCGGTGAAAAATGAACTGGTTGATCCATTCACCTCATGAAATATTCTGTCCATTGCACTCATAAACATTCAATTGTATACCGTTACCTGCATGCATACAGCCATGTGCGCCACCAAAAAAAAAGACAACAAAGAAACAAAACAAAACAAAAACGGTAGCCCTTATTGCTAGTATACATGAACTTAATATTTTCATTATTATTACTATTATTGCTATTATTATTATTGTTATCATCATCATCATCCTCATCAATTCAATCATCATCATCATTATCATTTTTGATTAGGCCTATTACGTATGTATTACTGTTATCATCATTATGATATTATTCTCATTGAATGTCATAATTATCATCATTAGGTACCCTATGTTCATCGTTATCATTAGGTCATCATTGCTTGAAGCGATCGAGTCTCAAATAATATGAATTTTGTGCAAATGCGGATGCTATTCAATTTCTGCTTACTGTAACTCATGTAGACTTGTGGATTCCTGAAAACTCATCTTGATAAGAAAATAATGAATTTAGTCAGGAGTCAAGCTGTCATAGGACCTATTTCATGAACAATGAATAAATAAAACATTAAACAAGAGTATCATATCATCTGTGAATTTCAAAATTAATTTTTCGAGACTGATAATTATCCCAAAGCCCCCACCCCCATGCAGTTAGCAGTGATTTTAAGGGTGCTATTCGTTAATCCGAAACACACAAATACCCTATACCTAGAGGTTTGTTAATTCGAAAATGAAAAACTTTGAGGGTTCGTTTATCCGAACATTTGTGGCTTTATTCCGAAGGTTCGTTATTCCGAAGGTTCTTAATCCGAAAATGAAATAGGTTTTGCTATTCCGAAGGCTCGTTTATCCGAAATGATGTAGGGTCGGTAACGAACCTTTGGAATAAATAGCTTTATTTCATGTTCATATTAATGAACCTTCGGAATAACGAATCTTATTTCATTTTCGGATTAATGAACCTTCGGAATAGCAAACCTCATCACATTTTCGGATTATTTTCGGAATAACGAATCTTCGGAATAACGAACCTTCAGAATAACGAACCTTCGGACTAAAGCACCTTCGGAATAACGAACCTTGGGAATAATGGAGCTGTATATTCAATTTTAAACCCTGGACTCGGTGCGCATGGAATTTAATCATGAGCTGGAGTGGGGGTCCTGTCAATGTACTGTATCAAGTCAGTAAGCTCTCATATTGTGTAAGAAATTGGTGACTTACAGTAATGTCAGGTGAAATTTGCGCCAAGTATAGCTGAGTGTCTACTCATCACGGAGAACCCTGAGGCTGATGTTTATTAATAGGAACTGTACAGTTCTGGTCGAGGTGAGGATTTAGCTTTTAACGTTTTGCGAGATATCCAGAAACCACTCTATGAGATGTCAAAGAGCATGCAATCTAAGGGGTACAAAAGTTTATTTGGTGAAAATCGGTTTTGAAATGGCTGAGATATCCAAACACAAACTGAAATAACGAGATCCTAAAAAAAAAAGGAGTGGCCTGTCGCCTTTTACTATTGTCACTGTTTTGGATATATCAGTCATTTGAAAACATATTACATCAAATAAACTTTGAATCCTTCTTAGAATTACCTGCTCTTTCATATTTCATAGGAGATTTCTCATTATCTCACTTAGGAATGTTATAAACCTGAATCCCCACCTCAACCAGTAAACACTACTGTACAGTCCCTTTAAGGTCCGAGTATTTTCCTTTTCTTCTCTTTTATTCCATCTTCTTGCTGACCTGAATGGGAAAAATAATGTAATAATTAGCTTCGTCTTTTCTTCACTGGTATGTGAAAGTCAAATAAGTTATTCTTCAATGATGATATCAGAAGTATAAATTGGCAGAAAATGATAGTAGAATACCAACGGCACAATATGCCTTCACTTGGTTTTCATCTCACCTCCCTGGTCTCACCTCCCTGGTTTGACAGACCTATTGGAATACCTCGGTCGATGCCATCCAGCGCGCCAGGGTGCTTATTGAAACAGCGCCATCTATCGAAGAGTTTAACTTTATTGTCGGTCAGCAGTTCTAAGGCCACCGGTCATACCAGGGAGGACTGCACCTCCCTGATTTTACTGTGTTTCTAACACCTCCCTGCTGTGTTCGTTATGTACGTGGTAATTTGTTTATTGACTTTTATCGCACCTAATGTACGCTTGATACAGAGTAATTGCATATTTTATCACAATGTACGTAGGTATTCATGTAGTGAGTGAATTGATAAGTTTGACATTTACATATCTACAAACCCGTTACAAACGATTCGGTGTAAAATCGGCAATGAATATCAAAGGTGAACTTATGCTTTTGTTATAGCCTATCAAGAAAGAGGGGTAAGCTACTCCATATCCTCAACGTAATAAGGACAGGCTGCATAAAAATCTATGGAAATTGATGATCCTGGTAAACACGACGTCTTAACCGAAATTTTATATGAATTTTTACTTCTCTGCAATGGAACTAGTTCTGCCTTTTTTCTTCTCGTCAATCTCTGGCATTATTGTCTCGATTATTATTTTTTTTTATTCCAGCACTCTGCAGACAGAGCTCAAGGAGTCCACTTCAACAAGATTCTGATGCATCATAATTCTAAATATGTTTTCTTTTTTTTTCACTTCAAAAATATTTCTGGTGCATCATAATTTTAAACATGTTTTCTTGATAACTTGTCAAGTAAGACAAAGTTACACAACTATTCAATGGGTCCATCATTTTTTAAATAATATCTTTCGTCCTGCCAAACGTCTGCTTGACACTCTTGTGATATCAGTCATTAATGTGAAGATTTGGGCATTTTAACATGAGGCATAGTATTCGTTGATTAAGTGAGAGTCGGTCCTAACAACTGTAGCTGCACCATTGCAGAGCATCATTTAGCTCAAAGACGCCCTCTACAGAATTATTCGTCAACATGCCTCGGTGAGTGTCGTTAGCGGCCTGGATCTGTACGGACAGGGCAGTTCTGGTAAGTGGTTATACAGTATTTGTCTATGTCTGCAGAATAGTAATGACGCTGTGTAAAGAATCGATAATACTGGTATTCATATCATATTCTCAGTGGTTACTTTCTGATGAATGTGCTAAAATAAACGGAAAAAGCACGATTATCTTGCAGCTGATGGATCGAATTCGTTCCGGTTTCGTCGATGTTATTGGAATCTTATACCGTTGCGACAAAATTCGGCAACCAGTGTGCACTTGACGTTAATAACATTTTGGTTTGAATGCCTTCACAAGAGAATGTGTTTGATGCTACATAAGGCATATAGTTTTAAAGCATAAAATCATTTGAATCGGTTGTGTCAATTTTTCAAAAGAATTCAATCCATGGAGTCGGCTTGTTTCGTCTAAATCTGTAGTTTTGTAGGAGAAGCAGGTGTAAAATCCATTCAATGATCATCGGCACACCTCGTATTCGTCTCCTCCCTCTACTCTTTTTCTTCCATGTATACAGTGCACATGATGCAGAGTCACACACGCACGATACAAGCACGAAAACACACTATACTCAACATAGTTAATATACAGGTGACTTGGAGACCGACAGTCTTCTTTCGGTATATCGAAATTTCATTGGAGTCGAACAAATTATAAAGCGTTTATGTTAATAATAATTTTTGGATCTGAATGTGTATTTCGTTGTGACGAAATTTCGTTGCAACATGTGTTCGTCATATTTGGAGTGCACTGTACTTTACAAATAAGGATGATGTGTACTTATACCGAGTAAAATGTCACCGGGTAATAATGATGATGATAAGTTCTTATTTACCTAGGGTAGCCTCTTCAGTGTTGCCACTGCTCTACCAGAGGGCTGTGCCATCATTATTACCCTAGCGTTGCCAGGTACCCATTTATACACCTAGGTCGAGAGGGACACAGTGGGTAAAAACATCTTGCCAAAGGACGTTCAAGCACTGGGCGGGATCCGAACTCGGGTCCTCCCATCGGTAGTCGGGAGTCTTATCCTCCTATGCCACAGCGCCCCCACCGATATGCATCACTTATTACAAAAACGACAATGTAAACCGCTGTGCTCTAAAATTCTTCCCGTCCTTTTCTCTCCTTCTCTCCCTCTGTTCCCCCTTCCCTCCCTCTATCTCTCTTGTTCCTCCCTCCTTTCTCCCCATTCCCCAGTTCCCCCATCTCATTCTTATGGTGGCCGTGAAGTACGCTCGACAACAGGTCATGTGCGCAGTGAATTTTGCGTCCAGGTCGCGAAATTCGCGATTTGGGACGCCAAGTTCGTGACTCGGGACGCGAATTTCATGACCCGGGACACGAACTTGGCGACCGGGGACGCAAAATTCGTGTCCTGTGGTCGCAAACTTCGCGACTTTGGGTCGCGAATTTCGAGATTTTGGATCGCGAAATTCGCGACCCAAAGTGACGTGACCACAGGACGCGAATTTTGCGTCCCCGGTCGCCAAATTCGTGTCCCCGGTCGCCAAGTTCGTGTCCCCGGTCGTCAAGTTTGTGTCCCGGGTCACGAACTTGGCGTCCCAAATCGCGACCCAAATTCCAAATTCGCGACCTGGTCGCAAAATTCACGGCGCACATGGCCTGTTGTCGAACGTACTTCAGGGCCACTATACAACAGTTTATAGTGTATATACCAAAGTAGGCTTTATGATTATGCAAATCATGTTGTACTCCTGAAACCAATGATAGCTCGGTCACAGTAATAGTTCACATTTTAGTTTTTTTTTTTTCTTATTTGGCACTCTTACATCATCTGGTCTTATCTACTATCCGTTCTCCGTTTCTTTTTCACAAACACTGATTACTCGGGGCTTACAGCCAAACAAGCTTGCTTTCATGTAGGTCCCACCATACTTTTCTTTGATCAACCCCATCTCGATTTCGAATTTGACCAGTTATTACATATGATTACTGTGTTATCACCATGTATATTGTTGTGTTTTGCACATTGTTTACAAGTTGAAATAACTTGTTTGATTTCTGTTATAATGTCCATAAATGAGAAGTATGGAAATAAAATGAATTGAATTGAATTGAAAATCTCTCCAAGCCAGTTCTCAGTTGTTTACAAAAACCCGAGTCTGCACCATGCACAGACTTTTCAAAACATGGATTATTATTTTTTTTAATAGAAGAATGAATGCCTTTGGCTAAGTTTGTAAAAAAAAAGAAGACACGTTCATCTGTTTATACATTCCGATGTGCATCTAGTTCATTCATACCTGAATAAAATTATATAATAATAATGTAGTTTTCGTGAAGCCCTATCCAGTTTTTCAATGACTCAAATAAAGGTCTATTACTAAAGAAGTTCTGCAATGACCTTTAAGTGCTCAGATTGTAACTGTGTACTGACTTATTCACCATTCCTTTTTAACAACTCTAACGTTCATACACATACACATACACAGACCAGGGAGGTCACCTCCCTGCACAGACCTACTCATTTCATACGTAGATTATTTCACGCATACACATAATACGAGAGTCTGATTCCGCCAGGCTTGCATCATGCAGATGCGACAGCTGATGTAAATAATTATGCTGTTCAATTCCCTCCATCTGGTTCCACGTCAAAACATGTGTGATTGATTTCTGTATTCTGTGTCGACAATACTTGCCCCCATGCATTCCAGTGTTGTTTTGTATATCAAAGCACGTGTTCCTATACATGTACGTATTGTATACCCTCATATTGAGCTTGCACTGTGATTTGAGGCTATGTTGCTGAGAACACTGTCTCACGTATTGAGGCGTGATTTGGATAAACACGAAATGGATCAAACATTCACCTGGCCTCAGGATTACTGAATTTGTATACATTTAGCTATCATGATGTAGACTACCCCTCTTCTAATTCTTCCTCTCAATTTCTCCCTTCCTCTTCCCGTCTATCATATACATTTATGAAACCTACGAAACCTAAGAACCTAACAACACAATTTATGCATATGTATTTTGTAAATAGATACTGTAATATCAAATGAAACCAAACAAGCCGTGGTGTCATACGCGTATCTATCAAAAAAAAAAAAGATAATGCGCTGTGCTGTCTTCATGTGATTTTGAGGACATGGTTATAGGTATAGATTGTACCTGATTATACGCAAAATGGAAAAAAATATCAAGGAATGGCAAACTGTATCAAGCTGATGTTGAAGTGCAGCATTTATCAACGCTTTATTGTTTTGACTGCAATTAGCAATTAGGCCAATAATCTTGCCACTGTGTGATATCTTTCCGAGGGGTATACCACTTTCTTATTGATTGTCCTTACTGCACAATGACGACAAAGTGGACAACTGACATAATATATAATTATGTGTGTATATATATATATATATATATATTCCACAAAGAAAATTGGTCTGCTCGGCATCTTGAAGATAATAAGTAAACGAATCAGTAGAAAAAGAACGCCGTAAAAAATAATAATCAATCCTAGATCTTGAAGATCTTAAAAACGGAGCATAGCTCTCAAATACTGAAAGGTAAGGTCACACTCTTCATCAGTGCCCATGGTGTGACAAAAGATCTTAATCAAACCCGTTTCTGAAACAGACATGAAAACACGTCTGATCATGGGCAGACGGATTTTGAAACTCACCTTTCAAAGAAGTCACTGCGCTAAACAGATGGAGGTAGCGCACAGTGTCCATAGTGACGCATCCAATGACGCGTAGTCATGACTGCAAGATGACATGGCAAATCTCCGGCTCCAAAACAGTGAATCTGAAAAGGGCCTCATCGCCAACAGTCGGAAGAGTAGCAGAAAATGTACACAGTACAGAAACGTAATAAGAAAATTGGTCTGCTCGGCATCTTGAAGATAATAAGTAAACGAATCAGTAGAAAAAGAACGCCGTAAAAAATAATAATCAATCCTAGATCTTGAAGATCTTAAAAACGGAGCATAGCTCTCAAATACTGAAAGGTAAGGTCACACTCTTCATCAGTGCCCATGGTGTGACAAAAGATCTTAATCAAACCCGTTTCTGAAACAGACATGAAAACACGTCTGATCATGGGCAGACGGATTTTGAAACTCACCTTTCTAAACAGATGGAGGTAGCGCACAGTGTCCATTTTCTGCTACTCTTCCGACTGTTGGCGATGAGGCCCTTTTCAGATTCACTGTTTTGGAGCCGGAGATTTGCCATGTCATCTTGCAGTCATGACTACGCGTCATTGGATGCGTCACTATGGACACTGTGCGCTACCTCCATCTGTTTAGCGCAGTGACTTCTTTGAAAGGTGAGTTTCAAAATCCGTCTGCCCATGATCAGACGTGTTTTCATGTCTGTTTCAGAAACGGGTTTGATTAAGATCTTTTGTCACACCATGGGCACTGATGAAGAGTGTGACCTTACCTTTCAGTATTTGAGAGCTATGCTCCGTTTTTAAGATCTTCAAGATCTAGGATTGATTATTATTTTTTACGGCGTTCTTTTTCTACTGATTCGTTTACTTATTATCTTCAAGATGCCGAGCAGACCAATTTTCTTATTACGTTTCTGTACTGTGTCCATTTTCTGCTACTCTTCCGACTGTTGGCGATGAGGCCCTTTTCAGATTCACTGTTTTGGAGCCGGAGATTTGCCATGTCATCTTGCAGTCATGACTACGCGTCATTGGATGCGTCACTATGGACACTGTGCGCTACCTCCATCTGTTTAGCGCAGTGACTTCTTTGAAAGGTGAGTTTCAAAATCCGTCTGCCCATGATCAGACGTGTTTTCATGTCTGTTTCAGAAACGGGTTTGATTAAGATCTTTTGTCACACCATGGGCACTGATGAAGAGTGTGACCTTACCTTTCAGTATTTGAGAGCTATGCTCCGTTTTTAAGATCTTCAAGATCTAGGATTGATTATTATTTTTTACGGCGTTCTTTTTCTACTGATTCGTTTACTTATTATCTTCAAGATGCCGAGCAGACCAATTTTCTTATTACGTTTCTGTACTGTGTACATTTTCTGCTACTCTTCCGACTGTTGGCGATGAGGCCCTTTTCAGATTCACTGTTTTGGAGCCGGAGATTTGCCATGTCATCTTGCAGTCATGACTACGCGTCATTGGATGCGTCACTATGGACACTGTGCGCTACCTCCATCTGTTTAGCGCAGTGACTTCTTTGAAAGGTGAGTTTCAAAATCCGTCTGCCCATGATCAGACGTGTTTTCATGTCTGTTTCAGAAACGGGTTTGATTAAGATCTTTTGTCACACCATGGGCACTGATGAAGAGTGTGACCTTACCTTTCAGTATTTGAGAGCTATGCTCCGTTTTTAAGATCTTCAAGATCTAGGATTGATTATTATTTTTTACGGCGTTCTTTTTCTACTGATTCGTTTACTTATTATCTTCAAGATGCCGAGCAGACCAATTTTCTTATTACGTTTCTGTACTGTGTACATTTTCTGCTACTCTTCCGACTGTTGGCGATGAGGCCCTTTTCAGATTCACTGTTTTGGAGCCGGAGATTTGCCATGTCATCTTGCAGTCATGACTACGCGTCATTGGATGCGTCACTATGGACACTGTGCGCTACCTCCATCTGTTTAGCGCAGTGACTTCTTTGAAAGGTGAGTTTCAAAATCCGTCTGCCCATGATCAGACGTGTTTTCATGTCTGTTTCAGAAACGGGTTTGATTAAGATCTTTTGTCACACCATGGGCACTGATGAAGAGTGTGACCTTACCTTTCAGTATTTGAGAGCTATGCTCCGTTTTTAAGATCTTCAAGATCTAGGATTGATTATTTTTTACGGCGTTCTTTTTCTACTGATTCGTTTACTTATATATATATATATATATATATATATATATATATGTATATACTCTCTAAAAAAATTGAGTGAAAATATTCACTCTTAAAGGAGTGAATACAAAAGAGGGTGAATTTAGAGTGAAATTGGAGTGAATTGTGAGAGAAAATGTTCATTTTCACTCAAAATGCACTCTTTTTTGTATTCACTCCTTTAAGAGTGAATATTTTCACTCGATTTTTTTAGAAAGTATACACACGCACACACACACACACACACACACACACGCATATATACGTATATATATATATCTATAGGCCTATATATATACATATTATATATATATATGTATATATATATATGCATAGGAAGTTTTAGTATTTCAATGACAGATGAAAGGAAATAAAATCACTCTTTTTGTTGTGATTATATGAAACTCGTTGTTTTAACGAGCAAAATTTATTTCTATATCTATTTACAAACGGTCCATGTCATTCGGTCACGTGGGTTTTTTGATGCTGATGATGATGATAGACGGCGCTGGCGCTAGAAGTATCAAAACTTGAAAAATCAACCAATTTTGCAGACACTCGTTCACTTTGATCGATGATGGTCTCACATGAAGTGGAGACAACTGCCAGATCTATAAAGTGGATCAGTGACTGGCAATAAGAGCACATGCCAGACAGAGCAACTACAGTGTCGGTGCTATAATGTCGATCTAACCGGAGTGTGAGATTTTTTTTTTTCGACGATGATAATCTAAAGAGTCTTTGTGGATGTTCCTCGCTCCAATCCAACGACGACGATTTACGCCTTGTTGAAGTAGAACTTGGCCACGGTGCCGTGGACGTCAACGGTGGAGACGAGCTGGTCGCCCACGAGCTCACGGCTGAGCTTGGCGCCCTTCTCGCCGGTGAGAACCAGGCGGTCGCCATCCCATGCTGCGCTCACCTAGAGAAGAGCAAACATAGAATCAAAATTTAGACAGAATAAAGGAAGGCCTCACAAATATCTTCATTATCATGAAATAGTACCATCGGTTAAGATGTATAATTATCCTGATAGCTTCCTGGAAAAACAGCTAAGTATTGTATGACTCAAATTATTAAATCTGTTTGATGCAGACCAGTTTGATGAAGTTAATCAGTGAGATGCGTGTCAATGCATGACGTGAAAGATTGCGTACAACGGGATGAGCACATATAAATGTTGACTGACATTTATATGAGTGTTTCGTGCCATGCTGCAGAGTAATAAGCCCGAGAAATTCTAATACAATCATACAGTCAGCCCGACTTTCTCACCACACCGCCAAGCAGTGGCGTATCTAGGGGGGGGGGGGGGGCAAGGGGGGCACGTGCCCCGGGCGCCACTCCTTGGGGGCGCAAAAAACGAAAAAAAAAACGAAAAAAAAAAGAAGAAGAAAAAGAAGAAAAAAACGAAGAAGAAGAAAAAAGAAAAAAGAAAAGAAGAAGAAGAAGAAGAAGAAAAAAAAAAAACTCGCCCGGAAAGGGGGGAGGGAGAATGGGGGGGGGGGGGGGGGGCAGAAAACCAAATCAAACAAGATAAAAACAAAACATGATGATGACGCGTACAAAATGACAATGTTTATTGTGTTCACACAAGAATTCCATGTTCTGTCCGCTGAAATACAAAAATTTTCGGCTCGCTCGCTGCGTTCGCTCGCCAAAATTTATATAAATAAAGAAGGTAAGAACAAAACGTGATGATGACGCGGACAAAATGACAATGTCTATTGTGTTCACACACCAGTCATTTTATACTTAGCAAGCAAAATGTTTCACGGAGCAGCGGCTACAATTTCTTTCGTTCTGAAGCGATCGCCAATTGGATCAAAAGAATGCGCCAACGGTGTCGAACATACGGGGGGGGGGGGGAAGGGGGCGCAAAAAAATCAAGCAAGATAAGAACAAAACGTAATGATGACGAGGAAATGTGCAAATTTCGGCTCACTCGCTCGTACAATTTAGAGTATTTTTTTTCAAATCCACAGTTTGTTGGTATAAATCGTTATCTATATAAGGCCGTCACTATTATCTTGATTAGGATTGTAAGATTAAATAAGCAAAAAATGACAAGAATTCAATGTTTTGTAAGCTGAAATACAAAAATTTTCGGCTCGCTCGCTGCGCTCGCTCGCCAAAATTTATCCAAAAAAAAAGAAGAAAAGAAGAAGATAAGAACAAAACGTGACGATGACGCGCACAAAATGACAATGTCTATTGTGTTCACACATGTCATTTTATATCAAGCAGAAAAATGTTACACGGAGCAGCGGCTGCAATTTCTTTCGTTCTGAAGCGATCGCCGATTGGATCAAGAGAGGACGCCAACGGTTTCGAAAATATGGGGGGGGGGGGGCGCGAAAAAAAACCGAATCAAAAAAGATAAGAACAAAACGTAATGATGACGCGGAAATATGCAAATTTCGGCTCACTCGCTCGTACTAATTCAGAGTACATGTACTAGTATTGTAAGTCCTCAGTTGGTATAAATCGTTATCTATAAGGTCGGAACTATATCTTGATTAGAATTGTAAGATTTGATAAGCAAAAAATGACAAGAATTCCATGTTTTGTAAGCTGAAATACAAAAATTTCCGGCTCGCTCGCTGCGCTCGCTCGCCAAAATTTATCAATAGAAAAAAAAAAGAAAAAAGAGATAAGAACAAAACGTGATGATGACGTGGAAATATACAAATTTCGGCTAACTCGCGCGTACTAATTTAGGTTACTTTTGAAATTCCTTATGCAGTTTGTTGGTATAAATCGTTATCTATAAGGCCGTCACTACATCTTGATTGGAATTGTAAGATTTGATTAGCAAAAAATGACAAGAACTCCATGTTTTGTAAGCTGAAATACCAAAATTTTCGGCCCGCTCGCTGCGCTCGCTCGCCAAAATTTATCAAAATTCATTACATTTAAATCACCCTCAAAAGACCCCTTTAAAGTGCTTGAAAAAGCATATCATGTGGACTTTGTTTAAAGTCCCTACCGGGATGGGGTTGGGGTTGAACACTTTTTCAGAAATTAGGGGCGCAATTTTCGCGCTTGCCCCGGGCGCCGTTTTCCCTAGATACGCCACTGCCGCCAAGGTTCCAATACGCGTAACAAACACTCCTGGAACCATACCAAATAAAACCGAATCAAGCACCAATTATCATCACTAAAGGATCACTGACAGCACAAGCGCCAGCATCAATACTATAGCACTCATTATTATAATTTTCAGTGGTGTCAACACCAGCGCAATCATCGGGGCCACCGTTCGTACCAGCTCGTGCTCCACCAGCACCTTCAGCCAAATTGTACTCCGAGTATCACAGACACTAACGCAACACAATCGCCATCGCATTTACTATAAGTGCAATCATCACCAGGGCAACAAGCTTCAACGTAAATGTTATAGCCACAACGCAGCGGACATCGGCAACAACACATATCAGTACCTGTTCCACAAGCCCTAGTACAGCAACCACCAGTTAGTCCTACCAGATACTATCATCACTTTCAACTCAGCACAAACACCACCATTCCCACAACAATCCCAGCATATATCATTACAGCCAACATCAACAGAACCATCACAAGCCCTAACACTACAGGCACCAACGGTCTCAACACTACCATCACCACAAGTCCCAGCAAAGCTAACACCACCCTCAATACAACCAGCACCTGATCGCTATACTGTTTCCAACGCAACAACCACCAAGTTCTGGTGTCATTACAAGCGCAGGGATACAGACAATGTTATTGGAGCCTTCAACAGCGCAACCGAGGCCAACGACACAGCCAGCGCCACGAAAATTTAATACCACTATCGGTACAACTTATCGATGCAATCGCCAACATCACAGTCAGTATCAACATCGAGCAACTACCACAAACAATTGCAGCCGCAGCCACACGGATCGAATCGGGTTGTCGAGTTGCTTTGGGCTCACCTTGAGGGTCATGGTGCCCATCATGAGCTCGGTCTCGAAGGTGGAGCCCACGGTGAAGGTGGTCTCGCGGGCGCCGCGCTGGGCCACGGTGTTGATGGTGAAGTTGTCGCCATCCTGCTTGATGCTCATGGTGAGACCGCTGATCTGCGCGGGCGGGCGCTTGTCGGCGGGGATCTGGAGCTTGTCGAGGACGGCATCGAGGGAATCGTGCTTGGCCAGAGCCCAGTTTCCGCTGAAGTTAGGCATGATTGTTGGTTGATGGGATGATTGACGGCTGGTGACGGGGAAGAAGAAGGAAAAAAAAAAGAGGTACCGGTAAATAAAAAATGCGATATTAGTCTTAACCCTAACAGACTCTTCTTCTACCAGCATTAAGCTCAATTCGTCCATAATAGGAAAATCCTCTTAAATTCACCCACAAATCATAGTACAACCTGAGCCTTCTTGACGTCCAATGTATACATCATAATATAGTTCTTATAGGAAATGTGAAGATCAATCTATCGAATGCAATTCAACATGACCTACTCTTAAAAAGTGAAAAAAGAAGGTTAACAGGATGTAAATATCAAATCTATCGCTAACAATAACCAGTGTAACTAAGCAAAACCGTGACAAGAACACGAGCCAACAATCTTCGTTAAACGATGGTCACTGAAAGACTACAGCTCAGAGTAAGAAGTCTAGAGTAAGTTTTTTCCCAATGTTGGCGAAAGACTCTTCTCACCTGACGAGAAATGAGAGACCGATGTACAGACACGAGGACCGTTTGTAGCAGCAGTGGGACGAGACTGAGTTGGCGTGTCTTTTTATCCTACCTAATCTTATTTCGGTTCTTGATAAAAAGCGATACTAGCCCTTCGCATCTCATTAAAAAAAAAGAGGGGTATAGCGAGGTACTGGTTAAACTGTATTCCGTGGTCTTGTGATGTTTTTGCTTGGCACCTGTTTGAGTATAAAGTTCAATATTTGCCGTTCGTGATGTCTGATTGGATGAGAGCAGGTCATATCACTTGTGACGTGACCCTCTTCAGAGCTTCGGTTTAGGTGTACGCGACGCGCTGTGGGAACCCTCGAAAAGCTAGTGATTAATTTAACGCCGGAATAGCTATCTCCCTATCAAGTACTGTTATGTGATTTTCAAACATTGAGCTACTTTCTGAATATTGTCAGGTAATCTTCTTTACAGGGTGATATCACGTCCTCTCTCTTATGTCGTCATGAATGACAGGCAGATAACTTTCAACGTTGATATACTGTACTGCCCAAGAATCGGCAGATCATCGTGCTATCTTATTCTTAGCTCAGCCCTTCAGCTTCATCAAATCAGTTCACACAGAAATCAAATATTGACAGACATGTCTGAGTCATAAGAAAGACACAAGCAGTTTGAACAAACGGGTATAAATTTTAAAAGAGAAAAAGCTGGTCTCATGTCCTACTTATAATTGTAGCTATAATCAGGGACCTACCCCTGTATAGGTCCATGCTTTAATCTTGATCGATAGAAGTGGATGCTTGAAAGTGACATTGTAATGTATGTAGCTGTAGGTGGACATTATGACAGAGCGTCGTAAATTCAGGGTGATACATCTAAAATGTATTGCAGACTACCCACGTAGGCTTTCGGCATTATATGTTGTTGTAAAAGCCTCATTACCTATATGCGTGGTGTTCATTTTAGACTTAGCGGCCACAGTAGTTTGGAAATGAGAAACAAACTTAGCCTTTAATTCTCGTCAGAGCCCAAATGCAGATCTTGTGTGTAATAATCTGATTATTGGTTTGTCCCACCTGGGCATTCTGTCGGAAATCTTCAAGTAGGCCTATCAGGGATCAGGCTTAAGAAGAGAAGTGAGCACTCAAATTAACACGATAGCAGACGAGAGATCAAGATAATCAGAACACGCGCAATGAATGTATTTTCTTTTTGTCCACGGCCATTTTACACACACATACACACATACACACACACATCGGTGCAGATTCACGTCGTCCAAGAATCTGATCACAAGGTCTTGAAATGCCAAAGTGGTAACGAAAACAACTTCAATCGAGAAATCGTACATGTATATCCACTGTATCATGTTTTGATCGAAATTATTGAAAATAAGAATATCTTGTAGTTTGGAAAAGGATTCAATGTTGTACAAAATCTTGTGGAGTCGAGGGCTCATGTTCTGGAGTGGCGCCTTATTGCCACCATCAGCTAAAAATGATATATTTGGCCTCAGCCAAAATGGGAAATCTCAAAACAATATCACTCTCTTCTATTCGCTCTCAAATCTATGGCTCTTCTCACTTTATATCCGGTAAGTTAAGTCACTGTAAGTGTGATAATATATAGCAATGATTCCAAGCAGAACACACAGCAACGACATTGCAATTGTGGTATGTTGGGAATCATGTCATAGGATGCTAGAAGCTTAAACTTAACTTCAGATACCTAACTCACTGCTTCCTCTCACACACAGTCTGTCCAAACTCAATCGTTGACTAAATTTTCTCTTTCATTATTCTTTTAAAGGGAACGTATAGTTCTGGTTGAGCCCTAACTTCAGGTTTGTAACATTTTTGGGTGAGATGATGAGAAACCTCTTATGAAATATGAAAGAGCATGTAATTCCAAGATGAATTCAACGTTTATTTGATGAATATTGGTTTTGAAATGGCCGAGATACCCAAAATAGAGTGATCCTAATAAAAGATGAAACCCACCTTTTATTATGATCGCTTTGTTTTACTTTGTTTTTGGATGTCTCAGCCATTCCAAAACCGATTTTCATCAAATCAACTTTGAATTCGTCTTAGAATGGCATACTCTGTACTATTTCATAAGTGGTTTCTTGGTATCTTACAAAGAGCCTAATCCTCGCCTCCACCAATACTGTACCATCCCTTTAACACCATCATACAGGGTGCAAAGCAGACATGACTGTAATCGCCGATCATGACGATAAACTCCATCTACATGCACGGTATGTCTCGGTTGCTGAGCAACAAGGATATCACTCCAACATTATCAGGACAACGACCATGTCAATGTTTTATCAGTTTAACTGGGTGGGCTTCTGCAATTTGAATTAAATATAAACATAAAGTAACTGTCATGCATGGATCAGTCCTTCTTCTGCCCAACCCCCTCACCATTCGCATAGCTTCGGAAGCCCATTCTAGTAACAGGGTATGTTTTCTTCAGCTATTTTTGTGGTTTAGGTGATGTCGATGTTCAGTGGCATTCTGCAAGAGATATTCTTCTTGTATAAACACAGCAAAATATCTACTTTGGACGTTGATTATCATCAGGACTGTCCACTTCCATTGTTTATCTAGATCAACCATGTAACCATCTAAAATGGAGACATTCATTTTAAACGACTTTTTAAAATGTCTGAACTTTCTTCCGAGTGGTAAGCGCGGGAGGAGTCTCCTCGTATTAAGATTTCTCGTCGTTTGGTAGAAACATCGACATTTTCACATGATGCAGTGGTTCTGCCTGCAAATCAATTGTAAGTTTGCTGATGAATTGAAGCCCTAATTTGAAACGAGCACTTTCACGCTGAATTTGCATAAGTTTGTGAAGTTGCATATAAATACACTGTAATTTGTAATTTGATTATGCTAGCAGTTGATTATTGTCCTCAATATGCACATTATAAGTTACATTATACCTAATTATAAGTTCATCTGTAACGCTTTGACAAGTTTTGCTTTGTAAAGCGCTTCATAGCTGTTGGTTCTTCTACCTCTTATATCAACATCAATATTTTTTTTCCTCCAAATGTGGATACAGTGAAGTACGCACTATCTTATTACAGAGTTAAACGTTTTCATTTCATTTCATTTCATTTATTTCATTTCCAACAACATTTTCATACACAAAATAACACAACATCAATGCAATGTCGTAACAAAGAAAAATACGTGAAGTTAACAATACTACGCATGAAAAAAAGCAAGAGAATATTGAATCAAAACTAAAGTTGCAGGAAATGGAGGAGACATGCTAAAAAGCTATAAGCTTGTATTTTGCAGTCTTCTCGTGGACAAAAAGACTAAATAACATCGAAAGGCAATTAGCTGGACATAAACGGTGCACAACACATACAGTCCTATACAAATAAACAAACAAATAAACAAACAAACAGACGGACAAACAAACACAAGCAACCTCTCTTGTAAAGAGAAAGATATAGAGAGAAAAACAAAACACAGTGAAGGAAAAGGAGGAAAAGAGGAGAGGTTTAAATATTTCAGTTACAAAAAGAAACAATACTGTATGAAGTAAACTGCTTGTGCATGACCACTCAAGATATCACTTCACGTGAATGCATTATTACGGTATAAAAGTACAATACAGGGTAGCACCGTCTTAGGGGGTGAAAGGTACTCTTTTGTGGACATGTTTGCCCTTCATGGTGGGAAGGTATCGAAAGTATCATATTCACCGTGAAAAGCAGGCCAGGCAAAAACATATTGGACAATGAAATCAGAACAAGAGACAGAGGGGGAAGGAGAGATAGAGAGGAAAAAGAAAAGAGAAAGAAAAAGAAGAAGAGAGAGGGATGGGAAGAGAGAGAGCGGGGGGGGGGGGGGAGATCATTCCTCTTTTCATTGTGATCCTTGTTCCGCAGGTGCACGCCACGAGTTAGATACCCACGAGTCATACTGACTACGAGTCACACACCCCCACAACTTATACAGCTCATCCACGAGTCATGAATACAGTACACGAGCTGATACCCACGTGCTCGACATTAAATAGGCGCACGAGCTTTATGATAAGCCTGATAGGTCCAGACACTAGGCCTTACAATTGCCTATGATAGTGTCTAGCTCCTTGACCCGTTTTACTTGGTACTCAATGCAATTTTAACACTTCAAATTCAGATCTCATGAATTTGGGTTCTTTATGCATGTATGATTATATAGGACGGGGGCTCGGGTAGGCGTCCTAGTTTTTAGGAGCAACCTCTGTTATAAAAGTATATATGAATAAAGTTTGAGCACAGATAAGTGTACCAGCCCATTGTTGTCTTGAGTTCAATTAGGCCTACTTTGTGTTTAGTTTACTTCTTTATCCTTAGAATAAAAGGACGTCTTTGGTCGTGTGTCTAATTTAGCAACATACATGGATCACTTATCTCCTACGTTAACATCTATTGGGAGGTTGCCATAGTAACGATGAAACTACCAAGTGCCTTTCAATACGAGGGAACTTTATTGAGCACCTCAGTAATTGTACCAACACTGGAATACAGGAAAGAAGACACACCCTTCCATCTGGCTAATGTATATTAATTCATAGTCTACCTTTCTGCAGACCTTACTTAATCTACACTCAAATCGAATACTATTGAATTAAGTGCATCATAAAACCCTGTAGCTCCTTAATGAAACTTTGTGTAAAAGCTTCAGCACAGGACTGGCATGTAGGCTGCTTATCACTGTATTACAAGCAACTATGCTGATCACCATATCTACGTTAATGTTCTTGCTTGTCGATCCCGAATCAGTTCAAGGAACCACATTAGCATTGGGCAAACTTTGTTCCAATCTGGTGTGGATTTTTTAGACTAACCAACTACACTCAGGGTTACTGGGATAGACTGGTCGATCGCATTCGGTGACCGATACTCCAACTCCTCACTATAATACTAATAGCGTCCCGGGTTAAGAATCGCTTATCAACGATGTCGAAGTTCTGTTTGTGCGTCGTCTTATCGAACTGTTGGTAGGGAACTTCAAACATTCATATTTATTCAACAGGGACTCAAGTGCGGGTAGATAATTGCGTCCTTTATCATCGATACTATATCATCACTTAAGTCTGGAAGTCATAACGATAGAGGCAGCCTATCACGCTTGTTTGCAGCTCTAATCGTTAATGTCAAATTTTTCATATCGTTGATTTCTAGATTTTACGAGGGATTAATTTGTCTGTTTCCGATAAGCGGTCGTGAAACGTGCCAAAGTGTGTCTAACACACTCAAACGCGACACTTCGCAAAGATCATAAATTTATGCAATAATCACGTTCGTCAAACTGATCAGGAAAAAAAATCCAGACCGAATAAAGATATGAGTCACACTGCAGATTCAAATGTGTTCTATGTTGTTAAGCACTTGACTGATGGTGAGATAATCCTGAGTTGCTCTCTTGCCTATCAAATTCCCTGACCATGTCCCGACAGACCAAACGTCATTATTCTCCCAAGGAGAGAATCCACGTATATAGGGAAAGTATTTAGAGTATAGTCCTTATTTTTAAAGGTCCTGTTTACCTTTGGGAGCAGTGATTTAAAAAAAAATGTTCAAGATGTCACATTCTATGCATATGTGTAGGTCGGTTGTATCACAAAACATCCTACCATATAGAAAATTTGCAATAAAGCCTAAGATATAAGGAGATAATACTGTTTTTCTCAATAAACCATAACTGTAGACGGATTAGTCTGGAAACATTTTTATTATAACTATTGTTCGCATTTTGTATATTTAACAATACTGAACATCGATTATACTGATTAAAATATTTACATTGGTTTCTATCCCTAACTCATATTGTAGAACTAATTTTAAGCACTAATGCTTGGTTTTTGTTTCATCTGCAAATGGTAAATTATGCCTTTAAAGTACTTCATAAATGGTATTGTTAAGAGACCAGTTCTGCAAAAAATGCACACTATATATATGTCTTTCATTATTAGTAACATTATCTAACATTTTTCGAAGGTGGACGGAGGGGGGGGGGGTAATGATGATCTCTCAACCCCACCCAACAGCAAACTTTTTTTTTCACATGGGAGAGTTCATTCTCTTGTTTCCACCCCCTAAAACAGTTGACATGTTTCGTCTTACGTGTTACGCAGCTGTAATCCAACCCCTACAGAAGATTAAACATTTGACCATCATAATCATTCTGTGGTAATTCGCTACGGGTGATTATCACACCATTAACATTCTTCTTCAATCCTCCATTCTATTTGCACTTCGTAATCCGACATAATTACTAACACGTGAAAAAGAGACACGACTGAAGTGTGTTTGACAAAATAATCAGAAAGTAGTGCATATCTGGCATATTGGTTTATTTATTGCCTGCTTTTTACAGCTTCTCATAATCTGATGAATATGATCCCATTTATATGAACTTCTAATGGCGAATCCATCTCCATCAAAATCAAATTAGTCTGCCCACAGTGATCGGGTCACGCATGATCATAATAGTGCCTGATGCAAGTTGCGCAAATTTGTCCAGACCCCATAAAACACTTCTGTATCTATTGCAGTTGGTTTGCACAGGTGCAAACTTTGTATTTTGTTCTTGTTTGACATGGTAAAGGCATATGCAGTAGCCTATATATTGTATATATATATATATATATATATATATATATATATATATATATATGTGTGTGTGTGTGTGTGTGTGTGTGTGTGTGTGTGTGTGTGTAAGTATAGAGTGTGAACTGCAATATGGCTGACTGTGCTCAACTATATTTGTATATGTATTATCTATCTATCTATATACGTGTATAACTCTCCGCAACCACCAAACCCTCAACGTCTTCAAAAACATCTAAAAACTCGCTCGTTTCATTGATAATTGAACTGTAAAACCCAGTTGAACATATACATGGAGAATGCGCATTAGTTGGTTGTTACATAACAACCGCACCTAACCAAGATGCCCTCAATCTGCAAAATTATTACGCTTCTGCAAGACGATTTTATACAGTTGAAATCAAAAAATGGATAGATAGATAAATAAATGAATGAATGAGTGAATGAATGAATGAATAGATAAATAGATAGATAAATAAATAAATAAATAAATAAATAAATAAATAAATAAATAAAATTTGTAGATACAATAAACGCAATACAGGTGGATGAAGTGGGCCCCTCGATGAAACAAATAGGTCATCTTTAAATTTTGAAAGGAAGGGTATTCTAAAAACCTTACTGGTATATGGAACTTGTTATATATATTTTTTTCTTGTAATGTGTCAAGCCCGTTCGAGTCTGTGCCGGCCAGCTTGTGTAACCGCTTATGGGTCTTAACAAAATGTAAGTTCGGTGAATGAAAGGTATTGAACTTTGATACCATCATCGGCTATGTGCTGCTACCATAAAAGGTTGATAGACATTTGCATCACGAATACAAAGAGATGTTGTTCAGTCACGTTTTATCTGGAGCGAAGATACATCCGCAATTACGGTCAGAGTGACAAGATTAATTTTTAATCCTTTACTCACTGTGATCTATACATCAAATTGCGATTGAATTAAAGGAGCTATGCAGTGTAAATGCATGTGGATTTGTATACTGATTCATAATACCCTGCTCAGCACTTACGTGGCCAGCAGAATATGTAGATAAGTTCCATATTATTTCATATTAATATTTCTATTATTTTTTCACATTATTTGAATACACCCACAAAAAACCTTCCAAACCAAGGTTCTGCCAGTGACGTCATCTGTCAGTCGTTGCTAAAGTACTATGCTAATGATTAACAAAGGACATCGGAATGCACCTTCCGCATGACCAAATAGCTTGCATGTTCCCCTGCAATGTCTTTTGTTAATCATAATAGTACTTTTGATTGCAGTAATTGTCAGATGATGTGGAATGTTTCTTTTGTGGTCGTGTCCATGTAATCTGAAGAAAATAGTAGAAACATTATTATAAGTTATATGACACGCATTTAGATATTTATTTAGCCATAATGGATTTTATCTATTTATTTACTTTATTTTTTTTTCATTTTTTTTTTTTTTGGGGGGGACAATAAATCGATACAAATCAACATGCATTTGGACTATATAGTTCCTTTAATTAAAAAAAAGGACCTCATATACGAGGTCATCATTCTAAATGTGTTGCGATCGCTGCTCCATCTCATTGTTTGGTCAGAAGATGGAATTTGGTCTGTTCTTATCGGAAGTGGAGCTGCAAGATATATAGTAGCCCCTACACTCCTAAATCATTGTGATATCTCACACTTTAAGCTGTTTATTCTATAGCGATGATTGGTCTTATCAGACGGGCCAAAGGAGGTGTGCTTGGTGTGTAATTTTTTCCGATAGGTTTGGTTTACAGTTAAGATAAAATCTTTAAGAAATAAAGGTGAAGAAAGTGGATCACTGAACTTCGATATGATGTGTCACTGAGCATACACGTAATATAATTTTGGTTTACAGTAAAAAGTTACAAAATCTATAAGAAATAGAGGTGAAAAAAAAGTGAATCACTGGACTTCGATATGACGTGTCACTGAGCATACACGTAATATAATTTTGTCCGTGTATGTACACTGGCTCGTACATATCGAGCAACAAGGAAAATGCTGGATAGAAATTTATTGCAATAAGCTACTGAAATGCCGACGAGCCGTATGTTGTGAATGTGATTATGTAGCGATAGTTTACATGTATATTTGCGTGTTTGCATGTGTGTATGCAAGTCACCGTTTAAAATCTTGTCTAAGATTCATTCCGCAATAATCCGAAATCAGAAAAGGGCCGCCTATCAACCACACCATCTGTAGCTTACACAGAAACTCTACTCTTGATGTTTAGGAGTCTCTTTGATATTGAATTGACTGATATAATAATTCAGGACATTACGCTCGCTTAGACTCATAGGCCTAAATATCTAAATAGGCAAAAAAGTAACATTTCAATAACGTGTTCATAGATTGGGAACAGTGTTAATTTGAGAGTTATTTACAATAAATTTGTAATGTAAAATTTTTTTCTCTCAGTCCCTCCCTGTTTCCCTGGAAACTAGTCTTTGAAGCGGACGGGAGTCCGCTAGTAGCTAAACAACCTTCAAAAATGATTGTTGCAGCGCATCAATTTCTTAACCTGTTACTAGCACCTGTTTTTTCCCAGTGAATGTCCTTTATTGGTTAAATGAATATTCCCCGTACATCTGAGAGACTCGACTGAAACAACTACAGCAGGCACTGAGAGTTTTGATCGTTTAATGAACCCTGACAGGACCGCAGCATGGGATTACTGTTGACAATACATACAACCAAACTGTCAGTGGTAATCACAGGGTTTAAAGGCACAAGACTAAAAAAAAACCCAACGGAGGTCTCCTAGACGTAGCAACGCCCAAAGTTCGACCCTATAATTTGTCGGCTTGATTATTACTTCTTACGGTTAACGATTGTAATGAGTGCATGTCGGAACATAACATTGATTGAAGAGAGGATGCAGGTTATTGGCTAATGCAAACCATTCACCCAGCGCGAGTTAATCATTGAAACCGTCATTAAAACCCGTTGACATAAAACAAACAATTAGTTATCTCGTTCACGACGCATTCGTTGGCTTTGGTTGTCCGGGTACGGATCATTTTGGTGCAATACAGCGCCCATGCAAAACACACATGCAAGGCCATCACATCGTCACATGTACTGGAGTGAATTTATCTCTGACATGCAAGATGGTAAAGAAGAAGATCGGGCCTCTATCAAACTATCTGGATTTCGATGATTGACTTTGGATATGCATCTTAACAAATTTAGACAAAACACTGAGCAGATTATAAAACAAATTGTGGACAAATCCGAGCTTGTGTTTACCCCCTATAGCTAGCACATAATATACGTCGTTGCATAGTGGTGATGGTGCGAAATCACAATGCTTGAGATGAAAGGACAAAGACCGAAATGTAGAGATTCAACTAAAAGTGACTGTTCTTGATGTTCTTTTATTTATTTCAATCATCGTTATAAACAGAAGCAGCACGATGCTCGAACAAGTAAAACAAAAGAACGAACTAACAAACTTGGGACTCCTGTTAATCAGGGCCCTGTTTCATAAAGCTGTTCGTAAAGTTACGAACAACTTATGTGCTATACTTATCAGAATTTCCATAATTCAGCACAAGAACTGATCGCCAGTCGCTCGTAAGTTGTTCGTAACTTTACGAACAGCTTTATGAACCCCCCCCCTGATGTTCACATTGCGATGAAATGTATTGAAATGTTTTATTCATTTTTTTAAAAGCAGGAACAATAAGACCGTTAATCTATCTCAAAGTGAAGGAGAAGAGAAAATAAAATGAATAATGACAAGAAGATAGAGACCTAGAAAGACACTAAATCAGGATTTTCTTTTTGTTCCGCATGAGAAAGCCATTACTAGTGTAATCAATTCTAGCTATATTGTGTGGCTGCCATTATTTGTACATTTAGTCTCAGAACCACATCACTTATCTTATGATATTTCACCCTTCCACGGTATGAATTTTGTACCCAAGATGGTACAGCTGTAGACCTGACCCAACATCGTCAAAGAATCACTTTGACTGATGGGCCTGGAAATGTTGCAAAGATTTTGTAGGTGGTGCCGCATCACGGGAGCAGTTCGCTCGATCCACAGAGCAGAGTGTCGCATGGATTGGCAGTTAGCATAGCGCCATCTGCGATGAAAATACTTCGACTATTCTACTGATCTGCCGACCTCGCTGATCGACCAGATCAACCTTAATAATATTCTGCTCAGAGCATCTTGTCTGTTATTTTATGTTTGCAACCACGTGTGACGCGACAGCAGGATCTTCTTTTCAGTACAGTGCATGCATTATGCAACACACACACACGCAATATCATGGTGTCCAGTGGTGCCAAAACCATATCAAGGAAATACCCAGCGACAATAAATGGCACAAATCATATTATGGAGCACCTATATTGCATGATGAGCTTATACTTTGGTGCTCCCTTTATACCAAGGCGCCTCCAACATTATACCATGATCATCCTTACTAGCATGGTGCCTCCGTTATACCATGATACACCTATGTATACTTTCCCACGATGTGCTCATACTTTGGTGCTCTCTTTACACCAAGGTGCATCCATCGAACCACGCAGCGCCTCCATCGTACCATGGTCCTCTTCTCTAACTACCATGGTGACTCAAGCAAACGCGGCACTCCATTCACATAATAATGCTCTTAACATACCACTATCTCACCGAATAGTACTACCATGTACCCATATACTCCAAGATTCCGAAACTTACTTATTCTACTGTATACCACCTTGCATTTTACCCGATTCGTGTCATCTTATAGAGGCTATTACTTTATCAATATTGAAGTCAACGTGAGAGACTTCGGTACTTTAGTGTTCTTTCAACATTCTGACGAGGTCATGCATTTACTCGTTGGTTACCTCCCTGGTAGTATACTTCTTTTTTATATTCTGCGTTGTGTTTGTGTGTGTGTGTGTGTGTGTGTGTGTGTGTGTGTGTGTGTGTGTGTGTGTGTGTATGTGTGTATGTGTGTGTGTGTGTGTGTGTGTGTGTGTGTGTGTGTGTATGTGTGTATGTGTGTGTGTGTGTGTGTGTGTGTGTGTGTGTGTTTTAATCAGCTTATTTGCATAATCATTACTTAACGTCGTGCCCATACCAGTGAATAGTGTCCGGCAATAGCTGTGTATGTGCTGCGGACCCCTGCTTTCTCTACAATAGCTCCTTTCTGACCTTCGAGGTACAAACAAACAGTTTGTACCTCCATGCTCTGACTGTCCCTTCCCAATGTCTCTTGATATTCGTCCTGCATGTCTATAGGTCTTTGCATGGACCCGGTAGGGTCCATGGTCTTTGTAACCGATCACTAATATTGTGCCTGTGTGCTTCTGTGTACAGCCATTACTTTACTTTTTTCGTCTAGTTCATTGAGTGGCCCACATCATTCTCTACAAGCTTGCGGGTCTCTCTTTCCCGTAACCCAATGATTTTGAACAAATAGGTTCATATAGATTACACACTAAGTCTTGGTCATTTTTCTCCCGCCTTCAAAAATGCATGATCATAATATCGTCGGCATCATGCCAAAAGGGCCCTAACAGTGTACAAAGTCTATGGTGTTAAGGCCCTTTTGGCATGAGGCCGACGATATATTGTTGTACACTGACCTGCTGTAATTGTCGTATTTGGAAAAAAGAACAAGAAAGAGGAGATACATGTACTTGGCATACATGTATCACAAATTTGATTTGAATTTGCATTTGAAAGCGTGGAAAAACGTACAGCCCTTAGAGTAGGCTAAAAAAAAAAGAGAGAAAAAGGAAAACGAAAATGAGGTGCTGATGGTGATAGAGGGGCCTGACAAACAAGGGGTACCTGGCAAGTCAACACGCACCCGTCTCACACCCCCGTTCTGTTGATTCACGCGTTTAAAGTGCAATTAAGGTGCTAGTCGACCGTAGAGCAATGTAGATTTTGATTCAACCATACACATACAGTTTCATCACAAGTTCACAACACCTAATCAAACATGTTCAACAAGAAATTCAGTCGAACATAATCCCGTAACATAATCATTCAATTACGTGTTGCGAGTCGATCACTTTCAACAACAACCGAAAGGCGATGAAACAGCTAAATAAAATCCTCGCCATTCAAAGCAATTATGATTATGTCAAAACAAAATTAATAATCGTCACATTAGTCCCATTTCTTGTTCTTCATAAGGCATACTAAAGCTTGGACCACGTCCAAAGATGTCGACTTATAATGTTCTATAATGACACCTTACGTTATCAGGGCTGTGCGACGTTCTGATTAAGATTTTTTTTTTTTTACGCATGGGATGGAGGTACAGTGTATATGGAATGTCTTGCTTCCACCAGGAGAGGGCTCTGTCACTTACGGCTGGTGGTCGCAAGGCGGAGTGCACATTATTTTATTTAGCACTAGGATATGAAGCAAAATGATAAATGATAAAGTGAGCAACAGTATAATGAGAGAAACCCTGCCAGCAATCAATATCTATGTATCCATCCATGGTATCTAAAATTCCAGCATGTTTCTCTACATACTATTAAAATCTCTGTTCTATTTGATCTATATAAACAAAGATAAATTACACAAAGAATTTTATTATTACAGTTAAACCTCTGAGGGAAACAAAAAGTTCCAAGTAACAGGTGTTTATAACTAATAATCATAGTTATGACAATTACACTTTTAATATATATTCTATTTCAGTGGTTTTGACACACATAAGTAGTCTTAACATGAAGGGCGCAGCTAAACAGTAAGCTTTAATCTGGACAGCATTACATCGTGTCAAATCCAGCGGAAGCAAAGGATTGTTACCTTGCGCAAGAATCCTCGTGAAACGCGAGTGTTGAGTCCCGACTTTAGAAACTGTATCATTTTGTATGTAATTCTTTTGCATGTTGGGTTCACTTTCAGACAACCATTACCAATTGAGGGCAACCATGTTGTTCTTTTCTTAATGATGCATTCATGTAACTTTGTAACTGCCCTACGGCAAAGTATTAGCTCAATACTACGTTTGGTTTGTCGGAAGAGGGACTCGTCCTACACCTTCCGCTTGTGATTATCATTGTCTTTGATTCTTTTACTTTGCACTGTGCATAGATAGATAGATAGATAGATAGATAGATAGATAGATAGATAGATAGATAGATAGATAGATAGATAGATAGATAGATGTAGATAGATAAATAGATAGATAGATAAATAGATAGATAGATAAATAGATAGATAGATAGATAGATAGATAGATAGATAGATAGATAGATAGATAGATACATTGATACATAGATATATAACATACGTACACACATAGTACTATACATACATACATAGAGAGATCGATAGATAGATGGATAGATAGATAGATAGATGGATGCATGGATGGATGGATGGATGGATAGCAAAGATGGATAGACAGATAGATAGAATGATAGACGAATAGATTGATATATGGAAGATAGATGGATATAGACAAATAGATAATAGATGGATAGATAGATAGATAGATAGATAGATAGATAGATAGATAGATATAGATGGATGAATGGATGGATGGATAAATAGATAGATAGATGGATAGATAGACAGATAGATGGATTGACAGACATGGAAAGACAGATGGATGGATAGATGTATGAATTAATAGATATCCTGGATAAATATTGAAGAGAATAAACAAGATAGAATGCGTGTATATGCGTGTTTGTGAGAGATTGATTAATTTCATTTCATTTCATTTTATTTCCACAACTTGCATAACTAGTAAAAAAAAATGAACAATAACAGGACAACATGGTAATCATAGTTATGCAATACAGAGTGTGGACGAAGAAGCAAAGGCTATTGTAAAAGGTAACAATTATGATTAACACCAAGACAAAACAATACAGAACAAAACAAAACAGAACAAAACAAAAAATATTAATATAATATAGGGCCTATTGGCATCAATAATAAGGGGTCTATTGCAGGAAGGCACTACTAGTATTGCATATGATTTTATATGATTTTACAATACATTCTTTAAGTTTTCTCTTGAATGAAGACATAAATACAATCTTGTACATAAATAGAGAGGGGAGAAGAAGGTAGGGAGTTGTAACAATCGATAAGTGCTTGATTTCACGTAATTATAGTTATTCTATTTCTGCATAATGTTTGGAAGGAAAGATTCCATTTCGCCGATTCAAATTCAGAAAAGTGGTTGGTGAGATGACTAAAGAATACCTCACCTAATACGTGGATTCATGTCAGCACTGAGCAAGTGAATTCTGGGCCTCTCAAAAAGTGAGAAAATTGCGGTGCTCATTGTCTAAATGGCTGTCAACTTGAGGAAAACTCAGCCCGCCCGAGGCGTGTGTTGCCAAGGGATCTACCCAGCTCACATAACGTCTGACTACCCTGGGAAGATTTACTTTGTTGTTGGTTTTTCCTCTTATGTATACCTATATCTTCCTCTCTCCCTCCTCTCTCTTACTTTATATACCTCTCTCTCCTTCCCTGTATATATTTCTCTTTTTTTTCTTTCTCTTTCTCTCTCTCCATTTCCTCTTTGTGTGTCTGGTTTGTTCCCATCACGTCTAAAAGGTTCTTTTTTCTTCTACCTCGTCTCAGCGAACAATGACGAATCCGATCTTGATTTCCGCCGCCTCCCACATGAGAAAAAGGATAATTATTTCTTAGCCGAGGGAGTTCTTTGCAGACGTATAGGGAGAAAATTCTTGGTTCATACTCTTGGTACTATTCAAAGGAGATAAAAAAGAAAGAAAGAGATAGCTTTTCACTTAATGAGAACAAGATGAAATATGTGGATGGGCAGGATAGCTGGCGAACTGTAATAAGGGTAGCTAGATAGGGGTGATGTCCGTTATTCCGAAGGTTCATCTTAAGATGAGATAAGGTTTGTTAATCCGAAAATAAAACGAAGATGCCATGCGTACTAACGAACCTAATTCGGAAATGCGAACCTTATTTCATTTTCTAATTAACGAACCTTGGGAATTACGAACTTTATTCTATTTTCGTCATTACGAACCAGGGAATTCGGAATTACGAATCATAATTATTTTATTTTCGGATAAACGAGTCTTCGGAACAACGGACTGTAACCGTTGCATGACAGACAGACAGACAGACAGGCAGACAGACACATTGCCATAAATATATCATGATACCATAAAATTATATAGATAGACCAATAACTCGATGAAAATATCAGGCGGTTGGTATGGAAAGTGAGAACATTGTCGTGCTTGTATAAGGCAGTACATGTGATACTGATATCAATGTGACTGGTAGGATATCTATTCTCGTGACTTTTGTTCCAGAATTTCCGATGGCCTTGTCATTTCCGGGATATTAGATATGAGATAAATTATAAGATGATATGCATTGAATCCATTAAATCATTCAGAGAAAAAAAACACGGGTTACCACTTGTCTTTGCACCGGAAGTCATGTGATCGGTTACAGAACATTATGACGAGCCATGTGCACGTATGAGAGGAAATCCATTTATCATTCATCTTTATGCCCCGTTTACACCGAGCATGGTACGGGCAACGGTCCGGGTTTTTTGCTATAGTAATATGGCGCGCAAAAAGGAACAATGTCTGGTTCTGTTTAAAAAAAAAGAATTTGTAATTCGGTACAAAATCACACACACAAAAACAATATTATTCTTATGTCACAATCAAGAGCAACAAAATCAACAGTAGGAGATTAATTTTGTAACAAATTATAAGCGGGGAAGTGATATCTTAACAGAACCAGACATGGTTCCTTTTGGTGCATTATAACGAAAACCCGGCCCGTTGCCCGTGCCGTATACTCGGTGTGTAAACGGGCATTTACACAGCTAATCGTGTCTTTCTCTTGCAATCAATCATTTACAAGGGAGTCTTGGTTAGAAATAGAAAAAAAAAAGATGTTTCTCTCAGTCGGAAGTTATTGCATTTATGATGGTTCAAATCTGTCTATTCGATTGAAGATCACACATTTGCAGAATATGTTAAGTGTTTCCTTCTTGGGCGACTGTGAGGAGCCTGATATTGCACGAGACGACTATTTAAAGACATGTACTGCTCAACGACACGTAATATCAATTCATCCTGATGATACGGTGATAGATTTTTGCGTCTTGGCTTTGAGCTCGAAATTCACGTGCTTTTTTAGGACATGAATTAGCTTAAAGCAAACTGCCCATTGAATGAAATTAATTCTACCGTCATTATAGTGTCATGTTTCACGCAAGATGGATCACCCTCGTGTTCTAGTTAACCAGTAAAACAAGATGAGTACATAAAGATATAGCCTATATACATACATTGGCAAATGCAAATGAACAATAGAAACAAAAATGATAATAAATACATAAATAAATGAAATAACTATCAGTAAATGAAATAAAAGAAATGATAAGATAAAAAACATATCAACGACTTTGTGTGAATGTATGAAATAAATGAATGAAATGAATCGCGGAATAGAATAACTATAACTATTGTATTTCATACAGCAAACAGATGACAAATCAATAAAGAATGAAAATGAATAATATGATGAACAAACATGGTATGTCAACAATTACTTGACTAAACAGTTAAGATATAAATACATTACAGAGGAGTAGCGAGAATATATATATCGCTGTATCAGTTCTGACAATTGAATCACCTCTTATACACGTGAACCTTGATTTCATCGAAGAAGCTTTTACAATATTGGTTAGAATTCGTTATTCCAAAGATTCCTTATTCCGAAGGTTCGTTATTCCTAAAATGAATAGATACAAATTGTACTATAATCATTGTACTGCTGAAAAAGAGAGACCAAGTAAAAGGAAAGATTGTAGAGATGTGGGCCCCTCAATAAAATGGACGTACAAAAGAAAGACAAACAAACAAACAAACAATGACAAACAATCCTGATGACTGTTTGCCATTAAAGTTTCTCCAGGGAACGGAGAGGGGAAGGAGAGGGGAGGGGTAAAGGATTTCCCCTTCAGCTTCCCTGGATTCACTCCTCCTCAATCGTTTACATGAATTCCCATGCCTGAGTCATGACCAAGAGCACAGTATGATAAAAGTTCGTTAATTTCTTGTTACAGCGGTGCACAAGTTGGCGGTGCAGTCTGGCTAGGATGCAATCAAGAGAGTTCATTTCCCGAACAAGAATCTACATTAAAAGTTTCACTCCATGTTGAAGTGATCTTCAGTGAAAATAGGGATGCACGTCACGAGTTCGACACACACGAATCATACAGCCCACGAGTTATACAGCGCACGAGTTATGCAGCCCACGAGTCATGCAGCACACGAGTCATACAGCCCATGAGTTCGACACTAACCAAATAAGGCCCATGAGTCCGACACTAGGCAAACAGGCCCACGGGATCGACACACTAAGCCCCATGGTGTAATGTCGGTCTCCTGGATCTTATTTGGCCAATTTTTAAAGGGGAAGGCTAGTAACTGATCAGTGGGAATCAGTGGAAATGCTGGGAGATGATTGTTCCAATCCTTATGGGATTCATTCAAGAGTTCATTGTATATCTATTGTTGTGTGAAAATGATTTGCTTCAGAATGGTCTCATATGCAAGTAATGTGCAGTTTAATGCTTCCAGGTTAGCGTCCCTGGTCAGTGACGGAGCATTAATCTGCACATTACTTGAATATGAGACCGTTCTGTAGCAAATCATTTTCACACAACAATAGATATACAATGAACTCTTGAATGAATCCCATAAGGATTGGAACAATCATCTCCCAGCATTTCCACTGATTCCCACTGATCAGTTACTAGCCTTCCCCTTTAATGACTAAGTTGTAGGTATTTTTTTGCTTAGTGTCGAACTCGTGTGCCTTGTTTTGCAGCACCTTTCTAAATAGACTCAAAGTACCTCTATAATTTCAACAAAATACAAGAAATAAAAAAAAAATTACTGAACGAAACAAAGGAGAGAAAGGATGACAAAACAAAACAAACAAAAAATATAACAGCTTTTGAACTATGATGCAATGGCTTCATTTATTATTCTTTTTACTTGTTCTAATTCTCTGCAAAAAGGAAGATTTGTGAACAAGACATAATGTCATCGCGAGAGGGGGACATCTCTTCATCTGATCTTGGAGTCTTGTTTTAAATGACATTGACCACTTCGTTAAAACATGCGAAACAGTACAATTTTACTACAACTTTACTTTTGTTGAATTACATTAAATCTTACACTTATCCGTTTGATTTTTAATCCATCATTTTGACCATATCAAATCTTGCCAATTTTTACGTATCCGTGATTTGAAGACGATAAATTATACGACAATATCTCTGTAGAACTCCGATACACCGCACACTGTAAGGAACAGTGTCCATGTTCTCTTTTCCCACTTTGATGTTTCAGATGATTGACGCGATGTAACTGCTTGGCTACGTAAATGAACATTAAGACGCCGCAAACAACATTTTACATCTTTTTATTCATTCTGATCAAGAACTAAAAAAATAAAGTCATCTCATCCATTATCTTTTATCAATTCACGTCTAATGTTTCTTCCACAAGTCTTGCTCCTTCTTTTAGTAACTCTTTAAAAGAAAATATCAATTTTACCCACAAACGATATGTTATGACGACACATTAGAAGATCGTCGGAAGTTCATTGACCATGCAGACGCCGTTTTCGGCATACACTAAGGCATAAATGTTTATATTGCAAAATGATTTCTTGATTTATAGTTTGATAGAATATGCTCTGATTTGTATTATAACCCACATTGCATCTTATTTCATTCATTATTTCGTAAAATGAATACATCGATTTAATCCAACACAATGCATCGGAGTAATCCACTGGTCATGCTGATTTTAAGTGGGATGAAATGGAAAGCAAAGAAAAGAAGCAGTATTAGACAAGCAAGCATTAATAACGACGTTGCCTTAATCAAGTCAAGCATAGTCTGTTATCAAGACCCACAATATTGGTCTCTACATTGAGAATTTATAGCTGCATCTTCGTAATCCCTGTAGCTACAAAGTGAAAACACAAAATACGATCTCGCCCAATAACCTCGCATCCTGCTGGGTACCATTATTATGAGCAGCCTAATGACTCGTCTTTTCCATAATGGGGTGACCACGAGGTTAATGAGAAGACGAGACGTCATGAGCCAGCACATAGTTTTGCACAACATGACGCCATTTTGTTCTTGAACTTAGTGACCTAGTCTTCGATCAAGACCCCTTCTCTATATCAAGTTCAGGAGAGGCAAGCACAGGGTCGTCACCCTAAACGGAATCAACCGCGCTCGACTTCTGCCCTCTCTCGACACTCGACAACCTGGATGCGAGCGCCTTTGAAAAAGGCTAGAACTGATCCAATTTGAAGAGTTCATTCTGTCCATGATTAATGAGCGGCTGTCTCGTTACAAACATTGTCCTTAAAGTGTTCATCTTATGTCTCATTGGATATAATGTGCACTACATTTTTGACAAAATACGGAGGTGGAAAGAAAGCTAAGAGGATATTTTGTTTCTCGGACAGTTGAGTCAAATATAGCGAGAGCTGAAGCTGGGTGGATACTGATTGTTAGGCCACTGATACTGTTTTTGTAAAAGAAATTTCCAAACTGACTACCCAAGCAAACACCAAGAAGACAACACAAATCACGACTCCTTCCAGAAAAGATAATACTCAATGGATGACTAATGGCATACCATGAAATGAATTTTGGAAGAAGAACGATTTTTCTTTCTGAATTTCATTTAGTTTCAGAATGGTATTTATATATAAGCTTACATTGGCGTCACAAGACTCAACACATAGAATGTCAGTGTGTGTCCTAATGCACTACCGCACAAGTTAATATGCAATAAGTCAAGGGGTAAACAAAATGCCTGTATAATGTTGGCCTTTCAGGGCTTTTTACACTTGTAAATTTTTGCTTAGTCCCGTACCAACGGTGGGGCTAAGGGGGGGGGGGGGGGGGGGGCTTAGCCCCACCGTTGGTACGGGACTATCCTTAGCCCACTTTCTGTTTACACTCGTTTTTGCCAAAATGGGCTAGCCCCACCGATAATCCCGTACTATCTGGCCCTGCAAAATAGCAGGGTTAGCACCGCAATTGCGGTGCCAAGCAAGTGAGTGTAAACAGAACGAAAAAATAATCCTGGGCTAAGCGACGGAGACGAAGTCCGACCCTCACTGACCAATCAGAAACGAGGTAATCAAGTGCTGCCGGTGCGTGCGTGTACGTGTACAGTACACAGCGTAATCATGAATATTCATGTGGTTTGGAAAGTCCGGGGCTAAGAAATACGAGTGTAAAAAGGTCAGTTTTCTCCTTAGCCCCGGACAAGAGATAGTACGGGACTAATTGGCCAGTGTAAAAAGCTGAAAAAATGGTACGGGACTAACGATAGTCCTGGGTCAGAGAAAGTCCGGGGTTAAAAAACACAAGTGTAAAAAGGGCTTCTTGTTTTACGTACCCATGCATCTGTGTGTAAGTGTGTGTGTGTTGTTCTCTTTGGCTTATTATATTCGAATTTCACGTTATTGATTTCATGTCGGTGTGTTTTGCTCCTTACTATATAAAAGGGACTTATAAGATACCATATCGAAACTGGAAAGCCTATTGCATGGTGTTGCACTTCAATACTTTTAAATCATCATTATTACCTTTTTTTAAACAGTTGTTTACATCATATCTTAAAATATCTTTATTCCTTGCGCGAACCATATACCATACACAAAGAACATGAAGATTTTAGAACGTCATATAAGTAACGGGTTAGTAAGACACTCTTTCAGGCTAATTTGCCAAAGGCTGTTAGCTTAGCGAACACATCTTGGCACATACTAATATACCTGCTTCAAATCTAAGGAATAAAGCATGCCTGTACAGATATACCACTAACCCCATGCCTGGAGATATTCAAGCTAAACCATAACCCTGCATGCATGTATAAATGATGTATGTAGCCCACTGTCCTCCTCAGATGCACCCCATGTTTCATCTTCTTCTTTTTTTCAATTCGAATCAATTTATTCAGAATTTTCTGCATCGAACATATCATTATATTTTTTTCAATTCAAAGTTTATTTCATTTTTCGACAAGACATATGTTTCACTTCTTTTGATAACAGAGAATAAGGTAAATAGAACATAGTGAAATGAAAAGACTGTACAACAATTGAGGACCTATAGTAATCATACATTGTATAGTGAAAAAGAAACCAAATATTTCAAATGAAATACAGTCATTTTAAAGAATAATAAGGAGTACTATCAGCACATAAGAAGATTACATGAAATTTACTAGTACAATAGACGGATAACAGATTGAAAGAAGAAAAAAAAAAAACCGCCGTAGATTTTGAGTCTATTCAGGATAATGGAACAAAAAAAAAATGATCCGACTGAATTATGGTAGAACGTATTGTGTGATGTGAATGCAGAAGGCTGTCGTTAAATAAGCAAAATAGCTTGAAGAAAGGACACCCTGAAAGAGGAAATACTGGTGGACGTATAAAACGTGCATTGTGTTTATATAGAGAAAAAAAGAAGCCAGATTATGGTTTTATTGTGACATTCATGATTTTTCTGCCTGTTTGATTGGTATTTTTACGATGTTTTTCATAACAACGGTAATTCAAAACGAAGTTAATTTGAAGCTAAGAAATGCTTCTTCTGTTCGGAATAATCCTGTTATTTTGTTGTCCATCTCCCCGTGTCTTTGGTTTATTTTTCGACACAGAGTACACTTATTCATAATTATGCTAATAACTAACCCTCCATTTTGCCAACATTGTCTGGACTCGACTGTGACTCAGGTAAGTTCACCGTCTCAATCGGTAAGTATAGACAGATAGACACTCGTATGACGCCCCTGTAGGCCTACCTCCACCCGGCCACTGACGCGAGCGGGAACTTTTTCTTTTAATTTCAACTGGGATGCTGCACCAGACAAGGTTCAAAGAAAAGTCATTTTCATAATTTTCCTAGCTTCTACTTTAATTACTCTACGCGGCCGCAGCCGGCAAGTTCGCTGTCGACAGCTGCGAAACAGGTTGCCGTGAATCAACGTGACTCGGGCCTATCGGGGACGCTGCGAATTAAAGGAGCAACTTTCACGGGCAGCTTGCCTATTGAATATGTTTTGGGGCGTGAATCTTGAGTCTGGCGGTGAAACGATGTTTGGTTAGGATGAAATAGACTTTAAGAAACATTAAGAGGACTTTAAGAAATCTTAAAAAAGAGCACAATCTTTTTCACTTTATGACTCGATGGAATCGAACGTAACCTTTTCTGCTCAAGGTATGTGAACTCTACAACGAATACAAGCGACATGTGCTAAAAAGGATGAATGGCGGTCATTTATAACTAAATGGGGTGGTACATCATCATTTGCGCACCCAGAAGGAGCATTCAGCAGCAAAAGAAACAAATGAACATGACGAATCAAGATGAAAATACGGACAGGGGGACAGAGAGACGTACATACAAACACGTTGTCTAGTTTAATAATCATTAGATTATATCAAATTCACTTCATAATGCCATGTGGGGCTGCCGTTTGATCTAACGGTAAACAGCAACACTCTGCAATACACCAAGCTGTACAGCCATGCCTGTACAGTGACGCTAACCTGGACACAACACAACAATAGATTTATAATGTACTCTTAAATGAATCCCACAAGGATTGGAACAATCATCCCCCAGCACTGGTCCCACTGATACCCACTGATCAGTTACTAGCCATCCCCTTTAACAATTTCCTTTTGATACCAAAGCAGAGCAGAGCTTACCTAAAATTCTTGAAGGAAAGGAAGACCCACGAGCTGGAATGATTAACATTAAAACAACTAGGCCTATACAGGGAATCCAGATCAATCCATTGTAAGTTAACTTCTTCAATCATCATCATTTTCATTCTCTATGCATACCGAATAGAATAAAAGACAAAGTCCCCATGAAATTGGTAAAGTTAAATACAATTTGAACAGGTGCATAGAAAGTTCTCCCCCCCCCCCGAAATATTTTGTAGAATCACTCCTTTAAATAACATTTTTTTTTTTCTGCAGACGAAGAAGACAAAGGGAGCGCTCGCTAACCAGGATCACCGCAGCAGCGAGATAGACCTCAGGCTGGTTTTCTTCACCTTCGTCACCCCTCGTCGTCAGGAGACGATCCGAACGGAAGAACATGATTTAACATTAAAACAATCAAATTTCAGTGCTCCCAGAGCATGAAGAATGAGCCAGGAAGGAGGGGGCGGGGGGGGGGGGGGAACACGTGAAAGAGAAGGAAGAGCATCAAAATGAAACGGAAGATGAAACAGAGTACAGCCACGAAACAATAATACTCGAACTAGAAAGTAAATCATCTTGCACACCAAAACTTTGCATTGAAACACTTTAATTAATCAGCACAATTATCTTTTATATGCACGCATCCTTGAATATACGCATACTAACATACAAACATAGTACATAGTTTTATACATGAATATATTATGTAGATTAGCGCGCGCGCGCGCACACACACACACACACACGTACACGTGACTCTCATAATTTTATTCTGCACCAGGGACAAGTGACTGACCGCAGCTCTGTGGAAGGACGAAACATCAGGCAGTATCTGTCTCACTTTTGAGGACAATCAGTAAGTTTCAAAGACCTAGATATGTATTTTTGTGTCTAAAGTATTATATTGTTTCAAATTCTTAAGTAATAACCCTTCCTTTGATGGGTTTGAATCATATATCAAAGAGCAAAAGGATACTTAATGTTTTATAGCTTTATATATACATATATATATATACATATACATATACATATATATATATATTTTATTATTATTATTATTATTATTATTTTGCATGTCAGGTTTTGTACACACGCATTCTTTCTTGAAAATGAAAATAAATAAATGAATGAATGAAATGAATTCAATAAAGCACGAAAGAGAAAGGGGTTTCCAAAAAAAAAAACTCCCCTCGGTCGTTATGTGATACAAACCCAACTAGGTATGCAGACGAAGAACAAAAACAAAAACAGAAAACAAGAAACCCAACAGCGACTTCATACGCCCACACTAACATAACATGCACATTATACACACATGTATCCTGCTCCCTCTTCCTCCAACTACCCCAGACTCAACACACTCAATTTTCCAGGGTAGTTAGCCACATTTCCCCGGGCACACGAAAGAAAAAGCCTCTGAAAGGATCAATCCCCTCCCTCACTCCTATCCCCCCCCCAAAAAAAAAATCCCTTTACACTCACACCCTTCATTATTTTTAGTGAAGCATTCGTCACTCCGTCCCCCGTCTATGAACGCGCGCGCGTTAATTCCTTCCTCAGCCGATGTCTTGCAGGAGGAAATCACTTCTCACGGCTCAGTCTCGCCCGCAGCCCTCGCCTAGCTAGGTCACACCGTCCGCATCTCGGATAAACGCTTTCTCCGCCAAATCATTTCCCAGGTATGTCACTCTGTTTTTGTTTTCGTTTTTTTTTTTGTTTTTTATGACTCTATCTCTCTTCCCGTCACACATCTGCATTTGATTATCTTTTTTTTGTGACTAACCATCAAAGAATCATGTCTTGCTCAGTGATCTTTATTCTTTAAATGTATATCTCATGCTCTCAGCAACATAATTATGAACATCTCAAATAGAGCGACACTTTCCGTCTTCTCGAATGCGAAATGCGTGTGCATTTGCACATTTTAAGAGACGTTCAAATCAATGCTTGAATGCATAGAGAGCAACCTAGTAAGCTGAAATTGTGTGCTCAGATGCATATTCCCAACTATAATCACAATTTTAGTGTAGTATAGCCTTTGTATTCGAGAACGTGCGGATCGGTCATTTTATTTCATATTCATCTTCGTTTCACATTCGAACATGACTGAGATTTATATGGTACTACATAGTGCTGGAATGAAATAACATCGGGTGAAGAAAGTGCTCCATATATCCGTAATTCGCGACAAAGTGCTGTTATTACGACCAAAAAAAAAACCGTTCATTTGACAATTTTTGTCGAGTTGCGGAGATCCGAGAATGCTGGTGATTGCTGTGATGATATTCATAGTTTCATACCACAACGACAATGGCACGGTTTTAGACTAACAACTTCAATATGTCAAAACAAAAATAATACAGAAAGGGGTAAACACTGACATAATGCAGGGGCGGATCCACGAATTCCGTAAAGGGGAGGCGCCTTTACAAAATTAAAGGGGGCGCACATGCCCCCATTTTTCTATTTATTTCTTTTGTTTTAACAAAAAATACAGAGGTGGGCGCGCGCCCGGTGCGCCCCCTCTGGATCTGCCTCTGTAATGAGAATGTAGTCTCTCATGGCAGTTTTCTTCGAAGCTCAACAACACCATTTAATCTTGAAGGAAAGTGTTACAGTGGGAGCTTTATTTATCCAGGGAGGTGTACTTCCCTGGTTTATCAACGAGTGAATATTCCACAGGAATATCAGGATAGCCAGGAATGACAGAAGGAGACTTCGTCGGATACACTGTACGTAGATGTTGTCACGTCTGAGAAACACAAACGAGAAACACATACACTCGACTAGACACGTCTTTAGATCACGACCTAGACTCTCATTATCATGGGGGAGACCACCCAGTGACGAGGTGGAGATATATAGGACCATGTTAAAGGTCTTGTGTAACTGCGGATAACATGTTTTTCCACCTTTCCAGGGCCCTATTACATTGTAGCATCATGAACCGAAACATCAAGTCGAACTACGTGTATAAAGTTTTGCGAGAAATCTTTTAAAAAGGTCGAATATTAGCCGGAACGGGTCAGTTGTGGTTATCTAGAGTCCTTCTAACCTAAAATCGCGAAGTGCAATTCTTTCAAATTCAGCGAGATATTCTTTCGTCGTAGAGTCCAAAACCTCAAACATGATTAATTGTAACTAAGGAAAAATTTTATCCAGGGGTGGGCATCTTTGAGGAGAGTTTACAGTAGAACCAACCCCTTGAAAGTTTGTTCATTCCCTTATCTCCCTTTAGCAAATGATCTTGGAAATGTTCATTTTAAAGTGCCAATAGAAGTCTTATGACGCCCTTCGAAGCACTAGTAACGTTCAATTCCTTGGCGAAGAGGCATGCATTAGATAAGGTCTTTTATATCCTAAAACGAACTGACTAGAAACATTGAAAGCTCTTGAATACGAGAAAACACGAGGAAACTGAATTTTGTTTCTCCGTGTCGAAAATGCGGTTCGAATTTGTCCACATCTTAAATCATAACATTACTTTGAAACCAGTTCACTTGCCATTATTGTGGGGGGGGGGGTGGAGGGATTCAGAAGACTTTAAGCTGGGAAAAGGCTCCGTGATTTTGCGATAAATCATTGCCAAGTTCTTCTAATGCACTTCTTCTCACATCTTATCTTATCTGACATGTTATGATGGATGAGATTAGTTCTGATGGTGAAATGGGGTGTACATTTCACAAGACGTATAAATATTTGTACGTCTGAATTGTTTTCTGTGCAATGTGAGAGGAGACAGAGAGAAGACATATTAGCCAAGGATGTTATGTCTGAAGAAACAAGCTAGATAAACACGAGAATGCAGTTTTCAGGTTCAACACCCGTTTCCGCGATAACCTTAGTGTTTTGAAGGAAATAGTATATGAGGGCATGGCATAGGACTGCGTACAAATCTTGTCAAACTTTAGACTGAACATGCGGGTCTGATGATAAGTTGAAATGAAAGCCTTGGATGAGTCGTACTCGAGGACATTCGATCATTCTGATCGACGCTTCGAGCGCATTCCCATTATGACCTTGGAATAATAACTTCCTGTCGGTCAGCATCAATTTTCTAATAAATATCTGTTTCCACTGACCTCGAGGTCAGTGTCTGTCTCCCTCATCCTCTTCCGGGCTGAAGACTACGAGCGCCATCTTGCGACGTACATTATGTAATCGTTTGATCAACGGAGCAAACTGCCGAGAGGGAGAATCATTGTGTGTAGATTTTTACCACACAAACTCTCAACTTAGGGCATACAGTATCTAATGATTTTATTTTGCTCGGTTCAGAAACGCATTGCAAGGATGGTGTTGCTTACAGGCTCCGTCACTTGCATCTTTTTAGTACAGCTTGATTCTTTTACGTGACGTCCCATGCGGTTGATCATGTCTTAAACACTGCCCTTCCCAGAACATCAACTAAAAAAAAGAGGGAACAACACAAAAAAAAAAAACATGTTTAACAACCAAACAAACCCTCATACAAACACCCACAATATACACACAGGCCTTCACTTTTACATGTATTCTGCTAAAGATAAAACTCACCTGGCGGATACCTTTTTTGCTTTTCTTTCTTAAGACTCGGAAGTGAAAGATATCCATGATTCCTTGGCTTTGGAAAAGTTGGGCTTTACCTCGTTTTGTTTGAAGAAGTCTCCACAGACACGCCGGTGTGACGAGGTACTTGCATATGATAGATGAGGTTATCATGTTGCTGGCTGCTTCCGCCACAATAATCCGGAAATGTAGGATTCACAAAATGCAGACAATTAAAGGTTTACTGACGAAGCGCTGACACCAAATAGATTATAATAGGTTCTCGAATTAACTTTCGCGCTTAAGACTGTATACGGTGAAAAAATCTTTCATGACTTGTGGACTAAAATATTATATTACATCGGATTTCATTTACAGTCCTAGTGCAATTAATTTTCCGGTAATTATATAGATTGGACTTGCTTCATTTTGATTTTGATATTATAGCTGATCACGACATTTGACTAATATGACCTATTCCTGTTCTCTTTTGTTCCATCTTTATGAGTGTTCAGGACTATATAGTGTAATTTTTCCAAAGTAGTTATTATTATCGTTATGATGATGATGATGATAATAATCATTGCCATCATTTTTTTTTTCATCAGCACCATCATCATTACAAGAATAAAGACTCCATCGGACCAAAAAGCAAACAAACTGATATGCTGAAGGGTGTCTACGTGGCCATAGAATATGGAATTCGTTTTCTTTAATGTCTTTTCAAAATAATATGGTGTTATTATGATGGAAACATTGCTTCTATACATTCGCCGTAAGCCAACTTTCTTGTCGAAGTTTTATCAGGAAAAAGTGCAATGTTGTCTTCTTTCATGTTATCTGGAGAGAAAAACAAATGTATACAAACGCAACGAGCTATAAAGATGGAAAGATGGCTTTTAAGAGCGCTCTAAAGTGCTGACGATATCTTTTTCGCTGAAGCAACATACATCACGAGATCTCCTATTGAACACAATGATGAGAAACGCACACAATGAAGGAGTCTGTTCCGTCCATACTTCTAGTCACATTCCCGTAAATATATAGGTAATACAGGCATGTGTAGACATAATGGGGTGGTATGTTTGATCAGAATGTTTTACCAGGCAAAATACAGCGACGAGTTTAAATTTGCCATAGTCCTTTGCAAGAAAAGAGAATTAATGTGTCATGCTCAAAAACAGCTGCCTATAATCGCCACTACATGGCAGATGAATGTTGTTGTACTCTTTTATGGCTCAGTCAATACAAAAATGTGGACGGAAGACCATTTCAAAACGCATTGGATTAGTCATCCTTTGTCCCATGGGCAACGCTTGTTTGCCAATGTTCCGAAATTTCACACATTTTTCACACTTGCGAGTGGTTTTGGGATCAAATCACACTCCTCGGGACTCCCTCGTTGCCACTCCAACCCCCCCCCCCCCCTTATAACCCTCCTCTCGGTAAATTTTGCCACCAGCTAGTTTCATAAAAAGTAATGGGGAGAAAACTCCGTTTCGCTTCCCCCCCCCCCTTTCTTCCTTTTGCGGCAGACTTCCGCATGAATCATCCATTTAAAGAGAAACCTCCATTTTTTTATTCTTATTTGTTAAAGAGACTTGACTGTGAATGGCACTGCGGTCGATGACATGAATACAGTATCGTCGAGATAAAAATTTTGAAGAAGAAGGAGAAGAAAACGACGAAGAAATACAAAAGACGCAAGTGTACCCACTCAAGAAAAATTTTGCAGGAATTAGCATCTGCATAAACACAAAAATGAATACAAAACTATAAGCAATTTTTTTCCAGTCGTTCAAGATTTTTTTCTTTGCTACTCTTCGAAGTAATAATGTAGCAAGAGTGACTAATGAAGGGCAGTGGTATAGTCGACGAATCATTTACCAAAGCATATTTTTTTTTCATAACCTTTAATGCACAAATGTATAATTATGGGAATTATTATATGATGACATCATTGTATTGTAAGGACCGACACAATACTGTTTATTGGAATCATCACGGAATTTCGACATTATCATAACTAGAACGTCTCAAGTCTCAATTTTCATCCAACTGTTTTCTTTCTGTGATTTACCCTTTGTGAAAGTAAACGTGAATATGGGATTGATTTCATATCTAAAAAAAAATCGAGACGCTCTTTATTTACGTTCAATGCCAACATTTTATTACTATGCTCTTTGAGTGCGACCTTCCCTTTGAGGCGGAGTATAGCGGACGGTCTTAATTCTTACTATTTGAGTTATAAGGCTGTTCCTTTAAAAAAAAAATGTGTTCAGAGAAACAAAATGCCTTAACTTCACTTATAGACATTTGTACTAAGAAGTATATTCTCAAATGAGGTTTAGCCCACATTGTAGAAATTACACTCATATGAACCATTATGTTATCATGATTATTACCAAATCGTCAAGCTCCGATGGCATGGTTCATTTAGGTTACTTCTCACAATTTCTTTTATAGATATAGAAAGTTTTGTGATGTTTAACTTCGACTCTGATTTCTCGAACCTCCCGTCAACTGTATGTTTGCATGTGTGAATTTGTGTGCAAAAATGTTAAAGGGACTGTACAGAACTGGTTGAGGTGAGGATTCAGGTTTATAATATTTTTTGGTGAGATAATGAGAAACCTCTTATGAAATATGAAAGAGCATGTAATTCAAAAAAGGATTCGTCGTTTATTTGATGAAAATCGGTTTTGAAATGGCTGAGACATCAAAAAAGGCGATCCTAATAAAATTGACAGGGAACGGTTTTTAGTAGGATCTCTTTGTTTTTCCTTGCTTTTAGATATCTCAGTCATTTCAAAACCGATTTTCATCAAATAAACTTTTGATTCCCCTTAGAATTATATGCTCTTGAACATTTCATGGAGTGGTTTCTAAATATCTCGCAAAACGTTTCAAGCTGAATCCTCACCTCAACCAGTACTGTACAGTTCCTTTAATTTTCATGTATTCTTACTCTAAATATCATGCAATCTGGTCACAAACGAATGACAACAATGTGCTGTATACGAAATAATCGCGTGAATAATGAATTATAGTAATAACATACGCCTGCTGCTTTCAAGCATCCCGTAAAAAAAACCCACAGGTTGAACCACTGTAAGATATTATATAAAGGCTTGTAGACTGCATTATAGTCATCAGAATGTAGATGTAAATCAGGTTTACATTCAGTTTAGGGTTATTTTGAATGCTTGCTGGCAGCATTCCCCTATTTAAATGAACGCAAGGTGCCGTGTGTATGGTGTGTCTCTCTCAGAGCGAAAGATGACAATAGAAAACGCCCTTCAAACACTAGTATAGACTTATAGGGCTGAAATGTATTGAAAAGACACATTAATGAATAAATGGTCTTTTACGATGAAATTAACTTTTATAAAGCAACTATACAATATCAAAATCAAAAAGAGAAAAAAAAAAGGACTGTCATACTTGCGATTTTAGTCATATGTTTCTCGATTCTTTTTCGAATTTCGATAAAGAAAATAACAACAACTAGGACATATTTATTTTGCCTACCAGTATCTTGATTTTCTGAGGGATATTTAATGTAACAAAAAAAAAAAAAGAAGAAAAGAGGACTTCACCCAAATGAATAGTCAAGTATAAAGGAGCAGACAAGAATGTAGACAAAGTTGCAATCTGCGTCTTGCCCGCGTGGGTATAAGTGTTGAATGTTACTCACAGACACAGCCTCACACACATACACAAGACAGACAGACACACACATCACAATACATTAATTGTGTAGTACACCAAAATTTCATGTTGTCTTCCGGTCAAAACCTCATACTATATCGGGAATGGTTCACCATCTACATTTTATTCAGCACTCAGCTTAACATCTTAATATGGATTGCACTTTGAAATGAATCTGACATCTTGAACAACATGTTGTTTACTTAAAATGTCTTCCGCAAGGTAACAATCCCAGTCAACATCCCAAGATGCCGGCCGACTTCAGCGGAACGTGGAGCATCGACAAGCACGACAGCTTCGACGCCCTGCTCGACCTCCTCACCGTGCCTGCCGAGAAGCGACCGCCATTCCCCATCACCCAGCTCACGGTGGAGATCACCCAGAAGGGCGACAACATGCACATCAAGAGCACCACGGCGCAGGGCTGCAACGACTACAGCTTCGACATCGGCTCGGAGTTCGAGACCAACCTCGTCGTCTGGATGCCTAAAATGAAGGTGGGTTCCCCGAATTGGAAACATTAAAGGGCAAATTGGATGACCCACATGCATAATGAGGATGGAGTGAAATGCAGCGATATTAGTAGAACACATCAGCGAAATTTTGAGGGAAGTCGGACAATCCGCTCAAAAGTTATGAATTTGTAGATTTTCAGTGCCGCCTCTGCTGAATTTGAAGACTACATCAGTTTGTGACGCCCCTGCAGGACGATGAAAAGAAAATAGAGTGAACAAAAATCAACGTATTATTTTCATATTTTTAGCAAAATGAAAGAGCACTTGACTTACCTCTTTCAGAAAGCAGGGGAGGGGGCACCATACTTTAAACATGTGTCAGTAACAAGTAGAAGGAATTTGTACTTTTTGTAGAAAATGAAATTTCGTGAAAATTATCTTTTTTATATTTTCTTTATATCGTTGTCCTGCAATAATGTCGCAAACTGTTGCAGTCTTCTAGTACAGCTGTGGAGGCGTGTGCACTGCAGTGCAACTTCAAAAATTCTAGCGGATTGTCCGATTTTCCTCAAATTTCTGCTGATGTGTTCTATCAACATTGCTGCATTTCACAATCCAAATGTATATTTGGGTGAATTTTTCATGTATGCTTAGGATTGTTCACCCTGAAAGGAATTTACATTTCATATACAATAATAATTGTGAGAACCAAAGAATGGGGACCATTATAAATCATAGAGCGAAGTTGAACAGTGTCATCGTGCACATGATAATAATAATAATAACAATAATAATAATAATAATAATAATAATAATAATAATAATAATAATAATAATAATAATAATAATGATAATAGTGGCCTCTTATAATGCGCTGAAGTCCATCAAGAATGATGCTTATGATCGACAGTTTTGGCACTGTTGTGTCAGAAACCATGTTCGGTTTCAGTTTCAGTTTGTAAAACGGGTCATACATATGGCTGTGACGTCATTTGGACAGGAAAAAAATCTAGCTTGTTTCTGTCATGTCATCACTATGTTCCATTTCTTGGAAAAAGAACAGGGTTTCCTGATGAGTTTGCGTAACTTTTTTTGATGACGGGGTCAAAGACAGGAAATGTTCCCTTTGATTATATTACATGTATTTTAGACTTAACAACTTCTTGGAACTTTGTGGCTGCTGCTGCTATTCCGCGTCCGCACGGTGCCACTTTTCACTACAATCATTCTATCCGCTTCCCTATCCTGTAGCCTTTTGTCAAGTCTCTCGAGATGACTGTTAGAAGGCTCAACGGTGCACCACGTATTCTTTCTTGTATGTTTGCGGCCCTGAAAAGGGCCCACTCACACTCTCGACGTGACGGCATTACAAACATGTTCTTGCTGTTTCCAAGAGAATGAATGTACATGCTTGCCGAAACGTCGAGAGTGGGTCCTTCAGGGCCACAACATACCAAAGAAAGAATACGTTGTGCACTACCACCCATCGTTCTAGCCTTCAAAGATTTCAGAATAATCAGAATAAATGCCAGCTTCAGTTAATGGTTTTATTTGCTTCAGTCGTTTCTTTGTATCATTCTTGGCCGTTATGCTTTAGGCAAAAGCTGCATCCAAACATCACCCATAAAGCTTCATCACTCATAAAATTAATTATCTGTCCTGTGTATCATAGGTGACATCGGCTTGGGAAGGTGACTCGGTAGTGCTGACCAACGAACAAGGATTCAAACTGACCCGGTCACTGGAAGGTGGTCAGATGGTGACCACGATGGGCAAGGGCGACACCACGGCCAAAGTGTATTTCAACAAGACGTCCTAAAAAGCATACACAAAGAGTTAGCTGTCCATGTTGTCTGTGCCCCGTCCACGCCAGTATGTAAATAATTCGCGAACACGGCTACAAGTTGAGTATCTTGGAAGAAGTCTTGCCTTCTGCATACGCACCGACGACACGATTAGA